>NC_061801.1:29181165-29519022 GCF_021462225.1 Girardinichthys multiradiatus
TCACCGTCTCAGGTAGCGGCTTTGCAAGAGGAGAAGAGCTGTCTGTTGGCAGAAAACCAGGTCCTGATGGAGAGACTTAACCAGTCTGACTCCATTGAAGACATAAACAGCCCTGCTGGACGAAGGCATCTCCAGCTGCAGACACAGCTGGAACAGCTACAAGAAGAAACTTTCAGGTGAGCACTAGCAACACACATTAATAGTAGTTGAATTGACTGAAGTTGATATCTTGTCTTCAGATTTTTTTTTAATATATACTTTCTGTTAGGCTGGAGGCGGCAAAAGACGACTACCGGATCCGTTGTGAGGAGCTTGAGAAAGAGCTCCTAGATGTGAAGTCCCAGAATGAAGAACTCACAGCTTTGGCGGATGAAGCCCAGTCTCTCAAGGATGAGATGGATGTCCTTAGGTAGGATTGGGAAGCGCTCTTCTGTCAGCACACAGAAATTACTTTAGTAAAACAAAACTTGTAAACAAATAAAAAGAATTTCACTAAAAGTGAAAGTGCGATTGTCACGTACATCCAAAAATACCTTGTATTTTATTAGGATGTTACGTAATAGGCCAGCACTAAGTAGATCATTGTTTTCAGGTTCTTTTTGTTTTATTCATAAATACAGGTCCTTCTCAAAATATTAGCATATTGTGATAAAGTTCATTATTTTCCATAATGTAATGATGAAAATTTAACATTCATATATTTTAGATTCATTGCACACTAACTGAAATATTTCAGGTCTTTTATTGTCTTAATACGGATGATTTTGGCATACAGCTCATGAAAACCCAAAATTCCTATCTCACAAAATTAGCATATTTCATCCGACCAATAAAAGAAAAGTGTTTTTAATACAAAAAACATCAACCTTCAAATAATCATGTACAGTTATGCACTCAAAACTTGGTCGGGAATCCTTTGGCAGAAATGACTGCTTCAATGCGGCGTGGCATGGAGGCAATCAGCCTGTGGCACTGCTGAGGTCTTATGGAGGCCCAGGATGCTTCGATAGCGGCCTTTAGCTCATCCAGAGTGTTGGGTCTTGAGTCTCTCAACGTTCTCTTCACAATATCCCACAGATTCTCTATAGGGTTCAGGTCAGGAGAGTTGGCAGGCCAATTGAGCACAGTGATACCATGGTCAGTAAACCATTTACCAGTGGTTTTGGCAGTGTGAGCAGGTGCCAGGTCGTGCTGAAAAATGAAATCTTCATCTCCATAAAGCTTTTCAGCAGATGGAAGCATGAAGTGCTCCAAAATCTCCTGATAGCTAGCTGCATTGACCCTGCCCTTGATAAAACACAGTGGACCAACACCAGCAGCTGACACGGCACCCCAGACCATCACTGACTGTGGGTACTTGACACTGGACTTCTGGCATTTTGGCATTTCCTTCTCCCCAGTCTTCCTCCAGACTCTGCCACCTTGATTTCCGAATGACATGCAGAATTTGCTTTCATCCGAAAAAAGTACTTTGGACCACAACAGTCCAGTGCTGCTTCTCTGTAGCCCAGGTCAGGCGCTTCTGCCGCTGTTTCTGGTTCAAAAGTGGCTTGACCTGGGGAATGCGGCACCTGTAGCCCATTTCCTGCACACGCCTGTGCACGATGGCTCTGGATGTTTCTACTCCAGACTCAGTCCACTGCTTCCGCAGGTCCCCCAAGGTCTGGAATTGGCCCTTCTCCACAATCTTCCTCAGGGTTTGGTCACCTCTTCTCGTTGTGCAGCGTTTTCTGCCACACTTTTTCCTTCCCACAGACTTCCCACTGAGGTGCCTTGATACAGCACTCTGGGAATAGCCTATTTGTTCAGAAATGTCTTTCTGTGTCTTACCCTCTTGCTTGAGGGTGTCAATAGTGGCCTTCTGGACAGCAGTCAGGTCGGCAGTCTTACCCATGATTGGGGTTTTGAGTGATGAACCAGGCTGGGAGTTTTAAAGGCCTCAGGAATCTTTTGCAGGTGTTTAGAGTTAACTCGTTGATTCAGATGATTAGGTTCATAGCTCGTTTAGAGACCCTTTTAATGATATGCTAATTTTGTGAGATGGGAATTTTGGGTTTTCATGAGCTGTATGCCAAAATCATCCGTATTAAGACAATAAATGACCTGAAATATTTCAGTTAGTGTGCAATGAATCTAAAATATATGAATGCTAAATTTTCATCATGACATTATGGAAAATAATGAACTTTATCACAATATGCTAATATTTTGAGAAGGACCTGTATATGAAAAATGTGACCTGTTTGTATTCACCCCCTTTACTCTCAAACCACTAAATACCACAACAAACGACCCTCAAACCACTTAAGTATGGAATATAACATCATTTGTCTGTTCATTTAATCTCGGTATACATACAGCTGTTCTGTGAAGGCCTCACAGGTGTTACTAATACTGTACATTACCCTGAACACACCATCCTCACACTGGTAGCAGCATCCTGCTGTGGGGTGGCTGTTACTTAACAGAGAGGAAGGATGCGGCCCAGAGTTGATTCAGTGATGTATGGGGTAGGTGTATTTGTAAAATGTAAAAATAAAAAGTTTTTTTCAACTTCATAATTATGAACTGCTTGCGCTGGTCTATTACATAAAATCCCAATAAAATACATTAATGTTTGTGGTTGTAACGTGACAACATGTGAAAAGTTCAAGCAGTATATATATGAGGTGCTGTAAATTCACAATTTAGGACTTCCGGTTTTCTTCTTAGACACTCATCTGACAAAGTATCCAAACTGGAGGGCACAGTGGAACACTACAAGAAAAAGCTGGAGGACATGGGGCTACTCAGGAGACAAGTACAATAACACATTGACAAATGTTTAAATCTGTTACAATGGGGTCTTCTTGATTATTTGTTTACTTACAATTACACAACTTAATGTCTATTATCACACCTTTTCAAGTCTTAAAAGTTACCTGCATGACAGATTTTACAAATTTGGCTAAAATTGCTCTCGGTGTTCCAGATCAAGCTTCTGGAAGAGAAGAACACAGTGTTAATGCAGACTAATGTCAGTTTGGAGGAAGAGCTTCGAAAGGCCAATGCTACCAAGGGCCAGCTGGAGACCTACAAGCGACAGGTACCTGACGAGCAGAGGTTTTGTTGAGGCAGTGTAGTTAAACTCTTAGTTATTTGCTCTCACAAATCAGCGTAATTACGTACTTTGAGAGATTATAATGTTTTTGTGGGCGTCTGGGACCTTTTCATCTCCACACAGGTTGTTGAACTTCAGAACAGGCTTTCAGAGGAGTCTAAAAAGGCTGACAAGATGGAGTTTGAGTACAAACGCCTTAAAGAGAAAGTGGACTCTTTACAAAAAGAAAAAGATGTAAGAAATTTGTTTTGAATTTATTTGGAAATGAATGCCCTCCAAAGTAAACTTTCTATTTGACCAACCCCCTATTCACACATCTTTCACAGCGCATGAGAACAGAGAGAGATTCGCTGAAGGAAACTATTGAAGAACTACACTGTGTCCAGGCTCAAGAGGGACAGCTAACGTCAAGTAAAGAAACACCTTAGTAACAAAAGATTATCCAAACTAAGATGTTTTTAAGACAACACAATCTATTCTAGGTTTGGATTACAAAATTAACTGCTATTGTCTGTTTGGCCAGGTTTGTTCCCACTAGGGGGCAATGAAGGCTCAGATTCCCTGGCTGCTGAGATCACCACCCCAGAAATTCGGTGAGTAAATTTGACTTTTTAATTCCATGTCTGATTGTTTTATGCTTGCCGGTCTCTGGTCACTTGGTTGTGTCTTATCTGTAAAAGATTGGATTAGAGGTTTTCTTCAGCTGCGACTCCTGGGGGATGTTTTCTGTCAGGAGTCAAATGTTATCTGGTTCAGCTTGTTTTTATGCAGCAGATATAACATTTTTTAGTGATTGAGCATTCTATCAGTTAACCCCAGGATTAATTGAATAATTGGATATACATCCTGCACTAACGCCAGACATTCCGAATGTTTTTGTTCTTGAAGGTCATTACTTAAATCCACAAGAGCTGTGCTCGCCCTTTCCTCCATCAGGACCGTGCAGGTTCTTTTGTACACGCCTATCTCGGCCCACCATCCACAGTCAATTGAGTAATTTATTTGTATGTCGAAAACTACTTTCAGGGCATTCCATTAACTTTAGCTAAATATATTTGTTGGACCTGAGTATAACTGTGCGCCCCTAGATAATGAAAGCATTTTCGTCTGTGTTATTTTGAAAGTGTTCCTTTGACACCCATCCAAATTGAAAGCAACCGAGCAAATCTATTCTAAGCTGGAAATGTAGAAATCGACAAACCTGTGATTGCTTTACAGGAAAAGGTTGGCACTGTTTAAACAAGACTTGATTACTTCTCTGAGATTACTGAAAATCTGTGAGTAAAGTCGCTCAGAGCCATTGGGCTGTTCTGTTTGTGGGGAGTATTACTACAGGTCCTCATTTGACATTAATATGTTTCACATCTGTGCTCCAGCCTGTTGCTTCAATAATATAAAACAACTGTTTACTGGTAAACACATTTCAATAATTAGAAAAGCATCCGTCCGCGACCATATTGTTGAAGTCGCGCTGTTATGGTTAGCTACTTTGTTCACCATAGAGTGTGTTTGCTTGTTTGTTGATGGATACAGTCCCTAATTTGAGACATTCTAGATCTTTTTCTCTTGTTTTGCTTTATTTATCGCCAGTCTTCATCACAACAAATGTAAACAGAAACATGTTGTGTGACCACAATAATATTTGAGTAACACTCACAAGGTTTCTACATGACTTGTTTTAATGACATGTAAAATCAAAAGGTTCAGGTTTAATAATTTTATTATAGTTCTTTTAGAAGTGTTAAATATAACAATATGTCATTACCTTTAGTTTGGTCTTAAATTTGTACAGTTTATTCATTACACTTTTCATTGAGCATTTATTCCATATGCTGTTGTTCTGTCTGAGGAAGTTCGGCATTATTAGACTTCTGGAGTGCTGTTCTGTCTGTGTTCTGACTTGTCAGAGCTGGTTTGGCAGCTACAGTAAGACCTAATTATTAACAAGCGGGTAGATAATCATTATGTTGAGCTTGTTTGACAGAATCTATGTAATGTATACTGTATGTGTGTCATGTTATTCCTAGCTGCCTCTCAACAAGCTTTTTCTTCTGTTCATTTTGTGTTATTGAAATATTTCTCTTTAAAGCCTTGTGCAACACCTGTATGCCTGTTGCAACAGCTCTCCCAGGGAGGTACTTGCCATGTCTGAGTTTATTTTCCTAAGTTTTTAGAGCACTTATGAACCTAAAACAATTGGACATTATGCAGAAAATCCTGAAATTATAATCTTTGAAAGCTGCTTTTGGGAGTAAAGTGCTTTACCCCAATTCAGGCAACTCTGTAGCAGTTAGACAAAGCCTAATGAAAGCAGAACTCTCTGAATTAAAATGTCACATCCTGGAAGCTTAGGATGCTTCCGTAAAGATGTGTCATGAAGTACCTGGATTGAGCTATTTGGTTTGTTGAGAATGTCTGGATTCAAGGTATTATAAATGATTTTTTTTAATGTGGGTTAAAAATATCGTAACACAGCTTTATACTAAAGATACACTGATCAAAAATTTGGGGTCCATTTCAAATTAGTTTTTTAAGAAGCTTTGACCTGCCAGTACTGATTTTGGCCGATCTGAATTTTACTCCAAGAACTATAAAATGAGAAGTTATGAGAGCAGATTAAAATGTCTTTTTTAGCAGCCCTGCAGTGAGCATGGCTGCTAAAAAGGAGGTCACACTGCATCTATGTGTATTCCCTGGATAATATAGACCCTCACCCATCCATTATGCTCCATAAGAGTCAGAGATAAAAAGTTCTAAAAATAACACAGAATAACTTTGCTTTAAAATGTTCTTCCGTCCTGTTATTTGCTCTAAGTCTCACCCTTATGCTGCATTAATAATACATAAACAGTCCTTGATATGTTGTAGAAAATAAGGTTTCTTTTTAACTGGGTTTTAACGCCTTCTGTGCTGGTTCTAACTATATTGCTAAACACCTCCCTGATACTGGAAATGGCTAACGCTTGAGTCTTGTTCACTCATTAACCGCTTCCACATGACTGTCGTCAGTGTGACATTTTAAATTTTCTATAGACCATCCCTTTAGTATCTTTAGGATTTGTTCATTAATTTTTGAACAAATGACCAAAGACATGGATTTGCTCTCTTGGTTGTTTTCGTTTCTATGTGTATCCCTAATTGAGTCTAAGTTAATATGAGATTAATGATGATACTGCTGATTGAGTTCTTATTGGTCCTTATCGGTGCATTTCTACAGAGAACATCTGATTCGTCTTCAGCATGAAAACAAAATGCTGAAGCTGGCACAGGAGGGATCGGACAACGAGAAGATTGCCCTGCTGCAGAGTTTCCTGGAAGATTCCAACAGAAGAAAAAGTGAATTGGAGACAGAGAACAGGTTGGCACAGAACATGAATAAAACTGACCAAAATTGATTCCCCCCCCCCCCCCCCCCCCCCCCCCCCCCCAAGGGTCTTAGTTTGTTTAAATTTAAGAGTTGGAATGTGGATCAATTCCCACTCATTTCTGCAAAAAGATCATTTTTGTTGATCCTGTGAATAAGACGTGTGTTAAATGGTTCTTGTTAATATTTCATCAACTTCTGCATAGTATTTAGTTTTCTCATTCCAGTGTTAAAAACGATGTTGCCAAATAGGTGTTTTTTCATTTGTCTGCATTTAGATTAATCAATCAGCGGCTGATGGAGGAGCAGAGTCAAGTGGAAGAGCTTCAAAAGACTGTGGAGGAACAGGGTTCAAAAGCAGATGATGTATGTTAGCAGATTTTCTTTTAAGTTTTGTTTGTATTTCCAAAATGATTTGATTAATCTTGGTGTTTAATGCCAAATTTAGATTATCATTTGAAAACCATTAAACAAGTAAAATGACATCCAATCTAAAAGTTCTGCTTTTACATAGGAGCTAATTCTAACTCCAGATAAACACACAAATAAGTTGGATTTAAAGATTTAAAAGTTCTTCTATGTTGTAAAACATCTTTCATTTGTGTCTGTTCCAGTCATCAGTTCTGAAGAAGAAATATGATGAACACATGTAAGTAATATATTAATAAAACAGAATCATGTATAAGTCAGGGTTCATTTTTATGAACTTAGCACAAACTATCTGACCTAGTTTGGCCAAAATCTCACTTTTTATGAATCTCTTTGTTGTTGTCTTAGGGAGAAGCTACAAGAACTGAACAATGAGTTACTGAAGAAAAATGCTATCATCGATGAAATGGAGCCAAAATACAATACCAGCTGTGAGTTTAGACTAACTGCTGAATGTTTGAAACCTTGTTTTCACTTTCATTTCCCTGCCAAGGCAAGAGCTGTGGAGGAGAAATGTGATCACTGCCGTTTGTCAGCAGGAACACAAACAAAACCCACAAAACTGAATTTCATAAAACTTTGGAAATCTGTTGCACTGGCAGAAACAAAGAAACCTTTGATCTGCAGTCCAGAGTGGGATCTTTTTCATTCAAGAAAATCCAACATTGGCTTTGGTGGTAGATGTGTTTTACAGCAGCTGACTCTGACATCCCTATGTACTTATGTAGAAAGGTCTTACTGTATGTATGGGAGGAGAAGAAAACTTAAAGGTATTGTTTTCATATTAGCCCAACGAGTGGATGAGCTTGAAGAAGCGCTGAAGAAAAAAGATGAAGAGATGAAACAGATGGAGGAGAGATACAAGAAATATCTTGAAAAAGCAAAAAGTGTAAGTGAAGTTTAAAATTTATTTTAAAAAACCTCTACATTTATACACCGCAAGTGTCCGTGGTTATAAGCAACCAGACACGGTGTCTGAATCCTTTCTTGCAGGTTATTCGGACGCTGGACCCGAAGCAGAACCAGGGTTCCGGTCCAGAGGTTCAGGCCCTGAAAAACCAGCTGCAGGAGAAGGAGAGAATGTTGCACTCACTGGAGGTAAATAAGCTTTCAGTTAAGAATTAAAAGAGCTTATTCATTAAATAACTGAGGTCTGCTTCATTACTGTTGTGTGTTATTATTATTGTGTTTTTTTTTTTTTTGCTTACTTTAAACAGAAAGAAATGGACAAGACAAAATGCCAGCGAGATCATGAGGAGAAACTGATTGTTTCAGCCTGGTACAGCATGGTAGGAATTTCCTCCCTCCAAAAACAGCACAAGCAGTTGTCAAGAGCAAATCTATATACACACTGAAGGGCGTTTTTTATATGTTGTGTTATTATGGCATAGTCCTTAATTTTATTGATTCATTTTTTAATAAGTAAATAAACAACATTGCATATAAATTAACAGTAGAGGGCAGCAAAACTGTTCTGTAGAAACGGAGAAACAGGTGAGTAGTTGAAGTAAAGGCCTTTGCAATGGTTGGAGAATACAAGCCTCTTTTAAGGGAGCTATCCTGTCTGTACCTCAGGTGTTACTATAGTAATACATTAATAAATAAGCCCCTTTATTGCAATTGAACTAAATTACTTTTTCCTTGTGTCTTTTATTAATTTGTACTCCTACTGAGTGTAGGACAGGGCCTGACACAAATAGTTTTACTCTTAAACCTTTTTATACTTTGTCATGTTACTACAACAACCTTTTAATGCATTTTATTGGGATACTATATGCTTATGTTTGCCCATATTCTTTGTAAAAAAAAAAAAAGCTCAAGCTAGGACCGCTTGGAGGAAGAGTCTCCTGTGAACTTCAATTTGAACTTCTCAAAAGTTCCTAACTGGATTAAGGGATGGGCATTGACTGGACCATTATAACATATAATAGTTATTTGATAGAAATCATTTGAGGTTGCTCTGACTGTATGTTTGGAGTTTATGTCTGACACAGTGTCACGTGTTTGCAGCTTCTAACAGGTTTTCTTGCAGGATTGCCTAGAATTTTCCTTCAACTCTTACTGGCTCACCTATCCATTCCTACAGCATTAGACTAGCCATTTTTACTGTGAGCATGATGTCTTAAGGGGGGTTTGCAGTGTTAGTTTTCTGCCACTTATTGGATTTTCCATGTAGGCTAAAATGTAAATTTCTGTCTCATTGTTCAGAGCGTCTTCTTACAGATGTTTGCTGTGTCCCATACAGTATATGGATTGCTTTAAACTCTAAATGTGATTTCCTATGACTTTCATTCAACAGTGGCTTTCTTCTTGCAACATGAAATCCCAATAAAATACATTAAGATTGTGCTTGTAACATGACAAAATGTGTATGACTTCAAAGTATGCTGTCCCTGCTTTATAGCATGATGAAGTCCATTAACCTTCTTCCTCCATATCATTTACCAGGGCATGACTTTCCAGAAGAAGGCGGCTGAAGACCGACTAGCCAACACCGGCTCTGGCCAGTCCTTCCTGGCACGACAGAGACAAGCCACCAGCACACGCCGCTCCTACCCAGGCCACGTCCAGCCAGCTACCACAAGGTAGATGGCCCCAGGGCACAAAAAAATAACTGATTTAAGATTCTCTGAACTTGCCTTTACCTGGCAAGCCAGCTTTGAGGCACAACATATTATTTTATTACTAATGGATTCTGCATTTGATTTTCTGTTTTTCCTCTCAATCAGATCCTCGAGGTAAAGATTCATGGCAAGGATGCCCAAATCTTGCTCCTTTTTTTTTCTGCCTGCCAAATCTTATTTTAACCTTGACTCCCATCCAGTGATGCAAGGCTTCTACCTTATTCGAACCCCAGCATATTTTTTCATATTGACTAATCCAAACCCCCTTGCATCTGACCTCTGTGTGAAACTGGTTATGTGTGACAAAACCTTACCACTCAGCTAATCTGGTCAAAAGACTTGCATCTTTTTGACAAGTTACTGTCATTTTTGAGAAGAGGAACAGCTTTACCTTTTCATGCAGTATTTATGCACTTCTCTACCTGTGACATTCGCTTTTGACAGGAGAATGACTGTCTGGCGTAATGTTTGAATTTCTGATGACGTACTTTTCAGGAACTGGTAGCAAGGTCTTATGTTTGAACTTTTATTTAATCTACCTTTTTAATTGGTCTTAAATGAATGCATTGGTTCATAGGAAGATGTGTTTTGTCAGTGTTTGATTTTTCCTGTAAATATCTAACTAAGGAAACCAAGTGATATTTTTAGAATAACTAGATTAGAGTTGGGAAAAATAAAGCAATAATTGGGAATTTTTCAAAAAAAAGATAAAAAACTTCAACTGGTTTTGAAGTCGTTGTAGAAAGTGCAGTTCAACTAGCTATGGTGCTGGTCAGAAGTTTTATCAACATGAATATCATTTAATTTTTGGCTTTTAATAATCCTTTAAAATGTTTTTTGTTGCATGGAATAATTATAAAGCAAACAGCTAAAGTGATTTTTTTTTAAACTAGAGTGCTCATATTTGAATTTATTTTGGTTTTTGTCCTTTTTATATTGGGTCACAATTATACATAAAGTCTCAAATATTGACATAAATCCCTATTATTGATATGAGGGTTCATGAACCTTTCCAAGTTTTGTGTGTGTATATATATATATATATATATATATATATATATATATATATATATATATGACACTAGTATATTGGATACTAACACTGAAAATTGCAGTTACGATTAAGCCACATTTTCATGACCCATTTCTTTCTTCACCATTACACAAGCCCTCACCACTCTGTGAGGTTTAACATTTCAGCAGATATACATCACATGTGGCACAGCAGTTAGATTATTCTACTGTCCATATATGTGATTTATATGCCCAACACTTGGGATATAATATATTACTAAATATTTCAGCTAAGCAGTGTTTTGCAGTAGCAATATTGCACACACTGATAACTGCAATTCCCAGTCTCTCATCATCCCAATGATAAGTGCATGTAAACCTCTGACCTGCACTGTAGGTTGTTAAATGCTCATATTTGTTATGATTTTAGTTAGGTTGTTCAGTAAATAAGATTCTTGAGCAAAACCATTGGCTCTGGTTTTAAGTATACCAGCATATTCTGGGATGTGTTGGACAGTGTTTCTGTGCCATAATGTTTGACTGTCTGTGCCTCTGTAATTAACCATTTTGCAGGCTTTTCCTCCAAGATGAAAATCCACAAACATTTAGCCATGCCATTGTTTCTGAAATTGAACCCTGCGACTAGACAAAAACTGCAGAATTGCACTCAGAAGCTAACCTACTCCTCCATATCAGAAGTTCAGATGCTCCTTCAGCAGGAGTTGCACACAAATGTTTGCATCAGTCTGCTTTTTAAACCTTTTTTCATTCTCTCTGTAACCCACGTATATCACGAAAGATCTTCCATTAACCTTTAATTTTATTTTATCTTGACACATTGCTTTTTATGATAACCAGCTCTCCTGTCTGACCATAACATCTCTCTCTCCTCCTCCTACAGCAATATCACTGCATGACTGGTATGCCAGTGAGCTGGTCCTAGCCTTGTGTGGCCTGGGCCTGTTCCCCTGTGGCCTGCTGTGACCCTGGTCCAGGCTAGGCTGAAGCACATGATGCATGAACCTGCCTGCATACTGTTTGCATGACCTCTTGTGTTATTTCAAGCCAGCAGAATAACCGGCCCCTCTATCGGTTGCAGCAGCATGAGCACTAACAACCCCTCCGCATTGCTATGCCTCGTAACCTCCATGCAAGTCTGATGTGGGATTTGGGATCAGAAAAGAAAAGAAAACCCTCCTTTCAATTAATTCCCTTATAAGCCTTTCATGCAGATGTTTTGGCATTACTGTCTTCATCTTCTCTCCTTCATAACTTCTCCTAACCCTGCTGTCATACCTAATGGACACGCCCACTCGTGTTTTTACATGGAATAAGTCTGTTACGATGCGGTGTGTGTGTGTTACAAACATCCCAGAAGGAATCTGAGTACAACAGTATTTCCTGTTAATTAAGCTGTTTATCTACCATGCCCTCCCTGTAGTATTTCTGAAGATCTTGTTATTGGCTGGCTGTGTCAGGATACCTCAATGAAATATTCATACAGATCTGTTACAGTTTACATGACCGGGATGAATATTGTAATGTTTAAGGGGTATAGCCTGCAAATCGGTCTGATTTAGGAATGAGTTAACTCCCCTTTAAACCGTTACATGAAATGTCCGACCTCTTATTTGTTGGATTGGATCTTAAACCTTCTTTTTATTTTAATTTAATCCAAGTGTTGATTGCAGCAAGTTTTGGACAAAACAAAAGCTTATGGGGCTTTATGCTGTTGCCTTGTTTTTAAGAGGTGAGGATGGTAAACTCTGTGTATTATATAAGGTCTTGTTACTTAGTGCTTTTACTTGAGTTAAAAGCCCTCATTAAGCCTACTTATGCCTTTTTCCAGTTCTCCCCCTATGTTAGAAAAACTTTAAGCTTTAAGATCACATTTTGTTTTATGATTAGACATTTAAAATTACAATACTAGATTAAAGGTGTGCATTTGCTTTAGTAAGCCAATGGGCATCTCATTCACTTTAGGCTGGCCAGTCTAATTAATGAAATAATGTGGAAAAGGGAGAAATAGGTTGGATTAATGACGACTTCCCTTAAGGAAACCTTAAAACCAATAATAGTAGAAGCATCAGTTTTTCAGTATTATCACAGAGCTAAAAGAGTTGCAGTATTGAAATATATTGGCATTATTTGATGGAATAATATGTAGTCTATTCACTTTTTTCACTTGTTTTAGTAAATGTTTTATTTTATTTTTATTTTCTAGAGTTCAATGAAAATCTATTCAGAAACTGAAAAGTTTATTTTATTCCAAGTATGAAATCCTAAAACTGAAAGATGGTTGAATCCTCCAATTGAGTGCATTTTGTTTATGATACTATTAAAAAGTTCTTAGGTTTGAATTCAATAAGTCATGAGATTTATTAAATATTTAAGGCACCAAAACTCAATTTGGCTAAAGCTTTATATGGACAATAACTTAACTCTAAGGTTTGCTTAATGAGAGCTTTTCTCCTCAACTTTTTCTGTTTTACTCATTTCTTCTGTTGTGTAATCTTAGCTTAATCCGTACCCTGCATTTTATTCTAATGGCTAATTTATTTATTCTTTTTTGCTTGTACAGCAGTGTTAAAAAGTTTTTTTGTATTATTATATAACCATTTATACTGTTACAATGGATGTAATTAAGATCAAAATACTGTTAGGTATCTTATGCAACAAAAGGAGAAAGTTTTTAGTATGAAAGCATTTGTCTCCAAGCATAAACTGGAGGAGTGAAAGTTGCGGTTCTTGTACCAACAGTGTTCACAGGGGAAAAAAGTTCCTTTTTTAAAACACTGTGCAAATAAATTTGCATTTGTATTTGAGTATGATGCTTTTTTCTTGTACAAAACAATCACATTTTAATACATGCATCAGCATGATTTGCAGCAGACGTATAAATTACCTTATAAGCTTATTGAAGATGCAAGTGGGATTACTTTGATGGTAGCAGGGCAAAATGGTCATGAAATAAAACTATTTTTCAAAACCAAATGTTGAAATACCATTTAAGGACATCAATGGTTCAAGTTTTCAGATTTACTTGTTTCCTATATAAATCATATTTTTATAAATGTTGGGACATTGACCATTTTTCTGTTTGTACTGCAAGTAATGATACACAGACCTCTTCTAACCGTCCATCCTCAGTAGTTTGTATATAACCGAACCCATCCACATTGTGGTTGACCTGAAATTTATTTCAGGGATTTGGGCAAACCTGTATTATTGTGAATACCTGCCTAGAGAGAAAAAAAAAACACACTGTCTTGTTTCCTATTTTCATCCCCATCAAACCACCCACTGTAATTTTGTCTTTGCATAGCTCTAATACCTTATTATATGTGGAGTCAATTTGTTGTCCCTTTCAATGCAAATTTCTTGGCAATAAAGAAAGAAGAAAACATGGCGTGCTGCTGAAGCTAACTTTAAATCTCGCTTCAGTGTTTAAGAACAAATATTGTACATAAACATGCAGGACCCCACTGAAAACTGTCATGTCTGTGTATATTTTTTTACATGCCTAGATTAAAATAAATGCCTAGTATTCACTAGAGTTTTTAACTTGGCTAGTAATATCACTGAGACTGTCAGAATGTTTTAGAAAGTTGAAAAGAGCAACAAGGGGCCTTGTCTGGTTATTGTTCCATGAATTCCAAAGCAGCAAATAATGTCCTATTTGCCAGTGTTTTATATTGCTTGTATAGAAAGACAAATTGTACATAACATTTGTAGTAGTGTCATAGGGATGTTTGAATATTTGCAATTAAGGAAATAAAAAAAAATCATGCCTAGTTAGGTGGATTTCATCTCATTTGTCCAACAAAGACCCGCTGATGAAAATGTGCTTCCGACACGTGAAACCTAGAAACAACGTTGTAAATAAAGCTTGTATACAAGATGCTGCTTTGTCACGGTCTTTCTGATTTTTCAGACTTTTCAGAACAAAGTGACTTTGGATTGTTAAATGTTTTCTTTTAAGTAAATTGCATAGAGCTAATTTACAAAAATTGTCATCTTAAGGCAAACCCAACAAGTCTATCCATTGTCTACACCTGCTTGCCCTTCCGGGTCATGGTGGAACTGGTACAGTCATTGAGCAAGACTTGTGGTACACCTCGGAGGGGTTTCCTTTCCATATGGCAACATAGAGACACACCACACTCATACTTAAGAGCAATATAGAGAACAATTTACCCAACAATCACATTTTTGGACTGTGGGAGGAAGCCAGAGAACCCACACATGCACAGGGAGAACATGCAAAGTCCATGCAGAAACACCCCAGGCATGGATTTTTTTACCCAGGAACGTCTTGCTGCAAGGCATCAGAGCTACCAACTCTGACACTGTGAAGCCCCAAACAGCTCCAGTTATATTCAGTTTGACCCTCTCGAACCAAGCTTTGTATGAACATCTGCAGATTGACTGGTGGAACTGGTACAGGACTACTTACTGTGGAAAGAGGGTACAAAAGGTAACTGGCAGCAGTAGTTCAGACATTGACCTTTTTCAGCAAAGAGACAGCTAAACAGGATACATTTCAGGAATACTGATGAAAAGAGACTACACAATGTTAATGGTAACAAACGGTGTGCTTCCAGGTCCTTTCCAGGAAAGGGAGACTGCTGAACATAGAATCACTAAGACAAGAGTGCTTTCTGTGGACAGGATTAGAGACAGCTAAACGGAATCAGAAGGTCATCTACTTGTCAAAATAAAGGAAGGGATTACACATAGTAAATGGCAGCAATAGCTCCATCAGACTCCTTTCAGGAACGAGACACAGCTAAACAATGATTAGGTGATGTGGGAGTACTTTCTGTGGAAAGAAAGACTTAAGAGTACACAAAGGCAATGACAACAATGGGTCCAATATCCTTTCAGAATAGAGACAAGGCTAAATGTAGATTCTTCTGGTCAGGAGTACTTTTAATGGAAAGAAAAAACAGTACACAACTTCTTAAGCCCAACCCCCAGTACTGGGGACAGAATTGAACTTTTGTTTTCTTCTACTTTCTTTACTGCAAGTTCCATTAGTTAAACATAAGCATATGTGGTATCCACAGAAATAGTAGAATATTGGCTAAAAGCTGATTTAAACCATTTCTACAAACACCAAAAATAGTTAAAACTAAAGGCAGTTGAACCAGGAAATAAACAAGCTCTACAAAATGACATAAGCGCAAAACTCTGTCTCAGCTGTTCACTACACGGCATCTACATACACAACCAGCATGTCTGCTTTAAGCATAGAGCTAACAGATTCCAAAAAATCCACACAGGTTTTACTCAACTAGCTGCAAAGGAAGGCCAGAATTATCTCTCCGAATCAGAATCAGAATCAGAAAAGCTTTATTGCCAAGTACGTTTTTGGACATACAAGGAATTTGTTTTGGCGTAGTCGGTGCAATACAGTACAAATTAAACAGTATAAACATATCTACAATATAATATAAATATATGTGCACAGTTTTAAGTGAGTGAGAGTAAATATAGAGCAGTATAAGATGCAAGAGCAATACAACAGTGCAGGTGATCAGTGTGCAAGTAAAGCAGGAGTCCAAGCTGAGCGTTAATGTAACTCATAGAGTTACAAGTTACAAGTGACCTGTCAGCAAAAAAAGGGGGTGTGTGGGGGAAAGGGAGAGTGTCAGGGTGGTTTCCGGGCTTTGTTAACCAGGCTGGTGGCAGATGGGAAAAAACTGTTCTTGTGGCGTGAGGTTTTGGTCCGGATGGACCGCAGCCTCCTGCCAGAGGGGAGAGTCTCAAAGAGTCTGTGACCGGGGTGGGAGGGATCAGCCAGAATCTTCCCTGCCCGCTTCAGGGTCCTGGAGGTGTAAAGTTCCTGGAGCGACAGTAGACTGCAGCCAATCACCTTCTCAGCAGACCGAATGACACGCTGCAGCCTGCCCTTATCCTTGGCTGTAGCAGCGGCGTACCAGATGGTGATGGAGGAGGTGAGGATGGACTCAATGATGGCTGTGTAGAAGTGCACCATCATAGTCTTTGGCAGGTTGAATTTCTTCAGCTGCCGCAGGAAGAACATCCTCTGCTGGGCTTGAAAACATAATTATTAACATAATGATTGTTGAGATAGAGTAGGTCAATTTTCAGAAAAATTCAGTTAAATCTGTGCATGTTATTTTGAGCTCAAACTTCACAAAACCCCTTTGGGCTTAATTAAAATAGGCAATAATTGTAATTGTGTATAAACTATGTGCTAAAATTTTGCAGTCTGAGAGCAGATTTGGGAACATGTCGTTAGACTCATAGCTTAATAACCCAAGTCAATTCTTGATTTCAATAGTCAATAAAAGCCAGCATTTGAGAAAAATACATTGTTAATCAAAATTCATTGGTGAATATTGGCATTACTACTTGCTAGTGGTACCTCTGGCCTGATTAACACGTGAAAGGATTGTGCATATAATTAAAACCCCTGAGATAGCAAAAACTGTCACATACAACTTTGCTTTTGTAAGATAAAGCAGCAATGCCATAAGATTGAGTTAGATTATTTTAAAATTAGTTTGTTATTCTTGAACATGTTCCAAGTTGCTGTATAATGTTATGTTTACCCTACTTTTCCCTAGTCCAGCATTCCATCTCTAATCTTACAAATAACTCTGCTGTCTGTTATATTGTATTCTGTAAGCAATGGAAAATACCTTCTAGTTCAGACTTTCAGTATCTGCTTCTCTTCTCTGTTGTCAAAAACTTGGCTCAGCCTGGGAAACTAAGCCTGGATGCCCCTCAAGGCTGCCTCAAAGACACCGGAATGATCCTGTATCAGTATCCTATTCTTCATTCCGGAGAGCTAATTTTTCTCTCTCTCTCTCTAACCTCAGCCTCTGGGTGCTTCCTGACATAAATCCCAGCAGAGGTCCAGAGTCAATATAAATACACTACTCTGCTTACTTCCTAACTTTTGTCTTTGAACTGTAACCATTAGTTCCCATCTTTTCACTGCCAATGTGGTAATATCAAGTTCCATTTCAGGATGAGATAGTTTCATTCTGGTTAGGTCCCAAAAACACAGGTAGAAATGTTCTTGTTTTCTGGAAGTACATTTAATTTATTATTAAAATGTCCAACTATATCCATTATTTCTTTACTTTTGTCTTTAAAGACCCACACTTTCATTCTACAGCAATATAATAGGCTAAAAGATCTCATTAAGCAATATCGTATTGCCCGATCTAAAGAAATTCATGTCAGATGAGACACAAATCCTTGACATCTATCTGTCAAGAAAGGGTTACAAACCTGTGGTTAAGACTTTGGGTTCCAGTGAATCACAGTGAGAATCATTAACTACAAATTGGCAAACATTAAAGACATCCCAGGGGTGACTGGCCAACTAAAATCACTCCAAGAGTGCATCATCGGCTCAACCCGGGGATAAAAAAAAGAACTTACAACATCTAAGGCACTGTAGGCCTCGCTTGGCTCTGTTAAGTTCAGAAATGGTTCAGAAATGAGAAAGGGACTGCACAAAAAAATCACATCTAGAGTTCCGAGTTGAAAACTGCTGAAAAATACAATGTGCCCCTCCTTCCTTGGTCCCTCCTGGTTCCGACTGCTGCAGTGAGCTGGTGCCTGCCCAACGTGCTGGGGGCTCTGAGGGGTCTCCCTTGCTTGGTGCCAGGTGATCTCGCTGCCAGGGGTTGGTGCAGGCCCTGAGCTTGGCCTGAACAGCTGGGGGTGTTACTGGGTCAGGGGCTTGGTGCCCTGAGTCTCATTCTGTGCCTCTTTGGCCCGGGGGCTGAAGCTCTTGTGCGTTGCTGGCAACCTACTTCTGCACGGGGCGTATGGGTACCCAGGGTTGATGCTTTATGTCCGGCTACCTGGGATTGCTCCAGCCCTCTGGACCAGGGCCTATCTGCCTTATTGCTGCTCTTAGGTGCTGTGTATTGCGGGCTCTCTACTGTTCTCACCCCACTTACAAATGGACACATATTTTTATTGGTATTTTGATGACCTGTCTTTGGTGATGAACTCTGGTAGATCTCTTTGCTATGATCCGAATCTCACAGATTCTCTCAGTTGGGTCACGTCAAGAAAAAAAAAAAAAAAAACTAAAAATGGAAGACAATTGTCAATGTGAGAAATAGTTTGTGTTTTTACAGAAGAAATATTGCTGTTCATGTTCCTATAGAAAGAACATTGTCTTGAATACCTAAATAAAAGAAAATTAAACTCATTGATCCCAGATGTGCGCTGTCTTTTCCTTTATTTTGTCTTACATTTTTCAGTAATGAAGTAATCATGGAAACATTCCACTGAGAGTAAGATCAGACTGTACCAGAGTTGTCATCTCCCTAATGAAAGTGCCTTTTATTAGTTCTTCATAGCTAAGTGTTTGGTGGACAATATGGGCTTTACGACACTTTCAGTTTACATTTTAGGTACCGCAGTTAGGTGGGGGGTTTCTGAGGTCTGATAACATACAGCACTTTGATTGATGTCCACACTCACACAAACAGCTGAACTGGTGTTTTGATAGAGGCCTCAACCTGACCTACGATTGACATGTTCCTGAACATTAAAAACATAAACGAACACCTTCTGACACAAAGAGTTGCTTCACTGAAAGCTAGAAGGCAACCTATCCAATTTTACGTGATCATTTTTGGCGTGACTTCAAGTCAGAATTACACTGAGGAAACTGAAAGTCCATGTTTACTCTATTGACACAATTAGAAATTAAAAGTACTGCAGATCAGCTCTAGATTCCACTGACCCTAGCTGAGCAAGTAGAGACAAATAGAGCAGATAGATTTTGTGTGTAAGAATTTTAAATCACAAGTTGGGATTTCATAAAATAGAAAGCTTTCATTTGAGTACAAGGGTATTTGGCTTCTTTTTGGACTTTGTAGGCTTCTCACAGAGTGAAAGGTTTCAGGACTAACATGTTTGTTCCAAAAAATGTCACTCACACCTTTCGCTTTCTATCTGTTTTCAAATGTTCTATTGTTCTCATTTCAAAAAAGTAAAAAAAAAAAAAAAAGCAAAAAACTTTTTAGCTGTTTTGATCACAAGACGATTCATCTAGGTCTACTTTGTGAGTCCCTCGGCTGAACAGAAGTCACATTTTTTTGCTGACTGAAAATTAAATATTGCTCAAGCTACAACCAGACAGTAATTCAAGAATGACAATGAGGTCACGAAGGCAGAGGATTCACAACCCAACTCAAAACCTAGCATAGACAGGGTTTTTTCTTTCTAAACAGACTTAAAATCTGCACTCGTGAAAAAATTAGGCCCCCCTATGACAGCTTGTGTGCTGTTCTAACATATTCGGACACAATGATATTTATGATCAGTTTAAACAAGTCTGAGAAATTTTTGTATATAAAAATAAAAACTAAAGAAAATAACTTTTACAATTTTCTCTAGAATGTTCTTCTCATGAGGAATATATTAGGACACCCTCACTTTTTTTTCAATTTAAAGGGTTTAAATCAAAAACAGGCATATTACATCCGGTGCACATGATGAGAACACCATTTCTCAGCATTTAAAGAGGTTTGTACGGTGGCCGGGGGGTCCAAACCAACATTACAAAAACTAAAACACTTTTACAAACCTAAAGACAAATTAACATTTCAGAAAACAATTTAACAAGATGTGAAACACTTTTACAAGTACTGAAACAAATTTATATTTGACAAAATCAACCAGAAAGGGAATGTACCAACTCCGAGGTTGACCCGGAAGTGATAACGGTTGCACTGTCATTCAGGGGCTTTTTTTTTTAAGGGACTTTATTAGAAACTTCTTTGCAATGTACAAGAACATTAACATAGTATCAACAAACACAACGCAGGAAGTTATAAACAATCGCCAGGGGTTGTATATATAGCACAACAGCTACTAATGTGTACACACATATACATATTACAGAAAGATTTTGAATTTGGAGCATAAGGAAACAGTTTTTATAGCTCTTCTGTCATCAGAAGAAGGGGCTGCATCCTTCGAAGGCCGTATTTGTAGGCCAATTACGTCACAGCGCGGCGACGAAGGCTGTCCCAATTCATGAATCCTTCCGAGACGCCTTCAAATGCCGCCGACAAATGTGTCCTTCTTCTGCCCGATTTGAAGGATGGGTCGTGAGCAGTGGCGTGCACAGACATTTTGGGGGGCAGGTGCTCAAGTGGAAAAAAAAGGGCACCTTGTGCGGCACATGGAGCTGTCGGTTGCCTTTGTAGTGTGAGATTTATTACAGGCACAGCATGAACATAATTTATATGTATTACTAAGCACCCCAAAACAAACTATCCTGTGGGTTGAAGGGAAATGACCACCCAGGAAAAAAAAACTCAAAACCAACTATACCCAGAAAATGAGTTATAAAATCCTTATAGTCAAAATGAAACCAACAGCAGAGAATATGATCATAAGAAGAATCATCTATACTTCTGCATGTAGCCAGTGTGATATATCACAGAAATTATTCTTAGAGAATAAAAATTAATGAAATTACAAGTCCTGAGAACTGATAAGATGTCTGCTATTTAGAAATTAAAATACTCTGATCACATCATCATTTTTACACACAAAGAAGTAGAAAAAATTACTTAGCCTACATGCTCCACATTTAATAATGTTAACCAGCTCATTTGGCCATATTTGCAATAAAAAAAAAAAACATGGACCAAACAGAAGTCATCATGGACCATTGTAGCAAATGTACTACATACATCTATGAGACAGATTTGAATTTATTTATTTATTCTAAATTATTCTATGAGTTAAATCATAGTTAAATCGTAGACATTCTCCTGGCACCTGGTGGCGGCCATAGAAGACATAGTAAAGGTATGGCACTCATTGGCCTGTTCTGTTTAGATAAAATGGTGGCAAGTGAAGTTTTAACTTTTTCATCTGAAGCAGCATCGGAAGCAAGTATATTCGTTTTGTTTGTTTCCTGGATGGTTAGCCGGCCTGTCAGCAGGGCAGGGCAGGGTTCTATCTGATGGCGCAGGGGAGGAGAGAAGAGGTAAGCTGGACCAGCGCACGTCCACCTCCGCTCTGCACGCAGCTCGTCTCCGTTGAGAGACACACGAGACAGGACACGTATGTGTGTTGGTTGGAAGGGGGGTAGTTGTCAATCAAAATTTCAAAACGTGGGGCACTGGTATTATAGGCCTTTAAATTCAGAAATTTTACCTTGGCCCCACACTATACAATGTAAAAAAAAAAAAAGATTTCAGGAGGGCACTTTTTTGTCCATAGGATAAAAGGGCAGGTGCTCTACCACCACCTCGTGTCTTTCTGTGCACGTCCCTGGTCGTGAGTATCCTTCACGGCCCATCATTTCCCATGATTCATTGCGGGTTGAAGCGGATTGGGCAAGCAGGAGAAGCCATGGCGGGCCATAGCGGCAAAAGCTGTGAGTAAATTGTGAAAAATTACACTTTCTGTGACACAAACTTTACAATGTTTTTGGTGTATATAACTATTTCTGATGCTATTTTTCACCACCATGTTTTCACCCATGTCCTGCCTGTCTGGACATCTGTTTCCCACATATTAGGATTTGGATTGGATGTTCTGTTGCTCTGGGTAACGTCACTTCCTGTTTTTGCTGTTGGTAAATTGTTTGGTGTGTGAAGCTCTCTCGTTTGATCTGATTTCTCTCTACTGTGATATCTCTTACTTGTTCTAATACATAAGCACGTTAAAACACTTACTTTCTGTTGCTACTTTTAACGTTTGGGGACTCTCCGTGTTTTACACGGTTTTTCTAGTAGTGGTAAGGGGTCGCTAGCTTAGCTTTAGCTCCACCATGGCTACCCGTTCTGCTGTTTCTCTCTCTGAGTCTTCTCCTCTCTCCTGCTCTGTGTCAGATGTTCAGTTACTCCTTTGCCTCCTTTAGTGATAATGGTGCGTGTAATAAATGTAGCATTTTTGTAGTTTTGGAGGCAAGGGTGTCGGAATTGGAGGCCCGGCTCCGCGCTGTTGAAAAACCAGCAGATAGCCGAGGCCCCTTAGCCAGCGCGGAGCCACCGAGGGTAGCTCCCTGTAGCAGTCCTCCAGCAGAGCCCGCGCAGCCGGGGCCTCAGGCCGGCTGGGTGACGGTACGTAGAAAGCATAGTCCTAGATCCCAGACCCAGGTCACCACCAACCCGTCTGCGTTTCTAACACATTTTCCCCACTCAGCGACACACCCGCTGAAAAGTCAACCCTGGTAATTGGCAGCTCCATAGTCAGAAACGTGGCACTAGAGACACCAGCGACCATAGTCAAATGTCTGCCAGGGGCCAGAACGGGCGACATCAAATCCTACCTGAAACTGCTGGCTAAGGATAAGCGTAAATACAGTAAGATTGTTATTCATGCTGGCGGTAATGACACCCGGTTACGTCAATCGGAGGTCACCAAAGTTAGTGTTGCTTCGGTGTGTAAGTTTGCCAAAACAATGTCGGACTCCGTAATTTTCTCTGGTCCCCTCCCCGATCGGACCAGTGACGACATGTTTAGCCGCATGCTGTCATTCAACCGCTGGTTGTCTAGGTGGTGTCCAGAAAACGATGTGGGCTACATTGATAATTGGCGAACATTTTGGGGAAAACCTGGTCTGATCCGGAGAGACGGCATCCATCCCACTTTGGATGGAGCTGCTCTTCTTTCTAGGAATCTGGCCGAATTTATTAGTTCTCCAAAACTCTGACAACCCAGGGTTCAGACCAGGAAGCAGGGTCGTAGTTTAACACTCCTCTCTGCAGCTTCTGTACTGCTACCCACCCATTACCCTATTAAGACAGTGTCTCGCCCACGGCCAAAATTGAATAGATTAAAAAATAATCTAAAAGGAGGAAATCAGGAAAATCTCATAAAAATAAACACAACTCAGACCGAAAAGAAAAATAAAACAATTAAATGTGGCTTACTGAACATAAGATCTCTCTCTTCAAAGACTTTGCTAGTTAGTGACCTGATGTGACAATCAGATTGATTTATTTTGCCTCACAGAAACCTGGCTGCAGCAAGAGGATTATGTTACTATAAGTTACTATGAGTCAACTCCTACTAATTATATAAATTTTCACATTCCTCGAATTACTGGGCGAGGAGGAGGAGTAGCAACCATCTTTCAGTCGGATTTATTGATTAGTCCCAGACCAATCAATAGCTACAACTCTTTTGAATATTTAATCCTTAGTTTTCCTCATCCAAATTGCAAAGCACTAAAACCTCTTCTGTTTGTTGTTTTGTACCGTCCACCAGGCCCTTACTCTCAATTTTTAGATCAGTTTTCAAACCTTTTATCTGATTTAGTGTTAAATACAGATAAAGTTATTATAGTGGGGGATTTTAACATTCATGTAGATACTGAAAGTGATAGCCTAAATATAGCGTTTAATGTTATCTTAGACTCAATTGGCTTTGATCAAAACATTAACAAACCTACCCACCTTTGTCTTCATTCTCTGGACCTTGTGCTGACATATGGCATTGAGTGTAAAGACATAACAATATTCTCTCATAACCCTGTCCTGTCTGACCATTTCTTAATAACCTTTGAGTTTAATTTAACCGAGTACTCCGCACCTGAAAGAAAACTTCATTATAGTAGATCATTATCAGGCGATGCTGTAACAACCTTTAAAGAATCTGTTCCACTTTTAATTTCCTCATTATCACTGAAAAGCACAATGGAAGGCAATAATTCTGTTTCTGCCCCTTCACAAATTGATTATTTTGTTCATAGTGTTTCTTCATCATTGCGTGATGCATTAGACAATGCAGCCCCATTGAAAAAGAAGGTAATCACTAATAGGAGGCTAGCTCCTTGGTTTAATTCTGAGCTGCGTACTTTAAAGCACAATGTTAGAAAATTGGAGAGGAAATGGCGCTCTACACACCTAGAGGATTCCTACTTAATCTGGAAAAATAGCCTATTGTTGTATAAAAAGACACTTCGCCAAGCTAGAACAGCTTATTTCTCATCATTAATAGAAGAGAACAAGAATACAGGTCCTTCTGAAAAAATTAGCATATTGTGATAAAGTTCATTATTTTCCATAATGTCATGATGAAAATTTAACATTCATATATTTTAGATTCATTGCACACTAACTGAAATATTTCAGGTCTTTTATTGTCTTAATACGGATGATTGTGGAATACAGCTCATGAAAACCCAAAATTCCTATCTCACAAAATTAGCATATTTCATCCGACTAATAAAAGAAAAGTGTTTTTAATACAAAAAACGTCAACTTTCAAATAATCATGTACAGTTATGCACTCAATACTTGGTCGGGAATCCTTTTGCAGAAATGACTGCTTCAATGCGGCGTGGCATGGAGGCAATCAGCCTGTGGCACTGCTGAGGTTTTATGGAGGCCCAGGATGCTTCGATAGTGGCCTTTAGCTCATCCAGAGTGTTGGGTCTTGAGTCTCTCAACATTCTCTTCACAATATCCCACAGATTCTCTATGGGGTTCAGGTCAGGAGAGTTGGCAGGCCAATTGAGCACAGTGATACCATGGTCAGTAAACCATTTACCAGTGGTTTTGGCACTGTGAGCAGGTGCCAGGTCATGCTGAAAAATGATATCTTCATCTCCATAAAGCTTTTCAGCAGATGGAAGCATGAAGTGCTCCAAAATCTCCTGATAGCTAGCTGCATTGACCCTGCCCTTGATAAAACACAGTGGACCAACACCAGCAGCTGACACGGCAACCCAGACCATCACTGACTGTGGGTACTTGACACTGGACTTCTGGCATTTTGGCATTTCCTTCTCCCCAGTCTTCCTCCAGACTCTGGCACCTTGATTTCCGAATGACATGCAGAATTTGCTTTAATCCGAAAAAAGTACTTTGGACCACTGAGCAACAGTCCAGTGCTGCTTCTCTGTAGTCCAGGTCAGGCACTTCTGCCGCTGTTTCTGGTTCAAAAGTGGCTTGACCTGGGGAATGCGGCACCTGTAGCCCATTTCCTGCACACGCCTGTGCACGGTGGCTCTGGATGTTTCTACTCCATACTCAGTCCACTGCTTCCGCAGGTCCCCCAAGGTCTGGAATCGGCCCTTCTCCACAATCTTCCTCAGGTTCCAGTCACCTCTTCTCGTTGTGCAGCGTTTTCTGCCACACTTTTTCCTTCCCATAGACTTCCCACTGAGGTGCCTTGATACAGCACTCTGGGAACAGCCTATTCGTTCAGAAATTTCTTTCTGTGTCTTACCCTCTTGCTTGAGGGTGTCAATAGTGGCCTTCTGGACAGCAGTCAGGTCGGCAGTCTTACCCATGATTGAGGTTTTGAGTGATAAACCAGGCTGGGAGTTTTAAAGGCCTCAGGAATCTTTTGCAGGTGTTTAGAGTTAACTCGTTGATTCAAATGATTAGGTTCATAGCTCGTTTAGAGACCCTTTTAATAATATGCTAATTTTGTGAGATAGGAATTTTGGGTTTTCATGAGCTGTATGCCAAAATCATTCGTATTAAGACAATAAAAGACCTGAAATATTTCAGTTAGTGTGCAATGAATCTAAAATATATGAATGTTACATTTTCATCATGACATTATGGAAAATAATGAACTTTATCACAATATGCTAATTTTTTTAGAAGGACCTGTAATCCTAGGTTTCTCTTTAGTACAGTTGCTAAACTTACACAGAGTCATAGCTCTGTTGAGCCATCCATTCCCTTAGCTCTTAGCAGCCATGACTTTATGGGATTCTTCTTAAATAAAATTAATTCTATTAAAAAGAAAATCTTTGACATACTCCCGAAGATGATCATTTCATCCTCAGCAAGTGAGACAACGTTGGAAGTAACTGTAGAACCTGATTTGTGTTTGGACTGTTTTGATCCTGTGGAGCTTCCTGAGTTATCAGAAATATTAGCTTCAACTAAACCTTCAACTTGTATGTTAGACCCAATCCCAACCAAATTATTTAAGGAAGTGTTCCCTCTGATTACCAGCGCCATTTTAGATATGATTCATCTATCCTTAGTAAATTGATATGTACCACAGGCTTTTAAGTTAGCTGTAATTAAACCTTTACTTAAGAAACCTTCGCTTGATCGAGATGACTTGAAAAATTACAGACCTATATCCAATCTTCCATTCTTATCTAAAATTCTTGAGAAAATTGTTGCTAATCAAATGTGTGAGCATTTACACAGCAATGACCTGTTTGAAGAGTTTCAGTCAGGCTTCAGAGCTCATCATAGCACTGAAACAGCTCTGTTGAAAGTCACTAATGATATTCTTATGGCCTCAAATAATGGACTTGTGTCTGTTCTGGTTCTGTTAGATCTCAGTGCTGCATTTGATACAGTCGATTACAATATTCTCTTAGAAAGGCTGGAATATGCTTTAGGGATCAGGGGAACAGCACTAGGCTGGTTTAAATCTTATCTGTCTGACAGATCCCAGTTTGTTCATGTAAATGTTAAACCATCTTTAAACTCCAGGGTTAATTGTGGAGTACCACAGGGTTCAGTACTTGGGCCAATTCTCTTTACTATATATATATGCTTCCAATAGATCAAATTATTAGGCAGCATGGGATAGATTTTTACTGTTACGCTGATGATACACAGCTTTACTTATCCATAAATCCTGATGAGCCCAACCAGTTAGATAGACTACAAGCATGTCTTGAAGATATAAAAACTTGGATGACGTTAAATTTTTTGCTTCTAAATTCAGACAAGACAGAAGTTGTCGTCTTTGGACCGGAGTCTTTCAAAAAGAAACTGCTTAGTCAATCACTTAACCTGGATGGCATTAAATTGATCTCTGATAATAAAGTAAAAAACCTTGGTGTTATTTTTGACCAGGACGTGTCATTTAAATCCATATTAAACAGGTTTCTAGGATTTCCTTCTTTCATCTCCGGAACATTGCCAAAATTAGAAATATCCTATCCAGGAGTGACGCTGAAAAACTAGTCCATGCATTTGTTACTTCAAGGCTGGACTATTGTAATTCGTTACTATCAGGATGTCCACAAAATGCAGTTAAAAGCCTTCAGCTGATTCAAAATGCTGCAGCAAGAGTTCTGATGACAATTAAAAAGAGAGATTATATTTCTCCTACTTTAGCTTCCCTTCATTGGCTCCCTGTTAAATCCAGAATAGAATTTAAAATTCTCCTCCTCACATATAAAGCCCTTAATGATCTAGCTCCATCATACATCAGAGATCTGATTGTTCCATATGTTCCTAACAGAGCACTTCGTTCTCAGACTGCAGGTTTACTGGTGGTTCCTAGAGTCTCTAGAAGTAGGGAGCCCTCCTCCCTCCCAGTTGGTTGGAGTAAGGGGGAGTCAGGTTTAGCCTAAACCGGCTCAGTTATGGTTGAGGTGCAAACACACCCTCCATTTCTGCTACCTGTATGACTCCTTCTCTTTTCCGATGGTTATAATCAGTCTGACAGAGAGAGGTATCCCAATCCTTGTAGTTTTTAGTATAACAATGACCATCAGTGGGACCCTTTGTGGGGTGCCTTGAGACGACATTGTTGTAAATAAGCGCTGTTTAACTAAATAATCTGAACTGAAACTATCTGTGTAGTTATGCTGCTATAGGCTTAGGCTGCTGGAGGACATAACAACCACTTTCACCCTCTTCGCTACATTCTCACACTACTCTCCAATTTTGCATTATTTGCTGTTATTTCAGCTTTTAAACTTGTTCTCTCTTTTCTCTTCCTATAAGCTACACCTGGCCTGGCTCTGTGTCTACCTGTGACACCTTTCTGGAGGGGAATCGTCCGAGCTTCTGCTGGCAACAACTTAATGCTCACCCTCTACTGATGATCCACATAGCCCTGTCTTTTAGTGTTTAACCCTTTCTCTCTCCTAGACATGGAAATTGACTGAGCTTAACTGTAACTAACTCTATGTGCCCTCTTTCAGACTCTAACCTTGAAAACTGGCTCAGAGTTTATCTGTTCTTTCTTTCTAGGTGAAACGACTAAAGGAGCTACATCCATTAACATTTACTTTTCCTTCCCATAGAAAGTACTTCTGGATCAGTGCTTCTGTGTTCTTTTTGTGTCTGTGCTCTGTTCTCTCAAACCCCCAGTCGGTCGTGGCAGATGGCCGCTCATACTGAGCCTGGTTCTGCTGGAGGTTTCTTCCTGTTAGAAGGGAGTTTTCCTCTCCACTGTCGCTACATGCATGCTCAGTATGAGGGATTGCTCCAAAGTCAACGACAGTGACTGTCCACTGTCTCTACATGCTCATCCAGGAGGAGTGAATGCTGCAAGTCACTGACTGGATGCAATCTGCTGGGTTTCCTTAGATAGAAAAACTTTTTATCCAATTTGAATAAAAAGATAACTCCGACTGCACTGTTCAATTGTTAGGATTAATAGGAATGTATGTACCTGACTGTTGTGAAGTGCCTTGAGACAACATGTGTTGTGAATTGGCACTATATAAAAAAACTGAATTGAATTTAACTATGTAGACGTGAAATATCTGCTTGATTTATCTAGACATCGCTTAATTTCAAACGTGCTCCGACGTGTTCGGAGTTTTCCGTTCCCGGCGTAGTAACTGGCTGGCTTTGCCAGCCTTGCAGGCGGTGAGGCAAGCTAAACTTGGAGAGATCTGACCGGACTCCCGGCACTAAGCTCCCGCTGGCAGTCATCACAGTGAACGTTAAACACAAGTGATTTCTAACAGTTTATGTTAGTATTATTTTAATTGTTACTGAAAATCGATTTGACGTTTCAGGTGATATTAAGGTTAACCAGAATAAATGGACGGTTTTATGTAATCTAACTGTATCGCTGGAGAGTGTGATTGAAAATAAATAAGCTTTTCAATATTCCTTTTTGATGAAGAAAAGTGCTATATGTTTTAAACGTTTCTTTATAATTCAGCTAGCATTATAATTTCTGATTCCAGGTAATCCCGACGAGGAATACACTTTCAAATGTAAGTGAATCTCAGTAAAGAAGTTAAAAGTTTGAAAGAGCTTGTTTTAGGCATTTGCATAGAAATATTTTAATATTTTCTTCAAATTAAGACAAATGTAAAATTAAAAAAGGCTTTATTTTTGCTCTGATATTTAGCAAGATGGTTTTTTTTTGGTATTTTCATATTTCTTTTAGGGACAAAGGAGTAGACGGGCCAGTTTGTTGAGCTCAGGGGTGAGAACCACCACATTTTTACTGGAGCTAAAAACTCAGCCACCGTGGCTTGGAGGTACAATAACAACATTCTTTGCAGTCAGTTTCTGTCCAGTTTCAATAACTCCCATCTTTCTAACTTTCATAAATATCCATCCAGTGATTAACATCCTTCTTTGGTTTTCCCTCTATCCTTTTGCTTGTTTAGGGCAATTCTGGAGAAGATGGATTCTGGAGAAGATGGACCAACAGGGGAAGGTCACTCCCTTGCAGGCCAAAAAAAAGTGGAACAATGTGAAAAGGAAAAATAAAGTATGTTCAGAACTTCTCATGTCACACACAAATAAAAAAAATATTTCTAAGTCTTACTGGTTTCTCTGTTTAGTCAACTTTTTTTATTCCCTCTAACTTTAGGATTGCAAGTATCCAGGGTCAGGAGAGGGAGTCAGTGAAAAGCCCACTGCTGCTACTTGGCCCTGGTTTGTTCTTATGGATGAGGTGTTGGGACAGAGGTCTTCCACAACACCTCCTGTCCTAATTGCCTCCATCCCTGAGGACACTCCAGGGCCAAGCGGAGCGGTGGGCAACCAGATGGAGAAGGAAGACAGTGAGCTACCAGGAAGGGGTCAGAAAAGAAAGAGGGACAGATATAAGGAGATGATGGAGTTGATCAGGGAGGACATGAGGCTACAGAGAGAAGCAGAAGAGAAGAGGGCACAGAGAATGGACAGACTGTTTTCCATCTTAGAAAGAATGGCACCAAAATAAGGTGCTAGGAAAGAAATACGTTTTGTTTAGATTGTTTCTTAAAGTTTTAAGGTGTTCTAATAAATTTCAAAATTGTTTTTGTAACTGTTATTTAAATTTGATCTAACAATACATCAACTTCACTTAAAGTTATAAACAGAGGGGATCAAATACTTCATAATTCCCATCTATCTTAAAATTCAAAGTTGTTGTTTATATATATATAAAATATGTCGACATACATTAGCCATAAAGTTGCTATCTAGTTGTTTATTGGCTAGAAGCTTTAAGTTAAATCAAACCTCTTTTTTACCTGAACATGATTGTCTCTCAGCCGGAGATAAAGGAGATGTCTGTGACGATGACAAAAATGCTGAAGGTCCTGGTAAAGCTGGTAAAGGCAAGACCGTTCACGGCCTCCGTGGTTTTAGCGGTTGACGAAGGACCCAGCCCACATAGACCGGGTCCTTCGAAGGATGCAGCCCCTGAATTGGGACACACCCACTGCGAGCGCTCCCGTTGTCACTTCCGGGTCAGCCTCGGAGTTGGTACATTCCCTTTCCGGTTGATTTTGTCAAATGTAAATTTGTTTCAGTACTTGTAAAAGTATTTTGCATCTTGCTAAATTGTTTTCTGAAATAATAACTTGTTTTCTGCAATGTAAATTTATTTCAGTACTTGTAAAAATGTTTCGCATCTGTTTAAATTGTTTTCTGAAATGTTAATTTGTCTTTAGGTTTGTAGAAGTGTTTTAGATTTTGTAATGTTGGTTTTCACCCCCCGGCCACTGTAGGGTTGTCACGTTTAAAACTTAGATATTTAGTGTGTGGGCTGCTGACTTGTCAAGGTGACAATGAACACCATAATAAAATCAAAAGAGCTGTCTGAGGCCTTCAGAAAAAAGACTGAAAGGAAAAAGGATTTCAAGAGATCTACAAAGAATTTGCAATCAGTCAGTCAGTCTACTTAATGGAAATTAGTGTACAAGTTCAGGACATTTAAAAATACTGCCAACATGCCCAGTTCTGGCTGCCCAAACAAGTTTATTCTAAAAGCAAGATGGTAAAAGTGTATGCCTGTACAATCAAAAATAGACTACACAAGGTTTACTTTCATGGGATGTGTGCACAAATGAGACCTTTGCTGTCTAAGAAAAATATAAAGCCCAAATTAAAGTTCGGACAGACAGGACCAGGTCCTCTGAAATAGAAAGAGATACTCGTAAAATTGAACTATCTGGACATGAGGACAGAGAACACTTTTGGCATAAACTAAATACAGCATTCCAAAAAAAAGAACCTCATTCCAGCTGTGAAATACATAGTGTCATTTCACTAAAGCTATTGTATTTCAGCGAGAGGGGGTATACTAGCTGTTAGAGGGAGGGATATCCTATCTTCAGTTAAAACAAATTTTTGTTTATTTGACTCCTCTCGATGCGGAGGAGCCGTAGCTCGGCTCCAAGTTTGTTACGAATCAAAGATTGGTAGGACTCACGACGACACAGGAGGCAGGCAGAAATATAATGGGACTGAGATCTTTTACAATAAAAAAACAAACCTAGACACTAACAAGGCATGAGGAGAACAACAGAGTCAGGATGGAACACAGCAGAAAAAAACAGCTAGAAGTGATTGACGACCAGAGGAGCAATGACTACTGGAGCGAGTCTAACTAAATGGACAACAGCTATGAGCGGTGCATGAATGGAGTAGCTGAGGGAAAATAACTACTTGACATGGAGACACTGGGATCAGAGAAACGGATTAAACAGGAAAACATAATCAAAAACTAAGAATAAAAATACCAAAACGGGCAATCCGTTTATCCATCTCCCTCTCCATTTTACCATCACTCTTAAACAACAAACCAAGATTCTTGAACTCTTCATCATGAGCCAGAGACTGAAAAGTTTAACAGTTTTACTGTTTGTTATTTGATTATGAAGAACAAGGAATGCCATCAAAGAATGTGATTTCTGTCATAGATCTAGTGGTGTTAACATGCAGAGACGCTCTCTGAACTCATAGAACAAGAAAAAAATGTTTGGTTTTAAAATACTGGTGTTCTTTATGAATCCACCAGACAAATAGGAGTAGCATAATGCTTTGCTTTATTTGTAAAGAGCCAAATACCTTGCACCAGGAAAACACTGCAAGGCACTTTCAACATATGCTGATCATATTTCCTGCAGCGAGATGCCTTCTCTATATTCTATAATGTTGAGACATAACATGGTATGATTTTTCTTATATATATATATATGTATATATAGTAACATGTGCCTATTTGTTTTGTCTTGGTTTTGATTTGCAGGACATTTTGGCACTACTGAAGGCTGCCATATTAAAGGAGAAAATAGGAAACTGCTGTGCCCTTTCATTGCTGTTTTTTCATCCCGTCTAGTGTGTTAATATTCAAGTTTCCTATCAAGAGCAGATGGTCGCAAGGAACATGATTTTGGATGATTAAAATGCAGAAAATTTGATTTACCCCACTGTTATTTACTAAGGTTTCTTTTTATTTCAGTCTGTGTTTGTAAAAAGAGAATTGAAACAAATACCACATCAGCAAAATTTCCTCTGTCCTTGCCCCCTCGCACAAAAAGTGCAAACAGAGAGCTGAAAATCGCTGGACCGGAGGGATGAACGTCTAAGTGATCTTCTCTGTGTTTGAGCCGCAGTGAGTCACACCGAGCAGTGTGACCACTAAATCAAAGGGCTGTTTGAACAGCTGCATTCTTTCACACCCCTTCATCCTTTCCCCTCTCTCTTGCTACTCAGTAAAACTAACTTTGTGGTTGTGACCCCTCCACCCTTTCCACCTCAGTCTCTGTAATTGTGGATCAAGCTTAAGGTAAAAAAAAAAGAAAAACTAAGTGCAAAAGTGAGTTAAGTCATTTTTTGCCTGTGGGCAGGTGAGTAGACAAATGAAATTGACAAATTTGGATGAAACCTCACAGAAGCAACTGATGTTGGTTAATGGACCCATTAACCACCTGAGTGAGTCATTATGTAGCTTCTATTTCATTTAATACTTCCAACTCAGCCTCATACATTGCTTGGCCATCTTTTCCCAGTAACAAGCATGGAAATTGTAGAGAGGTGGGGCAAAAAGAAAAAAGGGAGAAAAGGAGAAAAGAATGAAGGAGAGAAATAAAGATGAAGAGATTACAGGATAACAGCCTAGAAGATTGCTTCTACACCTGCAGAAACACATATAATAACAGCATTATTACCAAAAGGTGCACGGTACTAATGAATGCAAGATGTATTTAGTGGTAAGGGTGGCTCAATATAGAACATTTGTGTATCTATTAACACCTGAATCTAAACACCTGTGGGTTTGAGTGTGAGCGCGCTTGTATATACAAGGTTTCTCCATAAAAATATGCAATAGCATGTGTGAGGAGGCACAGACCTGCCCAACCTGGACCTGAGTCAGACATGGAGGAGATCCCAGCCACAGACATCCAAAGGCCCCCAGAGCACTGGAACCCCAGAAAAACTACTGCCGGGACTACCACATTCCCCCCAGAGAAGAGCAGGGGAGAGTCCCATGGGAACCACCCAGCAGCCACAGTGCAGAAGCCCCGGGGAGCTGCAGCGACGAGCCCACAGGCCCCACCGGCAGCTGTCTACTCCTGAGCAGTTCCAGCCATGGACCCAGAGACCCGAGACCCCGGGACACATCCCTCCCCAAGCAGAGGCCCGACAGAGCTCAGGGGCCCAGGTCCCGGCAAGCAGCCACCGGGAGGGAGCGGGTGCACACCAAAGCACCCAGCCCCGGAGACCGAGAACCACAAGTACACCAGCGGGCAGACACACCAGCCACCGGCAGGGAATGTGGGGCCAGGAAATAGGTCCTACATTTGATGGGGGGTTTAAACTGATCCAGGAGAGGAAGCAGCCCAAGACCCAACCTGAAACAAAAACAGGCACACACAGTCAAATCACACATTCTCAGCCTCATGCCTACACATAAAAACACTCACACCCACGCACCCAACATAAAGATACACAACAATGGACATCATACACTCACTCACACTCCCCATACATACTCTATACTCCCAGGTCCAGGTGCAGATACCCCATAGGGGTAACCAGCCCCTGGACCCAGGAGGTGGTCCCTTTCCCTTCGGGGTGGAGACAGGCTAAACGTCCTAGCCTCAGACCCCATCCGGACAGGGGGCCATGTACAAAAGAGGGGTCTACCTGGTCTAAACGAGCCCGCTAACAGGATGCCACAGGATGAAACAGTTCCAACCCCCCAATGAATTCCAGCCTCAACCCCATGAGCCTGACACCCCCCCTACATGAATCTCCCCACAGGGCCACCCTCAACCAGTACACTGATGTCGAACACATACCCCCGAACCCAAATGCCATGAATCCCCTCCCCACGGGGGCATACCCCCACAGATGAGCTCTATCCCCGATAAGTCGATGAAGATACACCCACACAGCCCCTCTTCAAGCACCCCCGCTGCATCCTGTCCTCTACCACACAGCGTGTCACAAAGGCAACGCAAGGGCCCCGCGCAACACCATTCCAGCCATCTGCCCACAGGCGCAACAGAGCAGACACCACCGAGCACCGTTTTCATAACGAAACCCCCAACCCCACACCAAGACAGGACAAACCCACCCAGGAAGAGGGCCCTGACAAGTACTAGGAGCTGGCAGCCCCCACCACGACCCCTGCAACCAAACAAACATACCACATCGCTGCCAATGCAACAATAGCCCAGGGAGAAACACTAACCAGATTAGCTCCACCATATTAATAATATTTTTTACTATCTCATTGGAAGTCGGGCTGCATGGTGGTGCAGTTGGTAGCACTGTTGACTTGCAGCAAGAAGGTCTTGGGTTCAACTCCTGCTTCTGCATGGAGTTTGCATGTTCTCCCTGTGTATGTGTGGGTTTTCCCACAGTCCAAAGACATGACTGTTGGGTTAATTGGGTTTTCTAAATTGCCCTTAGGTTTGCAAATAAGTGTGTACATGGTTATTTGTGTACTTGTGGACCCTGCCTCTTGCCCATAGACTGCGGGAGATAGGCACCAGTTTCCCTGCAACCCAATATGGAAGAAGCGGTATGGAAAATGACTGACTATCTCATTGGCAGTGCAGCAGGCATACAACTATAGACACTACAACAAGTACCAGGAGTGGAGTTTAGGGAGGGATTCTGATACTCATAATTCAAAAATAATTTGATTAAGACTGATTCTATCCCAAGTATTGAGTTGGGACATCTCTAGATTTTCTTTACATTGATGGAAATAAAATTACAAAAAAACAAAACTGATACTTAATATGATTAAATGATGATACATTGACGCAAAGACACACAAACAATGGGTTTGGCATTTAAGAGATAATTCTTTTGTTTGGCCTACAAGTGAACCTGTAGCTAAAACTGTTACTTTTGGCTAATACCTACAGATTGATTGCTGAAAGAATTGAAGCTTGACTGTCTCTCTATTACAGTCGTCTTGTAAACTCATTCTTTAATGTGGGACCAATTATTCTTCTACAAGCGAGATACAACAGACAAAAAAGTGGCAGGGGAGTGCAATTTTCCTTACAAAAAAATGTGAGTTTTAAATGATTCAGCGCATTTCCATGGCTTTCAATCTGGGCCAAGAAACGTTCTGCAAATCTCTGCATTTGGCATTCCTCTATTCTGACAGGGTTCTTGTTGAATATCTGCTCCTGCAGTCCCCAGAGACATTGTTGGAGTTCAGATGTAGCTTTTCATCAAGTCGTTATTGAAGAAAGATCTTACACCTGAGGGAAAACACTCTGGCAGAAGTGTCCACTGAAGCACTAATGCTAAACAGATGAGGTTCATCAACTACCATCCTGCATTTTACTCTAGTTTCACTTAATATGCAATTACAATATTACACTGGAGCTGTGCAGTGATCCAACACTAATGAGCAAAATACTAGTAGTCTTGGGAATACAAGCAGCAGCAAAGATGATAATCAAAATTACCAAAATTGTTGAATTAGTTTCCAACTATTTTCATTTTTTTTTTGCATTGTAAAATGAAATAAATTGGGCTTTAAAAAGGTCCAATACTTCAGCTGCAACAGCAGGCAGCATTTTATGTATATCTTCATTGAAACGACTTATGTGGATGCTAAGCATCTTGGATTCTGGTAGTAATTGAGGATGGAACTGAGGTTATAATTTACAGGAAGCCAGTTATCTTTTTTCATTCTAAACTTTTGACCTAATTTGAGACATTCAAATCTCTGGTTGAGTTACATATTTTTCCCACTTTTAGTGAAGGCTACATTGCAGACAAAACATTATGACTGCCACTAGTTGAAAAATATGGTACAAAATGAATTTCTGTCTCTGAAGTAATGGGTTGGAATCAGAAGGAATTAGATTTGATGGATGACTGTCAACAGCTTCAGCTCCTGTGGGATGTCCCTATTCTGCAGTGGTCATGTCAAGCAAGGCCAAAGAAATGACAAAGAGATGTAAGCATAGGCAGCCAGATGCAGGTGAAATTCAAACACATTAACAGATGTTTCTTTTGCATAATTTAAAGTTCGGTTCAACAGGAAGTTGTCAAAACAAATGTAAGAAATACTTTTGCTAAAACTGCCCCAAAAAGGTAATACTTTCATTGTGCTTTTTTTTGGTATTTTTTTTCATTTAATGGCAGGTCAGTGGTGGTCATGCTTTTGTTTTGCTATTTCTATGAATGTTAATTTGGTACAAATATCCTTCCTTGGAAAAGTATTAATACCCAATTAACTTTTTCACATTTTGTCACAAAACCACAGATTTCCATATATTTTGTTGGGACTTTATGGGATAGACCAACAGATACTGATGCATAACAGTGATGTGAAAGGAAAAGGATACATGTTTTTCTTTTCTTTTTTTTACAAGCAAAAATCTAGAAAGTCTGTCAAAACTTTTATATTCATATGAATTTAAATGCAATTACACCTCCAAATCTAGTGACTGAATGACTCATTGCAAAATAGCTCAAGCTCAGTCAGATTGGATTGAGACCACCCGTGAACAACAATTTTCATATCTTGCCACCGATTCTTAATTGGATTTAGGTCTGACTTTTACTTGGTCATTTTAACTCATAAAGATAGTTTAGTCTAAAACATTCCAGCTCTGGCTGTAGGTTTAGGGTTGTTGTACTGCTAGTACATAAACTTAAATGTAAATATTTTCTTCCAGGATTGCCCTGTGATCAGCATCATCCATTCTGACTAGCATCTCCGTGCATTCAGAAGAAACACATTCAGATGGCAAGATGCGGCCACCAGATCGTTTCACTGTAGAGATAATGTTTTTAAGGTGATGTGTTAGATGGTTTCATCCTACTAAAGAAGGATCTTCCACATTTGCTGTGTCCTCTACATTGCTTGTGGAAAACTTTGTTTAGGACTTATGGGTTTCTTTCAACAATGCATTTTTTCTTGTCTCTCTTCCATAAAGTTAATATTTACAAAATGCATGGCTCATAGTTGTGAACAGATTATTTCACCATATTGCTTTATAGCCTAAACCTCTTTAAACTTCTTCACAACTTTATTCCTGATCTGAGCTGCTTTATTCCTGAGCTGCTTGGTGTTTATGATGCTGTTTATTTTCTTATGTTCTCGAATAAATATCTGAGACCTTCACTAAAGAGCCAATCTGTTACATAACCGAACTTAAAGGATCTGTAACAGATGCCGTGATGTCAGATATCACAGCAGCCCTTTAAAAGTCCAGCTACTCGCACCATCATCTTATCATTCTGACATGCTATCCTCAAATAAATGATTAATGGCATTATTAAAATTTTAAATTATAAGGAAAAATTATTACTGATATTTTCTCCTCTTTGCTGATGGTTTTAAATTTAAGTTGTAAATTGGGGGAATATTTTCTAGAGTCAGACAAGAATGGGGGGAAGGTAGTAGCGAGCAAATTGAGGCCAAAAACTTACTTGGGATCAGAGCTTTAGATCATGGAATGTGCGCTTTCCCACAAAGCCGCCAGGACACTCTGGATTCCAGTAAATGTTTTTGACCCTGAACACCATTTGTGCTTTGATGCTGTGACTAATGCCTCTGTCATACAACTGCTTCCATCATAACTACTTGTGCAGGCACGTATTTTTCTGGTCTGTGTGCCACTTCCCATTTATGTCATGTTTGTTTTTGAAATGCGAAACTGTGGATGTTTACAAGAAACAGATAATACAATGTGTCATGAATAACAGCAACAACAATCATGTGGGTTGTCGTCCTACTAAAGCCAGAAAGTCAGTGGACAAATCATGTTGTAGCTGAGCCGTGTCTGGGCAGTGTCTTGCTTATATGTTGGGAAGGCACAGATTACAAAAGGTGGCAGTTACAATAAGCAACAAGAAAACACCAAAATTATCTTGTCACACAAAGGGAAATCTCTATGGCCACCTTAAAATTATGTCATCACAAAAGACACCAATGAACAGGCCCATTTCCAGAATTAAAGTCAACCACCCAAATATTTCAGAATGTTCTAAAACATAAACATTTTATAGCAATCAGAAGGAGTCTAACTCCCAACTCCATTTAGAAATATTCAGGGAAGTCTTTATTTTTTTTTTATCACATAGATTAAGATTTGTTTATAGAGCACATTACAAACACGGAAGCTCTGAAGGATTTGTGTGAACAGAATTATATTTAAGTCACTATTTTAGTAGTGAGATCTTACTAAAGCCTCCTTCAGCAGGAACCAACCTGATAAAACCTCTGTATCCAAAAAGACACCAGTTATTGGAAGGGCTTATTTTCCCATCACTTTATTTTTCACTGTGCTTGATTTAGAAGTCAAATACAATATTTACATTGAATTCTAATGATTATACAGTGTTTTAGGTAGCATACATTGTATTTTATTTATTCAATTCAGTTCGAGTAATTTCATATCAGTTAAATTCAATGTTGTTCAACTTTGTTCATTCATATTAATTCAGTTAAATGAAATTCAATACATATCAGTTTATTTCAGTAATACAGTTGAAAGAAAATATTTACCTACACAGTATTACTACACATTACCATTATTTTATCACTGTCTGACAGTATGAGGATAAACTTTTCCTGTTTAGGTTAACTAGGATTAAAAAAATAATTTTAATTTGCTAAATGCTAGAATAACCCTCTTAAACAATTTGGGAAGGCCCATATGATGATGCCAGGACTTTGCAAGCTTCTGATTCCCAACATCTTAGGTAACCTCAAACAATGTCAAGCAGAATGCAAACATCTCTGATACAGAGTCAAAATGCCATGCAAGGCACGAAAGCAGTACTGTGTGAAGGGAAGTCTGACAAAGGAGTTTTCCCAACAGGTGTGTTCCTATGGTGCATTCACATAAGACTGGTACACTGGATCGTGTATATATCAAAACAACTCCAAAGAAACTCAGTAATTCGTTTATTAGCAAATGTTGGATCTGTGTTATTCAAAATTCCTAAACAGCAACAACAACCATTTTCAAGTTGTTTTATTGTTGTGTGATCTATCTATTGATCCACTGATCCCCTTTATCTTTCATTAATTGACAAACTCAAACCAAAGTCTCCAATCAGTTCTATATACGCCACTCATTGAAATGCTAGAACACATTGCCAGAAAATTTAAACTTACTTCATTGACTGTTGAATAAAGTAAACAATAATATTTATACATTTTTGTTTCTCTACATTGAAACTTACAGAAAACCAAGGTACATGTCGAACTGTTATTTTGTGTACCATTACATCCTTAATATGTATCTATTAAATGAACTTTGAAAATCCCCTCATATGGATAAGCATACCAATTCTGCTTTCAACCTTGCAGAATTGTGTTGCTAATATGACGCCACTACTTCCATCAAGGCACAGAGCCAAAGCAACCATCCAGACAGTGAATTTGCTGGAAGCACTTGCAATACATTTAGCCATACTTGACATGCACATGTGAGCTGCCAATACCCATGTCTTTTTGCCCAGCACACTCCATATGCTTCTTATTACTTCTCATCAGTCCTCTTGAGTTATTGCCTGGCTCCTTCTGACACCAAACAATATCCTCTGTCACGCTAAACAGTTGACATATCAGACAGTACAGCAGAAATTAATGGGCAGTAGACCAGAAGTTCCTCAAATTCAATCTAACTCTTTTATCAGTGAACATTTTAATTTTGGTCAGATTATCTGCAAGCTGGTTTCCAAGCAAAGGAGCTTCAAGGCACCATCATTTCTGACCAATGTTTTGAAAAAACTACAATTAGATGTTAAAATGTTAAAAGATGTTAAAATGACTCTGAAATTTCATAAAAAGGACAATAACTGTAGAGGTAGCAGATGTTGACCCAATGTAAAAATGCATGTCCCAGTTTCACTCATAAATTTACTCTCAAAAAGATTTGTTTCACCACAGACAGACAGATGAGCAGTTCAACACGTGAACACATGGTGTAATAGGGCTAACTCAATGACTAGAACACAAATCAGTGACAAGGTTGCAGTCAAGCTTGAAGCAGACAGACAATTGCTGCAAAACCATGGGAATATCTTCATGTCACCATAGGTCACATTTTAGCAGCACATCATGGTATTGTTGCTCAAAAAGAGGTTTAAGTTATCATTACACAGATCCAATAGCTTTCACCAAGATATAAACATTAAAAAGCTCTGTAAAGGGCATTTGATTTCCAGAAACCATATAGTACCACAACACCTCTTCATTCCCTCCAAAAAATGATGGCTGGCTCAGTTATAGGACATTGGTCCCCCTAATTTCCGCTGGCTTCAAATTTGCCTTTAATACACAGTGGTGGCCATGTTTAATGACACCCCATGTTAAGATGTGTAGAATGGCTGAAAATATATTAATCTTTTATTTTTCAATTCACCTTGAGCAATTTCTGGTCTTCATGCAGCCAAAGTGGTAAAAGTATCCCACCTAGTGCCTGTTATTTTCCATTATGTGTAACTTAGCTAATCTATATACAAAATACCTAACTTTATATATAATCTATATGTTAACATTCAGTCTCTGCTTTATTTAGAATCAGTTTCACATTGGTACAAATCACATTTGTAGGTAAAAAACATCTTAAGAAATAATTGTTTAAACCAAAACCTCTGTTAAGCTGTTAATACTTTGAACAACCCAATTTTGTCAATAGTACGAGTCTTCTAAAACATTTTATAAACTTGGAGGTAAAAAGGAAAGGTCATAAACAATTCCTCTCTCTAGGTTACCAAGCATCCAGGCCCCTCTGTCTTCTCTTTAGCTAACTTTGCAGGTTTTTGGTTAATTCACATCAGAGGACTGAAACTCTGGTTGAATCTATGTTTCAATTGCAAGGACCACACCTCAAGCATATGAGTTTAAAGGTTTATTGAAGTAAGGAGTTGAAGGGATAGAAGAACTGGAAATAAGGATAAGGTCCTCTGGGGAGACAGGTCTGGAGACTTGGGAGTAAGAAACTCAGCATGGGGGTACAGTCTTCTCAATAAGGCCTTCCTAGGGAAGAGGGTAATGGGATAAAGTGAAGGAAGGGGGATGAGGATGATGGGATGAAGGGAAGGAAGAGGGATAAAGATGATGGGATGAAGGGAAGGAAGAGCGATGAGGATGATGGGATTAAGCGAAGGAAGAGGGATGAAGTGAGAAAGGTTAAGGGTAAGGGAGGGTGGGGTTGAAAGAACGTAACAGACTGTGAAGGTTGGGTGATTTTGGAATAAGTAGGCTGTTAGAGGTGTGGTTAAGGCGTGGCCCTGCTCCTAAGTTAAAAAATTAACTTCACACATATTTACGTTTGTGATGGTAGGACAGAAAAGGCTTCTTGCATAGCCGCCAAACCATTATTTGGTATATAAATAGTGTCTAATGGTTGTTCATACCTCACAAGCTGGGTAACAGTCTGTAGTGACAAGATAAATACGGGTCCAGTCTGTGGCCAGAGGAAGAGAGACACCTCCATGTGATCTTTCTCAAGCTCTGCAGAACATGCCAAGCATACACTAACATAACTATTTGGGCAGTTTATTTAAGCTGCAAAACATCTTGCTGCACTATAAATGTACGATAAGTATAAAGATAAAAACTAGATAAATGTATTTTAACATCTTTTCCAGAAGTGCCAATAAACGTGGCAAACAATGTACAACCCCAAATCCAATGAAGTTGGAATACTGTGAAAAACATAAATTAAAACAGAATACAATGATTTGCAAAATCTGTTTAACCTATATGCAATTGAGGACACTATGAAGACAAGATGTTTAAAGTTTGAACTGATAAACTTCGCTTTTTGGAAATATTTAAACATTTTGAATTTCATAGCTGGGACAGAGGCATGTTTATCACTGTGTTACATCATCTTTCCTTTTAACAACATTCAATAAGCATGTGGGAACTGAGGACAATAATTAAAGCTTTGCAAGTAGAGTTCTTTCCCATTTTTGCTCGACGTACAACTTCAGTTGCTCAACAGTTGGGTCTCCGTTGTTGTATTTTGCACTCCATAATGCGCCACACATTTTCAATGGGGGGCAGGTCTGGACAGCAGGCAGGCCAATCTAGTACCAGCACTCTTTTACTATGAAGCCATGCTGCTGTCTTGCTGAAATAAGCATGACATCCCGAAAGATGTTGCTTAAATGGCAGCAGATGTTGCTCCAAAACCTGTATGTACCTTTCAGCATTACTGGTGCCTTGACAGATGTGCAAGTTACCTATGCCATGGGCACTAACACACCCCCATACCATGACAAATGCTGGCTCTGGATCTTTGTGCTTATGACAATCTGGATAGTACTTTTGCTCTATGGCCCAGAAGACACAATGTCCATGGTTTCCAAAAACAGTCGGAAATGTAGACTCGTCAGACCACAGCCAGGTTTCCACTTTGCATCAGTTCATCTTAGATGAGCTCAGCCCCAAAGAAGCTGGGAGAGTTTCTGGTTGTTGTTGATCAACGGCTTTAACTTTGCATACTAGAGTTTTAACTTGCACTTGTAGATGTAGCTACAAACTGTGTTAATTGACAATGCTTTTCTGAAGTTTTCCTGAGTTCACATGGTAATATCCGTTACAGAATGATGTTTTTATTGCATTTTTATTGCAGTGCCTCTTGAGGGGTCAAAGGTCATGGGCATTCAATGTTGGTTTTCGGCCTCACTGTTAACGTGCAGAGATTTCTCCAGATTTTCTGAATCTTTTGATGATATTATGGACTGTAGATGATCAAATTCCTAAAATCCTTAAAATTGTACATTGAAAAACATTGTTCTTAAACTGCTTGGCTATTTGCTCAAGCAGTTCGTTTACAAAGTGATGAATTATACAATAAAATATATAAAATATACAATCATCTCCTTTGTTTTAGTCACGTTCAAAATGAGATGATTGTTTCCACACCATGCCACAAAGATGATTTAATTTCCCTTTGGGATTAATGAAGTATTTTTGAACTGAATTGAACTGAAAGCGGTCCACCAGCTCCCTGTACTCATCTTCTTGTCCATCTCTGATCCACCCCACAACTGCAGAATTATCCGAGTATTTCTGCAGATGACAGGAGTCTGTCTTGTACTGGACGTCTGAGGTGTACAGAGTGAAAAGGACTGGTGAGAGTACAGTCCCCTGTGGTGCTCCTGTGCTGCTGACTACCTGGTTATACACAACCCTTCAGTCTCACAAACTGTGGTCTGTTTGTCTGGTAGTCTTTGATCCAGGAGATTGTTGAGGCCTCCACCTGAGTCTTCTGGAGTTTCTGACAGAACAAATCAGTTTGAATTGTGTTAAATGCACTGGAGAAATCAAAGAACAAGATCCTCACAGTGCTGCTGGCTTTGTCCAGATGACAGTGTGTTTGTTGAAGCAGGTGTATGACGGCATCTTCAACTCCAACTCCACAGCGATAAGCAAACTGAAGGGGGTCCTGATGGTTTACTGTTTGCTTACTCAGGTGGGCCAACAGGAGTCTCTCTAGGACCTTCATGATATGGGATGCCAGGGCAACAAGTCTATAGTCATTGAGGACTGATGGGTGAGTTTTCTTTGTTACCGGAACAAGACAGGAGGTCTTCCACAACACTGGAACCTTCTTCTGGGCCAGGGTTAGGGTTAGGGTTTGAATTGAATTGAAGTGGTGCTGCAGATCCCACAGAGCTGCTGTGCACAGGCCTTCAAGACTCTAGGGCTAACACCATCTGGACCTGTAGCCTTATTCCGATTCAGTCTCTCCAGTTGTCTCTTCACCTGACTTCTTGAGACACACAGGTGGAAGGGGGAGGCAAAGGGAGCATCAGCATCTTCTGATATGGTCGAAGGTAAACATGTAGAAGCAGAAGGGTCTATGGCTGAGGTGGAAAATAAAAATGTTGAGGTGTTACTGGACAGCTGTGAGTCCTCTGGGTCAAAGGAGGGTGGGATGTCTGTTTGGCTGTGAATGCTGAAAGCTGAAGAATGGAATGTGTAATACTGTGTAAAGTTTAAAACTGAGCAGATTAGGGAAAGAACTGTAGGATAACTAGGAGTGACGAGAGCCAGCTGCATGCTGACAGCGACGGGAGGATGCGAATCCAGACCAGCGTGGCTATTATTGGCATCTCCAAGGCTGAGAAGCAGAATCAGTGGGTCACAATGACCATGACGAAAGTATTGAGCAATAATCAAGAAGCTGAGCTGAATAGGTTGCGCAATAACTAAGAATCCTAATAAGGGCCTGACCGGTGCAAGCATCAGGCGCTATAAAAACAATGATGAGAGCAGAAACGGGGTTGTTTCCTCGCAGAAGACCAGCGAACAAGTTCGGACGGAGAAAATAAGCTTGGATGGAAAAGGAACAGAGACACAGCCCCACTGATTGACTGCATTAACAAAGAGGATCAACTCGTGAGCCCAGAAAGGACTGTGCCTCAAAATTAAGAATCTGATTTCATCTAAAGCCTTTTTATCCAGACAACAGAAGTGAACTTGATCGGTGAACAGCTGATTGCTCTAAGTTTCAGGCTTCTGGAAGTTCTGAATCAACTTAATTTATGTCCCCGGGTTTCCTTCAACTCTTCAGCCTCTGGAAACTACTGTTTTCGGAGACAAATAACAACAAAGATCCTGTTTAACCATCGAAGCCTGGAGCATCAGTGCCTGCCACTTAAAGGAAGAAACCTGAAGATTAAGTCGTATTTCCTTCAAGAAACCACTCGTTGTTACCAGAAGAAACGTCTCCATCAGGTGCATGGATGAGCCTCCGTCTTCAAAGCCTCTTCAAACTCACTAGTTTCAGCATCAGGGAAAGACAGGTTGAGTTGATTGATTCATTTCTATTATTGAAATTATTTTGTGTTGCTGAATTTAAGCTGTTACTGACCCCTGCAAAAGCATTACTAAATAAAGAAAGCATATACAATTCTAGTTAAATCGTGGACATTCAGTTATTTGAGTCACTGTATTGTTGGTTTTCATTGGTGGCAAAAAGTCTTGTTGCCTGGTTCTAAGATATTTTAGGAGGTTTTTATAGAGGTCCTTCTCAAAATATTAGCATATTGTGATAAAGTTCATTATTTTCCATAATGTCATGATGAAAATTTAACATTCACATATTTTAGATTAATTGCACAGTAACTGAAATATTTCAGGTCTTTTATTGTCTTAATACGGATGATTTTGGCATACAGCTCATGAAAACCCAAAATTCCTATCTCACAAAATTAGCATATTTCATCCGACCAAAAAAAGAAAAGTGATTTTAATACAAAAAACGTCAACCTTCAAATAATCATGTACAGTTATGCACTCAATACTTGGTCGGGAATCCTTTGGCAGAAATGACTGCTTCAATGCGGCGTGGCATGGAGGCAATCAGCCTGTGGCACTGCTGAGGTCTTATGGAGGCCCGGGATGCTTCGATAGCGGCCTTTAGCTCATCCAGAGTGTTGGGTCTTGAGTATCTCAACGTTCTCTTCACAATATCCCACAGATTCTCTATGTGGTTCAGGTCAGGAGAGTGGGCAGGCCAATTGAGCACAGTGATACCATGGTCAGTAAACCATTTACCAGTGGTTTTGGCACTGTGAGAAGGTGCGGTGTCGTGCTGAAAAATGAAATCTTCATCTTCATAAAGCTTTTCAGCAGATGGAAGCATGAAGTGCTCCAAAATCTCCTGATAGCTAGCTGCATTGACCCTGCCCTTGATAAAACACAGTGGACCAACACCAGCAGCTGACACGGCACCCCAGACCATCACTGACTGTGGGTACTTGACACTGGACTTCTGGCATTTTGGCATTTCCTTCTCCCCAGTCTTCCTCCAGACTCTGGCACCTTGATTTCCGAATGACATGCAGAATTTGCTTTCATCCGAAAAAAGTACTTTGGACCACTGAGCAACAGTCCAGTGCTGCTTCTCTGTAGCCCAGGTCAGGCGCTTCTGCCGCTGTTTCTGGTTCAAAAGTGGCTTGACCTGGGGAATGCGGCACCTGTAGCCCATTTCCTGCACACACCTGTGCACGGTGGCTCTGGATGTTTCTACTCCAGACTCAGTTGAATGCTTCCGCAGGTCCCCCAAGGTCAGGAATCGGCCCTTCTCCACAATCTTCCTCAGGGTCCGGTCACCTCTTCACGTTGTGCAGCGTTTTCTGCCACACTTTTTCCTTCCCACAGACTTCCCACTGAGGTGCCTTGATACAGCACTCTGGGAACAGCCTATTCGTTCAGAAATTTCTTTCTGTGTCTTACCCTCTTGCTTGAGGGTGTCAATAGTGGCCTTCTGGACAGCAGTCAGGTTGGCAGTCTTACCCATGATTGGGGTTTTGAGTGATGAACCAGGCTGGGAGTTTTAAAGGCCTCAGGAATCTTTTGCAGGTGTTTAGAGTTAACTTGTTGATTCAGATGATTAGTTTCATAGCTCGTTTAGAGACCCTTTTAATGATATGCTAATTTTGTGAGATAGGAATGTTGGGTTTTCATGAGCTGTATGCCAAAATCATCCGTATTAAGACAATAAAAGACCTGAAATATTTCAGTTAGTGTGCAATGAATCTAAAATATATGAATGTTACATTTTCATCATTACATTATGGAAAATAATGAACTTTATCACAATATGCTAATATTTTGAGAAGGACCTGTAAGTTGCCTTAGTCAAGTTTGTTAAAACAGCGCCCTTGGGGCTCGTGCTGAGCTACTAAAATTAACCTAGCCAATATACCAAGAGCCAGTTGTAAATTAGGGAATGAGCAGCCGTGAATGAAAGTGACTGTCGAAGGTGTGGATGACTACAAGAGGCTACTCGGTCGCCCGGACCTCCAGTTGAAGAAGGGTGAGACTTTTGGATGAAGGCTGTCAGAGGCTAGGCGAGTCATTTCCCAACACCCGCTTAAACAGAACTTTCAGTAAACCTGCTTAGTATTAGTAAGACCTTTCAGGATTAGGGAAGTCCGGACCCGTTGGATGGAGCGCTGGATTGAGCAATCCCTTTAGACATGGAGAAGTAGGAGGGAGGGGTTAGCTCATCGGACAACGAAAATGCTGAGCTTGTTGCTGAACTGAACCTATTGAAGAATGTGTTCAGTTCATTGGCTCTATCCAGACCTCCATCGGTCTGATCTTCCTTCTGCTTGAAGCCTGTGATCTTCTTCATCCCTGACCACACATCTCTGACATTGTTTTGCTGGAGCTTGCTCTCCAGCTTCCTCTTGTACACCTCCTTGCTGTCTCTTATCTTGACTTTAAGTTGCTTCTGTATACTCCTCAATAATTCTCTGTCTCCCTCTCTGAAGGCTCTTTTTTTCTTGTTAGGCAGGTCCTTCAGGTCACCGGTGATCCGGGGTTTGTTATTGGGGAAGCATTTCACGGTTCTGGTGGGGATGATGTTATCCACACAGAAGTTTATATAGTCGGTTACACACTCAGTCATGGCACTGATGTCCTCTCCATGTGGCTGGCACAGTGCGTCCCAGTCTGTAGTCTCAAAGCAACCTTGCAGGGCTTCTTCAGCTTCCTGTGACCATTTTCTCACAGTCCTCTTTATTACAGGTTGTCTCTGAACAAGGAGCTTATATTTCGAGCAGAGAAAAACAAGATTGTGATCTGATATGCCTAGAGGAGGTCTTGCTGTAGAGATGTATGAGTCCTTGACATTTGCATAAAACAAATCTAACGTTTTGTTTTCTCTGGTAGAGCAGCTGACAAACTGTTGAAATGTTGGAAGTGTAACAGAGAGTGAAGCATGGATAAATCACCAGAAATTGCCACAAACGTATTGGGGTTTTGTGTCTGTCGCTTAGCAACAACTGAGCTGATGGCATCACATGCAGTGTCGGCAACAACGGAAGGTGGAACGTAAACTGTTGCCAAAATAACACTGTTGAACTCTCTGGGTAAATAATATGGACGAAAACTTACTGCCAACAGTTCAATATCTGGACTGCAGAGATGACACTTCACAGTAACATGTCCTGGATTACACCATCTGTTGATCACAAGTACTGCCAGTCCACCTCCTTTACATTTGCTGCTCCTCTTTAAATCTCTGTCTGCTTGTATGGTTAGAAAGCCTGGCAGAGAGACGCTGGAGTCGGGGATATGATCCTCCAGTCATGTCTCAGTAAAACACATAATACTGCATTCCCGTTACTCTGACTGGGTCCTTTGTAGGGCTTGGAGTTAATCCAACTTGTTTCCCAACGATCTCACATTGCCCATCATAATCGACGGAGGAGATGGTTTGAACTTCCTCCTTCTCTTTCTTCTCTTAGCTCCTGCTCTGCATCCACGGCATTTCCTTTTCAACTCATCAGGGATTTGGGGTTGTAGTTTAAGTATTATTTGAGCTTTTGAGATATTAATCAGCTGCTCCCGGTTGTAAGAAACAACCCCGTTGCCATGGCAATGCATAATAACAAATGTCCAAAAGTAGAAAAGTATTAGAAAAAATCTTCCAAGCTGCACAGCATCCGACATTGGAGAGGACACTCGTCCAAAAAAAACAACAAATCATGATATTCACCTGTTTCCAACTAACTTCTTCACCTGTAGAACCTTCCAAACAGGTGTTTTTTGAGCATTTCTCATCTTTCTCAGTCTTTTGTTGCCTTGTGTCCCAGCTTTTTTGGAACATTTTGCAAGCATGAAATTCAAATTGAGTGAATCTTTGTGAAAAATGATAAAATTTTTCAGTTTTAACATTAAATATCTTGCATTCAATTGTATATAGGTTGAACGTGATTCGCGAGTCACTGTGTTCTGTTTTTATTTACATTTTATACAACGTCTCAACTTCATTGAAATTGAGGTTGTATGTTTAAATTATTCTTTTCTTTAGAACATTTCTAATCTTTGGACACTTTCACTATTTCCCCAAAAAAATTTTTTTCTTGTTTTCGTTTTATTTTCAGGGACAAAGACAAAAAGACAGGAGTAGGAGTCACCTGACAGGATCAAACACATCCACCACCCAGTGTTTATAAGATGAAGCATATGCGATCATTTCCATATTACAAAATCCTTTTGAAGGTTCTCTAAAGAGGCAGAATCAGATGTTTGCTCAGGAACACTCAGAGAACCCTCAGTCTGTTTGATGTCAGCAAACAGGACACTTTAAAGTGGAAATGTACAAATGTACGATAGAAGCAGTATTGATGTAGGAAATATCAGTATCCCATATGGGCATCAAAAAGAGCATAAATAAATTGCACGAAAATGCAAAGGCTTGATTGGAGAAAAAACCTTATTTATTTTTGTAATACTGTTGTTTAATGTGAACAGAATAAATGGATTGAATTTTCACCAATGGAAAGTAGAATGATGGTTTACTGGTTTTAAGCAAGCCTAAATCAGATCACTAACAAATATAAATATGCAATCATCCCTGGCAAAGTAAGTGAGTTCAAGCATTTTTTAATTATTCATCGGCATTAAGATAATCTAATGGTTTAAGTGCTAAATACAGCCGATTTTGTTAAAGCACAGTATTGACATTTTTCTTCATCAGCTTTTTTTCCCCTTGAGATACTATAAGCTACAGGCCAGATCTCGAGTGAAAAGTTAAGCATGAGGCTTTGTTTTTCTGTAGTACAGAACAATAAATGATATTTATGAATAAAACATCAGTTAACAGGTTTTCCATCAGGCTGTACCGACTGTGACTCTAAACAGAGCACGGGAAGGATGACAGAGCTGCCTGACAGAGAAGATTAAGCCCAGGTGTGTCTGTAGCAGCGGATGCACAGATGGTCAGCTTTTAATCCTCGTAGCATAGGGAAATAAAAGACCATCAACACACTCATCCATTTTTTAGTTCTGTGTTTTGTGTAATCTTCTAACAGCTTGAATGAATTAGCTTGGCATGCAGTGTCTCCGAAAACTACAGACTGCACAATTTACATGTCTTTCCATTTCTCATTTTTTTCTGCATGCTGCAGATTTACAGGTCAGAATGTTTCTCTGCTATGATAGCGCCCACTGTACAGTTATTGGCACACCTGGTAAAAACATGTAAAAAGCCATTAAGTAAATGTATCATTTATTTCTGTAGTATTGATGCCTCTCTCAGATAACTGGGGATTTTTTTTTTTTTTTACCTCCTCTACCATTCTCCTAACTGTGTTGATGAAATAAACGTGTGTTCTTGTCCAGCCTTGTTTGTCACAACTTCAATTTGTATTTCTCTGCCTGTAGACAAGGGAAAGACTAGATGAAGAACTACTTTCTTGTATCAATGACCTGACTAAAGATCAACAAACATCTGCTTTACTGAACTGATGTGTTCTCTTTTGTTTCCCATTTTGATGAGTAGCTAGCAGAAACAGACCCACAATATTGCTTCAGTTAAATATATTTTATAGGTTTACATTAATTTAATTTAGCACCAATAATTCTGATAAAAAACAATGTTGGAGTTTTTCTTCCTTTGCTAAATAAATGAAGGCAAGTTAAAAGTTGCATTTTAAATTTATTTTAAATGTGAGAATATGTTCCTGCACAATAAGTAAATAAATAGCTATATATCTTTACAGCCTATAAATGTGGAGAGGGCAGTGATGAAGTGGGAAATGTATAATTTTTAATCATCAAAACAATTCTATTTCTTATTTATAAAAGACAACCCTTTTCATTTTTTAAATCTTATCTTAATCCTTAAAGAAGTAGTGTTCCCAGACCTTTGCAGGGCAAAATTATCAGTTTAGATTTATAGTCCTTAAAACTGTGAGATTATGATACTGCAGTACAAGATCAATTTATTTTAGGGTTTTTTACACATCTTTACCAAGCATCATAATGCCTTGCAAAAGCATTCATTACCCCTTGAACAATGTACTTTGAAGGAGTTTTATGTGATATGCCGACACAAAGTGGCACATAGTGGTGTTTACATTTTGAAGAGGTACCTGGAGAAGACCTCTGTATGATTCCATATTTCTATCCAAGGAAAAAGGTAAGTTATGGACTAATAAGTAAAAGTTTCCAGACACTGATCAGCTTAGAAAACTAAAACATAAATGTAATAAAATTGCTTCATTCAAAATAATTTTACATGATGCTTGGAGGGGACTAATATAATGTAGCACCAATAATCTGGTAAAATAACATAATTTTCTTCCCTTACCACTTTTTTTTTATTCTATCCTATTTTTTAGATTTTATTTCTTCTGTTATACTATTTAGTGGTGTCTATTTATGCTGAAAACTAGAAAACTGGTTCAGTTAAGTCAAAGCTCAGTATTTGGATTTTTTAAGTTGGACACAATCAAATGCTCAGCAGCAATAGGTATATCCACGAGGTGGCGCTTTAACTCGTTTGAAGGTAAGATTTGGTTTACATGACAAACTCCAGTTCAAGTTAATAGCTGTATTCATGAATTCTGACAGTTGTGTATTTGATTTAATTAGGGATATTTCCAATTTAAAATAAACTTAAGTGCATGAAGAAGTCCTCACCTGGTTAACTAAAGTTGAAAATAAGATACCAACAGGTCTGACATTTTCAGTCTCTGGTTACACTAAACATGGCGACTGTTTTCATGTTAACAACTTTTTGTGTTTACTCATACGCCTGTCAAGTCTCCTTGATTATTTGATACCTTTTTTCCGGATAAGAAACAAATTCTATTGTTTGTAATCCAAATTATCAATCAATACTGTTGCTTTAAAAAAAATGTTTTTTATTGTTTGAACATACCTCGTGATTGTGTCTAAAGATGGGAATATGCACTAAGACTGAGGTGTAGCCAGCTGAGATGGTGATGATGAAACTTTGTGTTTTTTTAATTAGAAAAATAAATCCAACTTGTCTCAGGAGCAGGGCCGTAAACCCTAATGAAAAGGTAGAGCTCGGCGTCTTCTCTCAGATACCCAAAATAAAACGATGTTATTGCAGGTTTTCTCATGTTAATGCCTGCAGTTTGTAAGTAATAGATGGGATTGCCACAGTCACAGTCATTGTTTTGGGCCCTCCTGCAGGGTCAGCAACAAGAGATCAGCCTAACTGAGAATGATGTGGCAATAGATGAAGGGTAATTGCAAATAAAAATATGTACACACTGCGGTTGTGTTCTACCACTATTTTTGTGTGTTCACATGTATTATATGAATGACGAAGACAAGGTGATGTTTAATCAGATTATTGTGAGTGTGCGTGTGTGTGAGAGGAATGGGGGTCGTGATGGTGGGATTATGCGGGCAAACTAAGGGGGTAGTGGAGCTGCGTGCTCTCACTGACACAGACACGCACAAACCCCGAGCAGCGAGCATGCAGCGCAAACTGCTGAGAAATTCTGTTTAATACATTTTCTTGCTTACTTTGGGCTTGTAACCGAACAACTGCAACACAAACTTTTACTTTTGTGTTATTTTTGGCAATGGATCACTGACTCAGCTCGGACCTGTTGGATCAAACTCACTTGCAACTTCTTTCTGTGATCGAATTATCTTTTAAAAGAAACAATGCAGAGCTGGAGAAGTGAATAAAACTGTCTGGGGGAGCAGTAAAAGGATGATCTGACCCTGCGTAAAGCCCCAGAGGACATCTCTTTTTCCTCACCCAGAAAACACGTGAAACGGCAGCAGGAACAGCAGAGGCGTCCAGGAGGCTTCAGTCAACATGACCGTGTCCGGCGGTTTTGTCGGATACTTGTCAGCTCATTTTACTTGACCGCATGGTGCCGTGGCTGCGGAAATAAGGACCGCTGTCCATGTACGTTGGATGAATAAGAGTAGTTTCAAACACGTTGTTGGAGCTGTCCTGCACAAGTTTGGTGAGAGCTGTACAATGCGGGGCACTTTGGGCGCATTCATGCGGTGCTGTCTCATCCTGCTGGTCCGTGCAGACCAGTGGAGGCTGAAGGACTCATCCAGCTGCGAGTTAAAGAGGAAGGTAAGTGTGAATAAGTGAGTCTGCCTTAATTAAAATGAGTCATTTAATGAGTCTTAAGGGTCCATTAGACTTCGTCTGTGATTATAAGTATTCTTTATTTTAAATGTTTTTATTGTGTGAACTATTTGAGAAATCAAAATTTGAAAAGCATGATGCACATTTATGTATTCAGCCTCCTTTACTCTCATGCCTCTTAATAAAATGTAGCACTGCCAATTGAATTCAGAAGTAACCTAATAAGTAAAAAGTCTATTTGTAAGTGGTACAGCGTACATAATGTTGTGCTTTGAGGGGCTCAGACGTTTGTTAAAGAGTATTGGTGAACAGCATCATAAAGACCAACAAATACAGGAGGACCATGGTAACACTAGAGGAGCTGCAGAGATCCACAGCTCAGGTGGGAGTACCTGTTGTAAAAACAGCTGGTTGTAGCATTTATGGAAGAGCGAAAGAAGAAAGCCAATGTTGAAATTATGCCATAGGAAGTCCAGTTTGCAGCGTCCCACAAGCAAAGGGATGAGGCTTGTGGCCTCCACCAAACACACACACACACACATACACACACACACACACACACACACACACACTATCTTAATTGTGAAACATGGCTTTGGTGGCCAAGCTGCAACCACTATCTTCATGGTAAAACATGGTGTTGGCAGTATGATGCTGTTTGATTGCTTTTTCTTCAGCAATCAGCGGTGAAGTAAAGTTGGTGGGAGTTGATTTAAGGGGGACTCAGCTTATGGCATGTTGGATTTGTCTTGGAAGCCAGAAGCTTGGATCTGGGAATAAGATTCAACAGTCTTTATTGTCATTATGCCACCATAACAACATTTTCCTGAGACATCAACTTCAAAAAACGCACATGTAGTACACAGATATAAATTAAAAACATTTACAAAATTAAAAAAACACTTATAGAAAAGAGAACATATCTATATGGAATGTGGCGTGTAGTATTTAGTATTTACATAAAGTGCAGCTTGTGCTGAAACAATATATGGGAGGGGCTAACATTTGAGTTGAGCACATAGTTGTAAGTGGGACAATCTGTGGATTTGCTAATTGTTGTGCTAACTTAGCAATACAAGCCAATAACAATGTATTTCTAGCCATTTTATTCATTGATTAAGTAAAGTAACATAAATATGGGTTTAATGGCCTACACACTGTCACAATTGAAAATAAATAGTTCAAGTCTGCAATTGTCATTATGTTGTACATGTGTTGCAACCATACAACTTGGCACAGCATGGTGACCTCAAACTTTTCAGTTGAAACTGACTTCAGAAGGTGTTTTTATTGTACTTCAGAGAGGAAACTTAGAAAATCATACTTCTGAATACCAAGAAAACACAACATAGGTACAGGGTAAAACTGGATGGAATTGTATTAGAGGCTGCAAAAGACTTAAGATAGGGGTGGAGGTTTATCTTCCAGCACGAGAATGACCTGAACATAAAGCCAAGTTCAAGAGAAAACATTCAAATTAAGGCTTCTTCTCTCTATTTCTAATATTTTACACATTTTCACCCACTCCTTATTGTTTACCTGTTAATCACTTTTAAAGTACTTCTGTTTTTACACATTTTCCTTGACCTTTTCCAGAGGCAACAGGAAGGCATAAAATTCTGGTTAACAGCCCTTTAGTCTGACAATCACCCTCGTGTGTATTGTTTCTTTGGCACCTGGGTTCTAAGTGGCCTGTTAAAAAGTCATTATCAGTCTGTTAGCAGTCTAAGAGGCAGACAAAAAGGTTCTTGGTGTCAGACAAGTCCAGTGTTGGTTGTAAAGTAATTGTAAATTCAACCCTTGCCTCACTTATTTTGCTTTTATGTGTTCCTAACTTGTTTTTGAGTACTTTGTAAATTAATTGATCAATGTGAAATGGTGTTAAGTTTAAATATGAGGATATATATATATCTGAGGATTTATTTCCACACTGTATATTTTTGTGTTTATTGATGCAGGAAGGCATGAAATTAATGGTTTGTCACATTGTGCTGAACTTCAGAACATATACACAGCTTCTTCTTTTCAATTTTCCTTCAGCAAACGGACCTAAACTCCTTCCTGTGGACTATTAAACGGGATCCCCCATCATATTTTTATGGTACAATCCATGTTCCCTATACCCGTGTTTGGGACTTCATCCCTGAAAATTCCAAGCAAGCCTTCCAGGAGAGCAACATTGTTTACTTTGAGCTGGACCTGACTGACCCTTACACCATCTCAGCCCTGACCAGCTGTCAGTTGCTTCCCCAAGGAGAAAACCTGCAGGACGTCCTACCAAGAGACATCTATAGGAGACTTAAAAGACACCTTGAGTATGTAAAACTCATGATGCCATCTTGGATGACGCCCGATCAGAGAGGAAAGGGACTCTATGCCGACTACCTCTTCAATGCCATAGCTGGGAATTGGGAAAGGAAGCGTCCTGTGTGGGTGATGTTGATGGTGAACTCACTAACTGAGCCAGATATCAAGACGCGAGGGGTGCCAGTGCTGGACCTGTACTTGGCCCAGGAGGCAGAGAGGATGAGGAAGAGAACAGGAGCAGTGGAGAAGGTGGAGGAACAATGCCATCCGCTTAATGGTCTCAATTTCTCTCAGGTGAGTTCAAAGCTTTCTGAGCGCTGGCTTTAGAGCTACTCCTCTTGTACATGCATTGCTATAGCAGGGTTTAAACATACATGTTTAGGTTTGTACTGTTCATATTGCAAAGGCTACATCTCTTTAAGAAAAGGTCACATTTGTTCTTCGTAAGTTCTGTCTTGTGTTGATAAAGTTTCTTTTTCTGGGTGTACACAGACTGTTAAGAAGGGGAACCTTAAATGAGTCACTGATGTGAATGTTTTTCGCTGTTCTTTGTTGACTAAGTTCTTTCCAAACCTGTCAGAACTCATCTGCCTTTATAGTCAGTAAATAAAACTGCCAGGAGGTAGTTGTGAGATCTTTCTGATTGGCCTTTGGATTGGATGAGAAGATAGGTGAAACTGACAAGAGATAGCAAACAACTCAGCCACCCACAGGATCTTTTCATTTTCTTCTTTGGTCTAAAATCATCAATCCGTGAAAAATAAAACCAGCTAATAATCTTTAGATCTTAAAGTGATGCAATAAACACAAAATTAAAAAATGTTTAATGTGTATTGCTGGAAAGAATTGAATCATTAATTTTCCTGCCTCTATCTAGCATGACATTTTAGGCCCTGGAAGTTGTATATATTGTCCATAGCTAGCATGTAGTCTTTGTGTGGTATTCACATACTATACTTTTGCCATGATGAGTAACAGTATGGAACCTGTTGTCACCACTAGTATGGTAAATACTATAAACTACAACTCTGGTAGCTGTAGATGTCTGCAATCTTCATTGTAACAAAGTCAAGACAATCTTACAGTCTCATAACTTGCTCATCCATAGAGAAGTTGTGTCCTGTATTTCCAGTGGTATTTTAGGTTAATTGAAAGAGCTACATTATGTTATTTTTGCATGAGAACAACCTCTATTAAACAGGGTTTTAGTTTTTCAAACAATGGCAAAATGATTAGGGTGAGGACATTTTAAATATGTAGCAAACCTAAATTAGTGATTAGCACAGCTGACCCCCTTAGCATGGCTATGTGTCTATACACCCCAGAAATTTAAACTCTTACTCTGTCTTTGAGATTTCTAAAAGGCTGCCAACATATCCAATTCAGGATGTTCTATAAAAGATAAAGGTTGAAAGCTCAAAAGAATAAAATTGTGCAACTTTGCTATTAGCCTTCCTGTTATCTGCTGAACGTTCTCTCTCAGCCAAAATGAACTTCAGACATTTAGTAGAAAACACAATTTCTTTTTTAATTTTCTTCTTTCATCCATGTGCTTCATGTGAGTTCATTTATAAACACTTCGTTGTTACAGAAAACAACAAAGTTTACCTCCTCATCCCTTAGTAACAGTTTCCTCTCCAAAGAGCGCTTTTGTTACAGAACCTGGTAGCACTAAGAAAAGATGCGTTCACTGAATGAAGAGATATAATTTCTGTCCTTCTCTCAAGCTTGTCAGACCAAAAAAAAATTAAAACAGTTACCTGATTCCACTCACCAGTTGGTTTGTCGGTGCATCTCTAATTACAAACCAGTATGTGTACTCAAGCCTGCAGAAACTGTATTGAGAATTGAGTAGAACACATAACAGTTTTACTTTACTTCAACTTAAAAAATTTTTTTGCTCATAATTTATAATTATACAGTATGTCATAAAATTATTTGTAAATATGCATATTCATTTGCTTTTAATTTCACTATATTGACATTCATTTGTTCAATGTAATTTAACTATTAAATGATTCTCATGGTCATATTAAATAAACAGTAATGAAGTCATAAAACAAATACACAACAGATGAGAGTATAACTAGCAGTGAGACATTTAGGATAAAAAAAAACTGTGGTTACGCTGCTAAATGTTTTCTAAGAATTATACTTTATTTAACACCTCCTTCAGTTATCATAACATTACCCAGGAGTACACCCTATCCCAGGAGATAGGGAAGGGAAGAAATATTGGAAGAATAGCAGCAAAGAGATGCTTCAATTAAGTTCATATTGCTTTTAATGAACTCTAATAAACTCTACTAAACTTTAATAAACTATGATTTAAAAATGGCAACTTGTTCAGAGTTAATGCGTAACTTTACATAATCTTATATCTTCTAGGTGGTTCAGAGAATCTGTATGTGTTAGGTTAACCTTTGTGAAACATTGCCTCTGTGAGGAATTGTATCAATAATAATTTACAGAGCTTCAGACTATAGTCGAAAAGGTAAAAAGAATACCTTTGTCTATAAAGAACCTTTTTTATTGGAGCTCTTTGTCAAGTATTTGGGCACATATTACAATCTATATAAATAGTTTGCAGAAAACATTGATGTGTTTGTAAACACCATGCATCAGAGGCCTGTGTCATTTTTTTTCAGAGTAGTAAAGTGGAGGAAGGTGTGCTGTTAATAATCAGCTGTGCAAACACTCACTAACTTCCCCCCCATGTTCTTTATTATTAAGGAAAAATCGATCCTAATAACTCCTGTCAGAACCACAGAAAAGCAGCCTTGTTCCTCAGGTGGATACATTTAAGTCCCCTTCACTACCTGCCTGTCTGTTACTCTGTGACCTTTTGTGACCTTTTCAGGCTTTATAAACATATTTCAGGGGTAGCCACCTCTATGAAATCATGTTGCATATTACTGGGAAGTTTCTGCAGTGTTGGTCAGGAGTTAAACAAATCTCTCCTGGCAATTCAGCACAAAACAGAAAAGCTTGAAATAGTGTTATTTTATAGTAGTCCTTTGTGGACCCTCAACAGACAGCTAAACAATGTTTTTATTGGTGCATTCATGAGGAAGAGAGTGAAAAGTTCACTCTGAATAATATTACTACTGTATAATCATTAAGCGATAAATATACTGATGCAGTTTGTCAGTCATTTGCACAGGATTTTAAATGGATTAGATTTTTCCACTGGGAAAACGTTTTTGAAGCAAATAGTTTAAAACACAATAGTTGAGGACGACTGGTTAAAGGAAAGACATTTTGGTTTATATTTTACTCCAAATATTTGATTAAACTCATCACATTAAAATCCCATATCTAACACGCTTTTCAGGTTTAGTGATGTACCAAAATTTTTCTTTTTTATAAATGATTGTTTTTTACCAGTTTTCTCAAAGGGTTTGTGTATTTTGTTGCTTTGACAAATCAAGCCTTGCATCATAACTGCTTTGCTTGAATAATGCATACAAAGCCCCACAGACTAAACAATAAATTTAACTACCACACAACAAGCCCTTGTCCTGACATTGCATAAAAACAGGGCACAGCTTGAAACTTCACAATATTCACATTCAGTTTCCATCTTATTACCAGGAGCTCAAAAGATGTCTTCAACCCACTGCCTCAATATTTCAGTAAACCCCTATTTCCCAGCTTGCTGCTATAGTTGAAAGAGCCAGTTCCATTAACAGCTTTTTAGTTTACCTCAACTGTAAAATGTCTAGACAGAGAGCGATGAGTAACAGACGCACTTGGTGAAACAGCACTGGCCAATTGTCATTCTCAACTGAAAAGTATGTTTTATCAAGCTGGAAAGAAAGTGAGATAGAATCACATTTCTGTGTTGTAATGGCCTCTAATATTTTTTTGCTGCCTTTTTGTGTATGGCATGAAACAGATCTTGGGAGAAAAATGAAAATACTTGTCAGTCATCCTAAAAACAAAAAAGTCAGTTAAATGTAAACCTAGAATCCTGCCTGTTTACATACTGTAGCTTGGTTTATGATGTGAAATAAAACATTTAAACCATGGCTGAACCAGAAATTCTGTTCTTTGGTAAAACATCATTAAAAATCTTTTGCATAAATGGTTAGATGATCGCTTCATTAGCTGGATTACATGTTTTTATGTAAATTTCCAAATTGGAAGGTTGTGGTACTTCTTCTAGAATAATTCTGACGTAAAATTGTGATGAAGTTTGAGACAAGTTGGCCCTGCAGGCATGTTCCATTGTTATATTTTGATCTACAGCACCCACTGAAAGTGAGTTTAACATTAGGTTTGGAATGTCTATTTGTGCATCAATGCATAAGGTGGCAGGCATCAAAGACAAAAAAAGTGATAGCAAAGTCTGCTGTTTGAATGTGAGCTGTTAATGTGAACATTTCTATGGCTACGTATTCGCTGAGGAGCAGGAGGTCAGGGGAAAGGTTGTCTGAGAGCAGAAACCGGCACCTTATCTGGGATTTGAAATTGCTCTATTGTGAGCCTATTGCGCCTCTTTTTTATCGTAGTGATTAAATGATGCCTTTGACAAAAACTCAGCTTTTATGTTGGATATTGCAATTTCTCCCACCTATTCTGGCCAACATTGTTCCTCTGAAGTGCATGTGTGTCAGCACTCCCGTTTCTCTAAACAACTATGTCACCAAAATAGCCTATGTTATATTAGCAAACCATGCAGAGTTTGTCAGAGTGTCACTTTTCTGCACACATCTACTCCATGTTTTACTTGTGAGGGAAAGCTGCACTATAATGTTGTAGCTGACTTTATCTCCTAACACTAAAAAGTCACTTGAGGCTAATGCTACAGATGTGTGTTAATGGAAGGGAATGCAAAATACTCAGACTGTATGCAGCCAAACATGGAAATAAAAAAAAAAACATACAGCATCTACATACTACATTCAATTATTGGGGGTAAATGTGCATGAGGAATGTTTGAACGAGTTATGGATATTTTTAGTCATGCAATTTGCGCACATCAACACATCGTTTGCAACAACAAAGGACACATAGAAATAAAAAAAGGAGTTATGGTTAAAGGAGTATTTTTATTATGTGAGAAACTTTATTCTCACAAACAACACCCACAATCACCTTGGTGGTCTGGCTGTCGATTCCCTGCTCCAGCTGCTGACGTCCCTGTTGCTGTAATGAATTGTGTTGTGACCTTGTCTCTGAGGTTGGTCATTTTCCTCCAAATCCAAGATTGCATTGTTTTATAATCCTGGGGTTTAGGGACTGTTTTTGGTGGGTAGGGAGAAATGTTTCTCTTGTTGACTTACAAGAAGCTCACCCATGTATCCTATGTGGACGATGTTAAGATTTAACATCATAACTGCTCGCTATATCCCTTTTCTGTATCGACAGTAAGCACTGGCACATTCATTCACTATGTTCACATTTAAAAGGTCTTTGTCAAGAAAACAGTTTGTTATGTGATTCTGTTTAAGATTTCTCAATGCTATTGTGACATACTTAATATCATCACCCGTATATTGAAGTCGGATCTGATTCTGAGGGCATAATTCCAAAGTTTGTTTCAGAAAATTGTGCTTTAAAATTAATTAAATGCACTGAAAAACCAATGGAAAGGCTGATTAGAAATTATTTTTGTTACTTTTAGGATTTTTCTGCATTTTTCTGATTTATCATATATATATATTGGCATAATTTTCTTCCATTGTCAGTTCATTTCTTTAGATTTAACTAGTATAAATGTTTATTGTTCTAAGCCAATTAAAATGGTACAATGTCTCTAAGGGGCATGCAATAAAGATTTTGGAAGCCTCAATATTTTTTAGAAGTTTTCATCAACACCGACTTTTAACTGCTCATTCTTTTTAGATGAACATTTCCATTTTTATTTTACATTTTTATTATCACCATCCTTTTACATAAAGTGAAAATACCTCAAAATATTTTGTATTTGAGGTGAATTTTGAATGATGCATTCAGCTACATAACTTCATTGGTTTAAAAGTAATAACCTTTTTCCTAACAAGTAATCTGTTAATGTAAGAGTTTGCTTGTCAATACAAATTAAGCCCATTTAGCTCATTATTACCAAAGCACAAAGATTTTTACTTTCTTTCGTCAATTCTCTAATCTGGCTAAGCATGACTGCTCTTATTCTTAGATGGTGCCCCTGGTCTTTTGAAGAGCAGGCTCAGCCTTGCCCATTACACTAAGTGAGCTTTTCCAGGACAACAATGGCTGCATGAAGGCCTGCTTTCTCTGTCACTGTTGTTGGAAACCCACGGGACATTCCACACCTCAGTGGTGCAGACCCGCTAATGAAAGTGTTGTTTCTTTCCTTCCATCACTGGGTGTAATGGTGCATGGAAATGTGATGAATGCGGGTCTCTGCGTAAGTTTGTGAGAGCAGAGAAGGAATGTTTAAAGCCCATTTAGTTCATTCATTACTGGGAGAACAAGGAGGGCTGAGATACAGTCTGAGATCAGTAGATGATCCATTAAGGGAAGAAGGCGTGACTCCCACTCCATAAAAGGTATCATGACGTTACCTTTGTTTGACAACCTTGAAACCTTGTATTTCCATTTCGACTTAGACTGACAGACTACAGGGCTTTGGTCCTGCTTGGTCAAACAATGCAAGGTCTGATGAAACCCAAACAAAACTCACATTTAAAGTGTACCACAATGAAAAAAGTATCTGTTTTCCATTTAACAGCTACAGGTACATCTCAAAACATTATCGTGAAAAAGTTCAATGTTTTTGGTTGCTCATTTCAGAAAGTGAAACTCATATATATATTCATCATACATGGAGTACGTTTTAAGCCTTTATTTCTTGTAACGTTGAGGATTATGGTTTACGAATGATGAAAACCCAAACTTGAGTGATTCAAGTAACCTGTGCTTGAATTTGTTATTCTCATCAGGGCATTCTTCGGGCAAAAGCTTAATACACTGCCATGTAATTGGTCTGGCTTACACTGGGACAAATTATGAATCATGTGGACATTTAAACATATAATGCCAAGAAAATGTCATCATGTGAGATATTAACAGGAAACGTGTGTTTTTTAATACCACAGAAAACAGATGTTTAGTGGATTATTGCTGTAATTTATTTTAGAATAGTATCAATACACCACGGTTGTGCTCATGACTCTTAGTTTAGATGTGTTGTAAATCTCACTCATATTGTAGGAAATGATCTTATTTTCTTGTGTCTTAACTTTGTTTAAACAATAATTTATTTTGCATCACACTGCTTTCATCAGAGGGAATATACTTTCCATAAGTAATTACAGCATGTAGTGTATTTGTCTAGTGTGTACTGGCTCATGTAATTGCTGTTTAATATTGTTTGTGTCTATATGAATGTTTTCATGCTCATGTGCATATCTTTGCTTGTTTCCAAGAGTTCATGCCCGGGTATGAATGAGGGATTTCTGTGGGTATTTGTATTTCAATGTGCATATACAGCTCTATCATTGAATTTCCAACATGTCCTTACAACTGCCTCTCTCTGGTCTCATGCCACACCAAAGTGCTTGATTTCCTCTCCACTGTTGACCAAACAGTGGTGTATTCTATGTCTGGCATTTCCTTAGACATTATCTGTCCATCTGTCTGGATACATGACACCGGAGAAAAAGATGTGAAGCTCCTCTTACTTTCACTTCTCTCTTTTCCAAAAAGCTTCATAAACCACTCAATGTTGGTCTGTCTGCCTGTCATAGATATAACAGGATGTCAGAAACCTTCCTCAGTGATTTTGGTCCACATTGACCTAAAACATCACACAGTTGCAGCAGATTTGTCAACTTCACGTCTATGATGCAAATCTCTTGTTCCCCGCTGATGATAGACATCAACAACAATATTCATGTAGGCTGTGACATTTAAACAATGCACAATTTGAAATAGTTGTCCTCAAGTGTGCCAAGAAAATATTCCACGCAGTTACACTACCATCAGTTTGAACTATTGATTGCCAAATTATGACCCTACATTTCTAAACCACAATTATTCTAATTTACATCAAAAACCTAAAAAGATCCTATTGTGTGTTGTACGTAGAGCAAAACTAAAAAAATGCTGATAATGTATAGAAAATACTTTCCCATATATTGCAATATTAGGTAAGATGGTGCAACCAAGAACATACTCCATGAAAAACCAAAGAAATCAAGCTTTACGTTTGACTGATCATCTAACCTCAGAAATATCATACATATTTATATGTAAAACATGTTAGTCTTCTGTTTCATTAATGTTTAGCTTCAGTTTCTGTTCAAAATGTTTGGTTTATTAAATCACAAAACCCATTTTTTTTCCCTCTATCTATCTTACCAAGGTCGGATAATGTCACAAATTAGATTTTCATTTTCTGTGTAGGACACAGTTTGCATTCTTTTGTATTTTCAACATATTGGATTGAAGGTGGAATCATATACCAATGGATGGTGCCAACTGGGTGCCAAAAAAAGGTCTTAGATCCCCAAAAGTACACATAGTAAAAGTCTTTCTTGGAGTAGAGATTGACTTGTAGAGACCGCCCCAGGCTTTTCCTGGTTGTGTAACTCAAGCTCCTGCAGCTCAAAAAGGGATTGAATAGCTTGTCTCCCTGACTTTACACCAGGTCATGAAAATGTGTGCACGCTCATAGTAGCAACATTGTGTTCTTACAAATGTTTCATGCTTTGAGTGATCTTCTGAGCATTTAGGCTTTGGAAAACCTAAAACTGCAAACGAAAATATACAAAAATATGTACAATATAAAATTACTGTGATTCATAAACAAGCTTTGACATATTTAGGCAAGAGAAAATACTGTATAATGTAAGATAATGTTCCTAATAAATTGTTTATTGTTACATTAACTGACATAATTAATATATAGATTAGAATTTTGAATTCTGTGAAAAAAACATTTTTAAAAAACATAAAAAAATAAACCTCTTTATTCTGTGATGCATCGCCTCTTCTTTTAACAAAATCCAATATAACATTCAGAGTTAGGGAGGCTGCCTGCTTTACTTTAAGAGCTCAAACGTTTTCACATTTCTGTGTAATCTGGAATCTTAGCACAACAGCAATGGGCTCATTTGTTGTATTTTCACTTTATATTTGTTTTGTTTTTGAAGTTTGCACTTAGACTTAGACTGTGACAAAAATATTTAATCAAAGCAATCCAATAAATTCCAAAAATGTAAAATATTTAAATTCAGTTACATTCCAATTCCATCCAAGTTATATTGCAATGCATTTAATATAGGTTTATAACACCATTTGGTAAAATGCAGGAATCCCTCTGCCACGCATTCATGTGGGAACTGTCAGCAGTTCATTCCATTGAGTCGTTAACTTTATAGTCATCTAAGAATTTTTACTGGCCATAGAGAAATTCAATTAGCCACAAACTGATTTTAAAAGAATCTAATGTGGTATACAGTTATGGTGAAAATGAAGTACACCCAGTTAAATTTTAGAGTTTAAGATATTTTGTCTGTATGTCTAAAACATTTCCATTTTGGCTTAATCTTCTTGTAAACTTTCTTGTACACAATGATGGTATTATTATGATCCTTATTCCCTATCATCAAGTAGAACAAATATATTTAACCATCCTTATAGTTTACTCGCCCATTTCTCATCAACTTAAAATTAGCTCACTTTGGAAATTTCAATTAAAAATCCAACGTGTATAGTTTCTAATGGCCCAGCTGCTTGAAAAAATATGAATAAATTGAGATATGTTCACCTCTTGATTTAATATTCCACAGATTACAAGGATATTACAAAACATATTACAAAAGTTGCACGCATATAAGAGTACATCATATTTGTTCGACTAAACCTACATTTTAACAAATGCTCATCTTTAGCTTAACTACTATACATGAGACTGCTGAATGAACAGTTTCAGCTATTACCTTGTGGAGACTCGAGCTGTTTTTGTCATGGGTGTTTGACACACAGCAGTTTTGTACAATATTTTCAAGTGTGGCTCTTGTCTCTCTGACCCGTGACTTTTAATAACATTGGATAAAAGGGCTATGATAACAAGTAGTGTGTTTACATATAAAGGGAAACAAAAATGTTTCTCCTTAGGTTGCAAACCAAATTGTCATAATTTTTCACCATTATGGAATGTCCCAATCAGTTTTATGTTGTAGGAACATTGCCAAAAATGGCTTTTTGGCTTGTAAAGGTGGCTGACCACTGCATTAGGGTAATTGGACGGAATTTATGTGGTGCTGAAAAGCATTTTAAATATTTGTTTCTCATTCCAAAAACTGAAATATCCCACATTTGCCATAATTTTATCAAAAGTCAACATTCTAGGACAGATTATTTTCTAACATTTATTGTATGATCAACGGGAATGAAGAAAGCATGTCAGTCACACTGTAGAAGATCAAGATTAAAAAAAATATATAAAACAAAACATGATATTAGGAAAAGCTGGAAAAGTTGAAGTCCAAATTACATTTTAAGTTGCTGTTAACAGATAAAGACTAAGAGAAATTTGTATTCTAGTTTTATTTTTCATTTCTTTTTTCACACATTTCAGCTGTGTTAGCATGTCCTGCATTTTCCCACATAAACAATTACTTACTTATTTGGTTGGGATCTAGCCATCCCAAAATAGCAAACATGCAAATTTCACCTCGTATATGTAAACGTCAACATGTGCAGAGGCTATAGTCCTCGATGCAGTTGTTCCAGGTTCGAGTCCTCGTCCCAGCGACCTTTGCCGAATGTTTCCCCCTCTCTTTGCACTCTTTCCTGTCTACCTACTGTCGGACAAATGAAAAAATGAAGGCCTCTAGTGCTGCAAAAAAAAAAAAAAAACGTACAAACTGGATTGCATGCACAAAACTGATCTACAAACCAGGTGCAAATCAAATTGCATTTGTAAAATGAGCGGAAGGAGCAGGTGGAAGAGTTTGCGTTCATGAAAACAGATGCTTATTACCAGAACATGCAATTTATGGAAAGAGGGTATGCGGATGTTATTCCTTACCATCCCCATTTATCCAATCTGAAACAGATTACAGGTACACTTTCTGTGTTTGTATTTAGCATGTTTGAAAGACAGGTGCAAAATTCCGTGCAAAAATGTCTGTGGTCATTGTGGCGAGAAGGAGGCATAGGTGCAGTGACATACAACAGAGAGAATTAACCTTCTGTGTACATGTCAACATATTTTGACTGTCAGAAAAACAAATTGTAGAGATATCATCCATCCAGCAATGCCATTTTGGAGCTGCAGCATAATAATTTTAGCCCACCATCACTTTATGGCAAAACACCATTATGTCTGGATGCACTGAGGAGCGCTTCTTTAGTTTTCTTCTGCATGTTTGCAGCGGGACTGCAGACAATCTTTTTGCAATTAAACCAAAACGAAAAACACGATGACTGAACTTAAATACCGTGGCATGTTTCTAAACAAACAAATCTGAACAAAAACAGCCACCAGAGACCTGAAAAAGGGAACACTGAAGAAAAAACTGACATATGCACTCCCATCTTGTGGCAAAGAGAGGTATTTATTTATTCTGGCCGGTCTGGGGTGTGAAAGTCAACTTTCCCAGTTTTAATGATTGATATAAAATGTTTTATCTTCAGGTTTTGTTATTTTCAACTCATTTAAATAGGGCGGTCCAAACTGCTTTTGCACCTGTTATCCATTGCACACAATTTTGTAGGTCACCCGTTACTCATCCTGAGTTGCAGCAGCTGAAGCATACTGAAGTAAAAGATGTAGCTGCAGTTTCTGTCTGAACTGCTCCCATGCATTCTGATCTGCTGCAACACAGTGCAGCATGTTTATAAGTTTAAAGAGACTGTACAGTACATCCTGCAGAATTTATAAAACATACATTTTATAAAGGCTGCACAGTGGCGCAGTTGGTAGCACTGTTGCCTTGCAGCAAGAAGGTCCTGGGTTCAATTCCCAGCTGGGGGTCTTTCTGCATGGAGTTTGCATGTTCTCCCCGTGCATGCGTGGGTTCTCACCGGGTACTCTGGCTTCCTCCCACAGTCCAAAGACATGCCTGTTAGGTTAATTGGTCCCTCTAAAGTGCCCTTTGGTGTATGAATGACTGTGTGCATGGTTGTTTGTGTGCTGCCCTGTGATGGACTGGCGACCTGTCCAGGGTGTACCCTGCCTCTCGCCCATAGACTGCTGGAGATAGGCACCAGCTCCCCTGTGACCCACTATGGAATAAGTGATAGAAAATGACTGACTGACATTTTATAAAATTAAACAGTCAGATGAAGCGATTGTGAAGACACAGTAACAATTTCTATGCATAATTCATTTAAATATGCCTCGTATTTGACATGCCAATAGAGCATTATCTATCATTACCCCCTTCTCAATTAAGAAACAAACATGTATTTTGTTTTAGCACTCATTCTGAATAATAATTTCTAGTTTATCCATTTTTTTCTACAAGGAAGAATGTATAGACATTAAAACAACTCAAATGAAAGTAACCCTGAATGTAGTTGCAGATGAAATAGCAGATATCTTTGCCACTGCTTATTTTAGCAGGCAGTTTCCATCCACTGATCCAGCATCTGATTAGGAAACTGTGCTGTGGATAAACAGCTCATGGAAAGCACTGGAAACACATTCAGTCTGTGTTCAACCATTGTAATTTAAGTAAGAAAAGCTCAGTATCTACAGAGTACCTATTTTATATCGTCCTTTTTAAAAATTAAAGCCAATGTAAGATATGTATGTACAGCCCTTTGCAGAAGTTTTTAGACATCCCTTGTTTCTTTGTATTCTGCTTTTCGATTCAGGCTTTCTTGTAATCTTTAAAGGGTTCTTGAGCAATTGAATAAAAGACAGTTAGTTATCTCTGAAAGGTGTTACTTTCTGATAGATTTTAAAAGTGCTGCACAACATATTGAATTGCAGTATCAATTTGTGCAATATCACAATTGCAAACAACGGTTTGGATATAACATTTGGTAGGATATTCTTTTACAAGTGCCATGTTTGCAAAGTCAGCATGCCAGTAATATTTTTAACCTGTTGAATAGACCTTATCGTCCCTCGATGCCCTTACTTTATGTGTATTTTTAGAAGTTGAGGTTCCAGCACTCACAAAGAGTGGTGGGGGACATTGTGATGAAGGAAAAGAAAGAAAATAGTAAAAAAAAATGTGGGTCAATGGTAACCAATATAGTAAACGCAATTTTCAGCAATACTGTTGCAATTGCATGTTTTTTTCATGTAGTGCAGCCCTAGCATTTATCGCTGAAATCCTTATACCTCTTTGTTTGTTTCCTACTTGACCACTTCCTCTTTTTAGCAAAAACTGAAAAATAAGAGTTGATGGAAATTCACAAAAAAACATTCAAGCAAGTCACATAGAACTTCCAAATGCACTCAGAAAACCTAAAGAACAATTACTTCACTTTAAAATCACTTTTTAAAGAGCACTCTAAAAGATTAAGGTTACTAAAACTTTCGCACAGCACTAGACAGTGCACATGTAGCATGTATAACCATTTTTCCAATAATATTTTTAACTTGTTTAGTATCCATTATACCCTTCTTTAGTCACTCGTACTCGTACTCGTCGTACTTGTCGTCTTCCGCTTATCCGGAACCGGGTCGCAGGACCAGCAAACTCAGCAGAGACACCCAGACGTCCCTCTCCCCAGACACCTCCTCCAGCTCCTCCAGGTGGAGCCCAAGGCGTTCCCAGGCCAGCCGAAACACATAGTCCTTCCAGCGTGTCCTGGGCCGTGCCCTGGGCCTCCTCCCGGTGGGACATGCCTGGAACACCTCCCGAGGAAGGGGTCCAGGAGGCATCCGGTATAGATGCCCGAGCCACCTCAACTGGCTCCTCTCGATGTGGAGGAGCAGCGGCTCTACTCCGAGCCCCTCCCGGATGGCCGAGCTCCTCACCCTATCTCTAAGGGAGTGCCTGGCCACCCTATGGAGGAAGCTCATTTCAGCCGTTTGTATCCGGGATCTCGTTCTTTCGGTCATGACCCAAAGCTCATGGCCATAGGTGAGGGTAGGAACGTAGACCGACCGGTAAATTGAGAGCTTTGCTTTTCGGCTCACCTCTCTCTTCCCCACAACGGACTGGCACAGTGCCCCCATTACTGCGGCAGCCTCACCAATCCATCTGTCAATCTCCCGCTCCATTTTTCCTTCACTCGTGAACAAGACCCTGGGATACTTGAACTCCTCCACTTGAAGCAGGAACTCCCCTCCAATCTGAAGAGGACAAGCCACCCTTTTCCGGTCAAGTACCATGGCCTCTGACTTGGAGGAGCTGATCTTCATCACAGCCGCTTCACACTCGGCTGCGAACCGCCACAGCGCATGCTGTAGGTCTTGGCTACAGGGGGCCAGCAGGACCACGTCATCCGCAAAAAGAAAAGACGAAATCCACTGGTCCCCAAACCAGACCCCCTCCGTCCCTTGGCTGCGTCTAGAAATCCTGTCCATAAAAGTTATGAACAGGACCTGTGACAAAGGGCAGCCCTGCCGGAGTCTAACATGCACCGGGAACAGGTCTGACTTAGTGCCGGCAATGCGGACCAAACTCCTGCTCCGCTTGTACAGGGACCAGATGGCCCCTAATAAAGGGCCCCTGATTCCATACTCCTGGAGCACCCCCCACAGGGCATCACGAGGGACACAGTCAAAGGCTTTCTCCAGGTCCACAAAACACATGTGGACCGGTTGGGGAAACTCCCATGAATCCTCGAGTACCCTGTAGAGGGTATAGAGCTGGTCCAGTGTTCCACGGCCGGGACGAAAACCACACTGCTCCTCCTGAAGCCGGGGTTCGACTATTGGCCGGACTCTCCTCTCCAATACCCTGGCGTAGGCCTTACCAGGTAGGCTGAGGAGTGTGATCCCCCTGTAGTTGGAACACACCCTCCGGTCACCCTTCTTATGAAGGGGGGCCACCACCCCAGTCTGCCAGTTCAGAGGTACTGTCCCCAACCGCCATGCAATGTTGAAGAGGCGTGTCAACCATGACATCCCCGCAACATCCAGAGATTTGAGGTACTCAGGGCGGATCTCATCCATCCCCGAAGCCCTGCCACCGCGGAGCTTTTTAACCAACTCTGAGACTTCAGCCTGGGTGATGAAAGAGTCCAACCCCGAGTCCCCAGCCTCTATTTCCACCAGGGAATGCACGATGGCAGGATTGAGGAGATCCTCAAAGTACTCCTTCCACCGCCCGATAATGTCCTCAGTCGAGGTCAGCAGCCTCCCACCACCACTGTAAACAGTGTTGGCGAAGCACTGCTTCCCCCTCCCAAGGCGTTGGACAGTTTGCCAGAATCGCTCCGAGGCCAACCGATTGTCCTTCTCCATGACCTCACCGAACTCCTCCCAGGCCCGGGTTTTTGCCTCTGCCACAGCCCGGGCCGCGGCACGCTTGGCCTCACGGTACCCATCAGCCGCCTCAGGAGTCCCACAAGCCAACCACAGCCAATAGGACTCCTTCTTCAGCTTGGCAGCATCCCTTATTGCCGCCGCGACAGGCACCGCAGACCTTATGGCCACAGCTACGGGCAGCTGCATCGACAATAGATGCGGAAACAATGGTCCATTCGGACTCTATGTTTCCAACATCTCTCGGAATCTGGTCACAGCTCTCCCGGAGGTGGGAGTTGAATACATCCCTGGCCAAGGGCTCTGCCAGACGTTCTCAGCAGACCCTCACTATGCTCTCGGGCCTGTCCGGCTTTCTTCTCCTCCAGCGGATCCAACTCACCACCAGGTGGTGATCAGTGGAAAGCTCAGCCCCTCTCTTCACTTGAGTGTCCAAAACATGCGGCCAAAGGTCTGATGATACGACAACAAAGTTGATCATTGACCTCCTGCCTTGGGTGTCCTGGTGCCAAGTGCACTGATGGACACCCTTATGTTTGAACATGGTGTTCATTATGGACAATCCGTGACTAGCACAGAAGTCCAGTAACAAAACACCACTCGGATTCAGATCGGGGAGGCCATTCCTCCCGATCACGCCTCTCCAGGTGTCTCTGTCGTTTCCCACGTGGGCGTTGAAGTCCCCCAGCAGATGGAGTCCCCGGGAGGGGCACTATCCAGCAAACCCCAAGCAAACCCACTCCAGCCCGCCGCATCTCCCCGTGGGCTACTCCAGTGTAGAAGAGAGTCCAACCCGTCTCAAGGAGATGGGTTCCAGAGCCCACGCTGTGTGTGGAGGCACGCCCAACTATTTCTAGTCGATATATCTCGACCTCCCGCACAAGCTCATGCTCCTTCCCCCCCTAGCGAGGTGACATTCCACGTCCCTAGAGCCAGCCAAAGCATCTGGGGATCGGGCTGCTGAGGTCTCCACCTTCGTCCGCTGCCCAATCCTCTGTGCATCTGTCCCTCATGGTGCAAAGAGGATTGGGCGGCGGACGAAGGTGCTTCTTTAGTCATTTAAGTTAAAATATTTGTAGTAGCTTTTCAACCCATGTTTGTGTAGTAGCAGAGCTTCCTGGGATTTAATGTTAATTTTAGAAGATAAGGTCTTCTTTGCATGGGACATCCATGAACTTGAGTATCACATATCTCCAAGGCAACTCCTTCTAAAAAAATTTAAAATAAAATACAATTCTGACACATTTCAGCATTGACCTACACTGAGGAGTCAAACAGATCATAACGAATCATCAGTCTCTTTAAAGAAACAGTCCATTAGTGTGAGCACTCTACTGCTCCTTTTCCATGGGCTGTACTTTGGCCAGCTCCACTCCACTCAGCCTGGCATTTTGAGCCTGGTACTTGCTTTTTTGGCACCTGCCCGACAGCAGGTTCCGTTGGGGTTGACCAGGACCGAAATGCGCTGTTCCCTGATTGGCCATGGGTGTGGTCAGCCGTATAGTCTGACTGCAATATGTTTCCATTGATGATGTCAATGGAAACCTGAACAGGTTTTGTGACAAGTAGAGTGAGATCTGGTGTAGCGGAGTCGTGTGGTGCTAGAATCGTGAATCTAAAAGAGGCATAGATGTAGTCCATCCTCCATTAACACAACTCCACACCTAAACATCTAACTCCCGAGTACCTTGTTCACAGAGAACAATGTAAGCCTTACTTACACTGTAAGGCTTCTCCCTCTCCCCCTACAAGCGCTGAAGAGGGGCCCCAGCCAACTTGCAATCCTGCAAAGATAAGCGGACAGAAACAATGGATGGATATGGATGTAATGTTTAGCTTTGCCATAAATAGTTACCACCAGGTGTCTGACATGACATCTGATATACAGTACTCACACAGTTTGACTGATACAGGGATGCCTGCATCAAACCAATGGCTCGTTCCCTGGCCTCTGCAGAGCTGTAGGACATGCTGATGAGGGATTTCAGACATATGGTTCAGATGTGTTGGAGCAGAGATGTATCTAAAAGTTGTAGAATAGTATCTCTCAAGGACTGGACTTGGGCACCCTTGTGCTAATGCTTTCTTTATACCGATGCAAGTTGTGGCAGGTCTAAATTTGATCCAGCACTTGTAGAAATTTGCCAAACCTGGCTGGATTTTGGCCAAGCAATCCAGTGCCAAACATGTCCACAAGCTCTAGTCCAGAGCATTAATAGTTTCTGCTTCCTTGTAAGTGTGGAAAGGTGTTGTGCTGCAGCCAAATATGAATCTGGAATTATTAATTATTTTTTACTTTTTTTTATAATGGGTTCTCTTTGTAGTTTATTTAAAATATACAGCAGATTTTTAGATATCCTGTTTGGCCTGTAAAACATTTCCAAAAATGTTGTTAATAAAGCTTTTCTGCTCAGAATGTAAGGCTAAAATAGATCTCACACAATATGTAAGTGGATGCTAATAAAATTACTTAGCAGATTCAATTATTTAACCCAATAAAAAGGAGAGTTATGGTTCTGAACTAACATGGCCATAAATCCACTTGTGTCGATTTGAGTTCAGTCCACATTTTCGTGGCTTTAGTGGAATTTCACAGGTGGGCACCACACAGCAGGGTCTGTCAGACTCTGCAGATGTTTTGACCAGAGTCGGACTCAGACAGGCAGATGTCATGATGCTCTTATTTCCAACAAAAATATGATGAATGGGCGCCCTGTACGTCAACAGGAAGTTTCGTTATACACTGCCAAATGGTCAGTGCTCACCTCTGAGATGGGACTTAAACGTGCTTGAGACTTTAACCTGACAACATTTTTATTTTAAACAAGGCCACATTTAATTATTGGTCACTTACTTAATTTTTTAATGCTTCAAATAATCTGAATTAGAGGTGTCGTTGTTAACTATTATGGGTTTTCTTGCTGATACTGGTATTTAAACATCAGGGTGGTTCATGACTGCTGTATCAGGCTAGTATTGTTTATCTTAATCAACTGATTCCATGTTTGCATTTTTGTCACTCTTAAATGTTTTAGATCCTCAAACTAATTTTTATATCAGACACAAATATTTGGTTCAGTTTTACAAGCCACACCCTCCTCTGATTATTGCTGGGCATGAAGAATCAGGAAATTAGAACCCGTGGGACAACATGAATTACATTAAAAGACCTCAAAACAACATACAATGTCTGAACTTCAGAGCAATTCAATGACACTTGAGAAAAAACAATGACACATAATTTTGAAAAGGGTTACAAAGTCATCTCTAAGGCTCTGGGACTCTAGTGAACCACAGTGAGATCTATTAACCACAAGTGGAGAAAATGTGGAAATGTGTTAAACCCTACCTGGAGTGGTAAATCTATGAGAATTACTGCAAGAGCATATGGACAGCTCATCCAGGAGACGACGTAAGAACCAAAACTAACATCTAAAGCACAGTTGGCCTCACTTGACTCAGTTAATGGCAGTGTTCATGATTTAACAATAACAAAGAAACTGGGTAGAAGTGTCATCAAGGCAAAGAAAATTATGGTCTGGGGTTGCTTTCTTGCTTCAGCACCTGGACGACATGCAGTAATTTATGGAAATATACATTTTGATCTGTACCATCAAACCATTAAGGCTAATGTATAGCCATCAGTTTGTTACCTTAAGCTCAAGTGTAAAGGGGGTTATTCAGCAGGACTACGGACAATAGCAAAAATCGACTGATATGTCCTATCTAACCCAGATTTCCCTGACTTTTCTTTTTGTACAATTACAAAATGTCCCCACTACTCTCCATGAGCTTTAGAATCTCAGCCACTAAAAACATACATCAGTAGTGGGCATTAAGGTCAGTCAGAAACTGTCCAACTTGCCAAATTAAGTATAATGCTTATATGAAAGCATGCCACTTGAAATAATGCAGTGAGCACAACATTAAAGATTATGTATTTTAGTGGGTGTGTTTTTTTTTTTTTCCAGGTGCCATACTTCAGTCTTTGACGGACATTGACAAATTAGCTTTTATAATATCTAGAATTACCCAGGTGGTTGTCACGGTGAGGTTTTGGGGTGGACCGAAGCGCAGACAAGAGCTTGGCAGCAGCATTCCGAATAATCTTCAGCTTTATTCAAAGTTACAAGCGTAACAAAATCACTGCTGGTAAACCTTGAGATCCAAAACTTACATCTGCAGGAACATGGTAAACATGGCAGTAGAGGGTAGACCCGAGTTGTGCAATGAGAGGAACCAGCAAAGGACAATGAAACAAAACTAACTAATATACTGAGGGAGAACAAAGGCAGGTAATCAAAGGAACTAAGAACAGGTGAGACAAGGAGGCAGGGAGTCAGAGGGAGCAGGTGAACCTAATAAAACTAAGCATGAGGAAAGGGACTAATTAACACAACAGTGAGCAGACCTCATAGAAACTATAGACCAAGATAAATAAAGCATAAAAATCAAGAATAAACATGAACTAAAGGAAACTGGGAAAACAGAGGGAACACAACAACCTAAGAACTAGCAACACCATAAAGAAGCCCTGACTACAAAAGTAAACAAAGCTAAAGCACACTGACTGAATAGACTGGAAGGGAAGCAGAGAACATGTGGACTAGAATGTAAATAAACAAAATATAAACAATAAGTAAACACAACCTAACCAGAGGGGCTGGAGAATAGAGCTAAACTAGAGGAACTAAATGAAAAAGGACTACAACTAAGAAAGGAACTAAACACAGAGAAAATAAGACTAGTAACCTAGTAGAATATAAAAGAGGACAAATACCAAACCATAAATAAACACAAAGATACTAAATGGGATACTGAACTAGGAAATACAAGGAAACCAGAGCACTACAATAAAATAATAATAATAATAATGTAATAATAATGTAGTAATAATAATACAACAGAGAAAACCATACTAAGTCAAAACTAAGAAAGCTACAATAACCAAAGGAGCAATGAACGAGGAGGGTGACAATACTAGGGGGGAAATAAACAATCAGGAGTGAGAGGAAGTAACCAAAACTACCACAACTTCCAAAATACTAAACATAAACATAAACAGTGACTAAACACAAACAAAGTCCAAACCCTGACAGTGGTCCAACCAAACAGTAGCTTATTTGGCTGCATGAGAGACAAACTAAAAATAAAACATATTCCTTATCAGATAGACTATTTAACACCACAAGCTATATTAAGTAGAGCAACTGTAATGCTAAAGAGCATACAACATTTGAGTTCAGTCATATTTTAAAAACATAGACCCAACATTTATTGATGCTCTTTTGGCACCAATAGTGGAAAAAAAATATAGTAAAAAGCTAAATATTAAACAATCCCAGTCATACCAATAGTTTCGAGAATTTGCATCATCATCAATTATGAGCTGATTGTTATTATCACATGATTACTTGGTCTGTTAAAAAAAAAAAAAAAAGAAAAACTGTAAAAGATGTCATATTGCCCATCCCTAAAAATATGCATAACTTCACTATCCATCTGCATATGTACAGCAGTTTTAAAATTGCCAAGAAAAAATAAAACAAAAATAGTGAAGAAAACAATTCTGCAGATAAAGGTGGAAATTATTTGAAACTGCTTTGCTTGAAAAAAAAGTGAAAAAAACTTTATTGACCAATTCTGGGCCAAGATACGAACTCTGATGGTATCATAAAACACACTGTCAAGTCAACACTACCATACTTTCTACCAGCAATATTCAATTCAATTCAATTCCGTTTTATTTATATAGCGCCAATTCACAACACATGTTACATATTAAGCCTGTTTTGTTTGATTAAAGAGAAAAAAACCAAATATTCTTGCTCTCATAACTTTTACTTGACCTTTCTGTTTAGATGTTGTTTTACTAGGTTTTATGGAAAGTAGTGCACCTTGCAGATTTTGATGGTAATCAGAGGTTTGCATTTTGAAGCTTTCAACACAGGCAAGTTGAAATTTAGTTGTTTTTCAAGAAACAAACTGTGTATGTCTGTGCTAAATATAAACTGAGACTTGACTGAATGTAGGAAATTCTGTAGGTGTTTTGTACTTCATTTAAAGCTTCAACAGCATTTTTTGAAATTGGTGATTAAATCTTCAGTTATTTTACGGTTTTCCCTCTGGGTGAGGATTAAAGACAATACTTTCATTGTCATCTCCAGCAGTCAGTAGTAGTACGTTTTTGATAAGATCTAGATTTATTGAAAGAATCCTTGTACTTCTTGCTTTTTGGATGTCTGACAGATATTGTTCTAAACAAAATTGGAGATGTGATGGTCTGCTGCTCTGACTTGTTTTGAATTCATACAGGAAAGAGAGAGATGTTGTATAAATCTGTGGTGTGCGGCCATGTTTCTACATCTGTAGCATTTTTCTGTTGGTCACCAAATCTCTGTTTCAGAGATTTTATATCAGTAAAGTTGTACCATCATGTCATGAAATTAATCTTGTTTTTATATTCATGTTGTTTTAATCATTGTGGATGATAAATAATCGGAGGTACATATCAGGCAGGAACACACATTTCTGATGAATAAAATTATCCAGAACTACTTGAAAGAGATTAAAAAAGAAATAAAAGCCACTCATTAAATGATGCAGGCAGAAGTCACAATCCTAATGTTTCCACCATTTGGTTTGGCTATGACACATAACTGTCTTTTCCATACCTACAGGATCAACTACCGTCAGTGCCACTGCAAACTGCGGAAGTCCACAGAATTGTTTTATTGCTATTTTGGGTTGGCCATTTATTAAACTTATTTAGAAAAACATATGTTGAAAATTAAACTTTTTTTGGTCCATTCCGTATATTCTGTCCAAAAATCCGCCTCAACAAATATATTTTAAATTAGGCCATTAGCTTAGGCCATTTTAGCAAGTCTCAGCAACTTTTCAGCTACATTTAGACATCACCAGACAGCTTTATGGTTTTTTTCACCTTTTACTTTGCAGTGTGTGATATTCCTGCAAATAAAATGTGTTTATGAATTAACTAAGTACTTTTTTATTTCTACAGCAAATGTCATAGATAAAAATCAAAATGGTGCTTCAAAGATGGAGCATAAAAATGAAATCAAATATTAGTTGCTGCCAACTGCTCTGCTCTTTCAAACTGGCCAGGCTTGGGGCTGTTTTGTTCAGTGTACCGAAAATACTATTGGTTCGACCAATATTTTCTGATGTGCCTGCTTTTTTTGAAGGATTTGTATATATGGGTGCAAAATCGCTAATGGATGCAGGCGTTCTAATGGTGCTGAATGCAGGTGTTGTAGCCGTAGATTTAAAGCTGACGAAAATTGTCCCTTCATCCTTGACAAAATCTTGTGCTTTATCAGGTCAGTGTGTATTCAGACACACTCAGAAGAATATATAAATGGCTGGGCCCGTGGTTTCCTCTGACTGCAGCCTGTTTAAGCTGTCTACATATTCGACAGGACATTCTTACGAAAAACACTCTGAAATTATTATTTATCTTCTACCTACTGTATTTATGTCTATATCTACAGGAATTTGAGAAATCTAAATCTAAACTACAGTGTTGAATAGTCGTCAGACCTCAGTCACGTGGTTTCCACTCGTTCATGTATACATTGCTCGGAAAAAGCTCCCGTCTCCATCTCTGTAGTCAGAGATATAATACTTCTGAGAAGTGATGCTCACCCTGTGTGGTAAATTAGAAACTGCTGTTTGTTGTTTTACATTTGATGGATGATCTCAAAAAACAAAGGAGCGTAGTTCCAAAATATATAGAAGTAGTTTACATGTCACATGTTTAGAACTCAGAAATGTATATGTCTTCACATTACAAATTCTCTGTTTAATCAGATAATCATTTATCCCAATTACCCAATTTTCCCTCGACTGTCCAGATTGACAATCAGTAGATCAAGCACTAAAAGTAACAATTCTTTTCCCCATTCATCAAAACAAAAAACTCCCTCCATTTTCAGTCTATAAACACATCAGACAAAAGCATGTTTTTTTTGTTGTTTTTTTTTTAAACAGATGTACGATCAGATTTTTCCTTGCTAATACCGATTGTCTCTGAGTTCTTTCATAATTTCTGTTTTGATCGATTCCATAATTGCACAATTTCTTTGATGGCGATATTAGTTTAGAGTCCAACAAACTATTTACCATTGGAACTGCAAATTAGTGATTATCGGCTGATGAAGGGAGAATTAGCTGATTCCGATCCCTTGATTGATTGATTGGTGCATTTCTATTTAAAAACTATTACCTCCATCATACAACCTCCAGCACCTTTTTTTCTTGTGTATATGTTATGGTACATAGAACAAAATTAGCATGAGTAAGAATCAAGATCGGCAGCTCGCAACTCACAGAAAACCATAAATCGGTCTCACCAGGAAAAGCCTGATCGGTCCATCTATGCTTTACATGGATAAATATATGTACAAGAAAGGTTTAGCTGTTTATGTAACTTGGAACCTTAAATGTTTTTGATGTACATGGGTTGGACAATGAAACTGAAACACCTGTCATTTTAGTGTGGGAGGTTTCATGGCTAAATTGGACCAGCCTGGTAGCCAGTCTTCATTGATTGCACATTGCACCAGTAAGAGCAGAGTGTGAAGGTTCAATTAGCAGGGTAAGAGCACAGTTTTGCTCAAAATATTGAAATGCACACAACATTATGAGTGACATACCAGAGTTCAAAAGAGGACAAATTGTTGGTGCACGTCTTGCTGGCGCATCTGTGACCAAGACAGCAAGTCTTGGCCAGGGTAATGTCAGCATACCACCAAGAAGGACGAACCACATCCAACAGGATTAACTGTGGACGCAAGAGGAAGCTGTCTGAAAGGGATGTTCGGGTGCTAACCCGGATTGTATCCAAAACACATAAAACCACGGCTGCCCAAATCACGGCAGAATTAAATGTGCACCTCAACTCTCCTGTTTCCACCAGAACTGTCCGTCGGGAGCTCCACAGGGTCAATATACACGCCGGGCTGCTATAGCCAAACCTTTGGTCATTCATACCAATGCCAAACGTCGGTTTCAATGGTGCATGGAGCGCAAATCTTGGGATGTGGACAATGTGAAACATGTATTGTTCTCTGATGAGTCCACCTTTACTGTTTTCCCCACATCCGGGAGAGTTACGGTGTGGAGAAGCCCCAAAGCAGCGCACCACCCAGACTGTTGCATGCCCAGAGTGAATCATGGGGGTGGATCAGTGATGGTTTGGGCTGCCATATCATGGCATTCAGTTGGCCCAATACTTGTGCTAGATGGGTGCGTCACTGCCAAGGACTACCGAACCATTCTTGAGGACCATGTGCATCCAATGGTACAAACATTGTATCCTGAATGCGGTGGCGTGTATCAGGATGACAATGCACCAATACACACAGCAAGACTGGTGAAAGATTGGGGTGTTTTGGAGGAGAGAGTCAGGAAACGTTTTCCTCCGCCAGTATCACGTAGTGACCTGGCCACTATCCTGCAAGAAAAATGACTTAAAATCCCTCTGACTACTGTGCAGGACTTGTATATGTCATTCCCAAGACAAATTGATGCTGTATTGGCCGCAAAAAAATCTAGAATTGCGCCGCTCAAGGTGGCAACAGGTTGGAGTAGCTCTGTTACTTTTGATTCTGATTTATTCTTTTTTGGGAACTATTCCTCTTGTGGTGGATACAGTTGATTTTTTTTGAACGACTGTTCACACCGGTGTCGGATGCTGTGCAGCTTGGAGGATTTTTCTTAATACTTTTAATTCTGATGATTCTGCAGTCGTGGGGTGGATCAGAGATGGACAAGAAGCTGAGTACAGGATGGTGGTGGACCGCTTTGTGGCATGGTGTGGAAACAATCATCTCATGTTGAACGTGACTAAAACAAAGGAGATGATTGTAGATTTTAAGACAAACAGGAATAGGTCAAAAAGTATTTCCATCATGGGAGAAGAGGTGGAGGTGGTGGAGGAGTATATATACCTCGGTGTTCACCTGGACAACAGACTGGAGTGGAGCTACAACTGTGAAGCCATCTACAAGAAGGGACAGAGCAGACTGTACTTCTTGAGGAAGCTTAGGTCCTTTGGTGTTTGCAGCAAGATGCTGCATATCTTCTATAAGTGTTGTGGAAAGTGTGATCTCTTCTACCATCATCTCCTGGGGAAGCAGCATCAGAGCCAGGGACTTAAAAAAGCTCAACAAGCTGTTAAAAAAGGCTGGCTCTGTTCTGGGGACTCCTCTGGAACCTCTGGAGATCATTGTGGAAAGACGGATTCTTCATAAAATGAAGAACATTATGGAGAATTCTGACCATCCTCTTCATGAGACTGTCCTACAGCAACAGAGTGTCTTCAGTCAGAGGCTTCTTCAGATCTGCAGTAAGACGGAGCGCTACATGAGATCCTTCCTGCCCACAGCCATCAGCATCTACAACGGTTCTTTGAAGAAACCTACATAATATGTTATATGAGCTATAACAACATTTAATTTCCCTTTGGGATTAATAAAGTATTTTTGAATTTAATTGAATTTCTATTTTTGGACATTTGTTATGATGCATTGCCATGGCAACAGGGTTGTTCTTACAACCGGGAGCAGCTGTTCACCAGTGTTAGTTTGGCAACAGTTCACGTTCCACCTTCCGCTGTTGCCGACACTGCATGTGATGCCATCAGCTCAGTTGTTACTAAGCTACAGACACAAAACCCCAATGCTTTTGTGCCAATTTCTGGTGATTTTAACCATGCTTCACTCTCTGCTACACTTCCAACGTTTCAACAGTTTGTCAGCTGCTCTACCAGAGAAAACAAAACATTGCATTTGTTTTATGCCAATGTCAAGGACTCATACATCTCTACAGCAAGACCTCCTCTAGGTAAATCAGATCACAATCTTGTTTTTCTCTGCTTGAAATATAAGCTCCTTGTTCAGAGACAACCTGTAATAAAGAGGACTGTGAGAAAATGGTCACATGAAGCTGAAGAAGCTCTGCAAGGTTGCTTTGAGGCTACAGACTGGGACGCACTGTGCCAGCCACATGGAGAGGACATCAATGCCATGACTGAGTGTGTAACTGACTATATAAACTTCTGTGTGGATAACATCATCCCCACCAGAACCGTGAGATGCTTCCTGAATAACAAACCTTGGATCACCAGTGACCTGAAGGACCTTCTTATCAAGAAAAAAAGAGCCTTCAGAGAGGGAGACAGAGAATTATTGAGGAGTATACAGAAGCAACTTAAAGTCAAGATAAGAGACAGCAAGGAGGTGTACAAGAAGAAGCTGGAGAGCAAGCTCCAGCAAAACTATCAGAGATGTGTGGACAGGGATGAAGAAGATCACAGGCTTCAAGCAGAAGGAATATCAGACCGATGGAGGTCTGGACAGAGCCAATGAACTGAACACATTCTTCAATAGGTTCAGTTCAGAAACAAGCTTCGCATCTTCCTCTCCTGCTCACAGCCAAACAGACATTCCACCTTCCTTTGACCCAAAGGACCCACAGCTGTCCAGTAACACCTCACCTTTTTTATCTTCCACCTCAGCCCTAGACCCTTCTGCTTCTACATGTTTGCCTTCAAACATATCAGAAGATGCTGATGCTCCCTTTGCTTCCCCCTTCCACCTGTGTGTCTCAAGAAGTCAAGTGAAGATGCAACTGGAGAGACTGGATCGGAATAAGGCTGCAGGTCCAGATCATGTCAGCCCTAGAGTCCCGAAGGCCTGTGCAGAGCAGCTATGTGGGATTCTGCAGCACCTCTTCAACCTTAGCCTGGTCCAGAAGAAGGTTCCGGTGTTGTGGAAGACCTCCTGTCTTGTTCCGGTACCAAAGAAAACTCACCGATCAGTCCTCAATGACTATAGACCTGTTGCCCTGACATCTCACCTCATGAAGGTCCTAGAGAGACTCCTGTTGGCCCACTTGAGTAAGCAAACAGTAAACCATCAGGACCCCCTTCAGTTTGCTTATCGCTATGGAGTTGGAGTTGAAGATGCCATCATACACCTGCTTCAACAAACCCACTGTCATCTGGACAAAGCCAGTAGCACTGTGAGGATCATGTTCTTTGATTTCTCCAGTGCATTTAATACAATCCAACCTGATTTGCTTTGTCAGAAACTCCAGAAGACTCAGGTGGAGGCCTCAACAATCTCCTGGATCAAAGACTACCTGACAAACAGACCACAGTTTGTGAGACTGAAGGGTTGTGTGTCTAACCAGGTAGTCAGCAGCACAGGAGCACCACAGGGGACTGTACTCTCACCATTTCCTTTCACTCTGTACACCTCAGACTTCCAGTACAAGACAGACTCCTGTCATCTGCAGAAATACTCGGATGATTCTGCAGTTGTGGGGTGGATCAGAGATGGACAAGAAGCTGAGTACAGGAAGGTGGTGGACCGCTTTGTGGCATGGTGAGGAAACAATCATCTCATTTTGAATGTGACTAAAACAAAAGAGATCATTGTAGATTTTAAGAGGAACAGGAATAAGTCAAACACTATTTCTATCATGGGAGAAGAAGTGGAGGTGGTGGAGGAGTATAAATACCTCGGTGTTCACCTGGACAACAGACTAGAGTGGAGATGCAACTGTGAAGCCATCTACAAAAAGGGACAGAGCAGACTGTACTTCTTGAGGAAGCTTAGGTCCTTTGGTATTTGCAGCAAGATGCTGCATATCTTCTATAAGTCTGTTGTGGAGAGTGTGATCTCTTCTACCATCATCTGCTGGGGAAGCAGCATCAGAGCCAGGGACTTAAAAAAGCTCAACAAGCTGATAAAAAAGGCTGGCTCTGTTCTGGGGACTCCTCTGGAACCTCTGGAGATCATTGTGCAAAGACGGATTCTTCATAAAATGAAGAACATTATGGAGAACCCTGAGCATCCTCTTCATGAGACTGTCCTACAACAACAAAGTGTCTTCAGTCAGAGGCTTCTTCAGATATGTTGTAAGACGTAGCGCAACAGGAGATCCTTCCTGCCCACAGCCGTCAGCATCTACAACGGCTCTTTGAAGAAACCTGCAGAGCTACAACAACATTTAATTTCCCTTTGGGATTAATAAAGTATTTTTGAATTTGAATTGAATTGAAAAGGAGGCCCTACACCATACTAATAAATTATTGTGGTCTAAAACCAGGTGTTTCTGTTTCATTGTCCAACCCCTGTATATTTTTTTCATTTTTACCTGTCTCACCATCTTTATTATTTCTCCATCTTTCCAGGGGGATAATGTCACCTCCGACAGCCAAGCCAGGTCAAAAACTTTTTTTCCGTGGTGACTGGACTTTTTCTGCGTGTCAAGTGGCAGGGCATGACACATTTGGGCTACTTTGTGTACTTCTACCTTTGCCATATGTACCAGGAGTAGGAGAGTTAGTCCTGCTGCCGCTCGCAGGAGAGGAAGTGCTGCCATCAAAATTAAATTTGATGCTTTTTTAAAACCACAGATATCCTTGCGTCCTTTCTAGGTTTTAGTGGCATGTTTTTCTGTCCACTGTCAGGAGCTTGTGTTCACCTGCCCACTCCCTCAGTGTCACAATGATGCGTTTAGGTATTGAAACATGGTACCGTTTTGATTTTATATGAATCGGCACCTGGTAGTACCGACGGAATTCGGTCGGTACCTATTAAAGTACCGAATTCAGTACCCATTCCTATGTACAGTATCTGTCACTTTGATCTTGAAGGGCCAAGCTTTGGCCTTCTCCTCCCTCAGGAGTGGCAGTGTTCTGCTGTAATGGTGATGTGCTCCTCCTGGTCAAATTGTCATCTTAAATACTTGAGAAAGAGATTCAGCATTCTTTGACTCCTGGTGATCAGAACAAGTAAAAAAAAAAAAAAAAGACCTAGAGCAATTACAAAGACATTGTTGGAAAGCAGAGACCTGATCCTACAAACTGACTGAAAATGGTGATTGTAGATCAAACTTTATGGCCGTGAGGGCAAGTTAAAAGTCATCCTCCCAGAAAAAAAGAATGCCTTCCTCCACTCTTTTTAACTGTCATCTCCACTCTGGCAGTTGGTTTTTCCCACAACGTTTGGGGCACTGCAATGCTAAATGTGAAAAAATCTTTGCAGGTATAAACACAATGTTTTCACTTCTGAAAATATGATGGGTTTCTCTACAAACAGTAAGTTAAACTGTGTTTGTAGGTTAAAGTATGTTGACAAAACGAAGCCTCAAAAATACTGAATTCTGATGATTGATCCTTCTTTATTAATTCTGATGGGATTTCTGAGCATGGTTTTTGACCAATTACGTTACTATGGTAATGCGAAAATCCAATAAGAGTAATAGCACACATATCGAGTCTGAGCCGCAGGTTTTGATATATACTGTGTGGGTAAAGCCTACGGTTCGGTCCATTAATGTTTACATTAATGTAAACCGATAAAAAATAAATAAAGAATCTAAATTTGAGGTGGATAGTAATAGGTGCATAAATACAATGCATGACACAGAGAATTTCATTGCCTCCATGCATTGCTTTGGCAGGCCCTATTTAGTTCCTGAAAATGGTGGAACAAACATGGTGGACCAAGCATAGGATTGATGTTCAATTAATTGATTTAATTAAGCTGCCAATCTCATGTACTCCCACCTTGCACCTGCAACTCACCCAACAAAAGAAAGATAAAAAGACTAATGGGTTCAATCATGTATGAATCTGGTGTGTACTTACACTCAAGAACAGCACTTTTACAAGTCAGGAAATGTTTACCTTTTAACTATTAATACAATCAAAATGCAGTTTTTCCTTAATCTTTAAGCCTGTTTAAAGAGTTTACAACTCAGTTTAACCTCAAAAATAATCACTGCGATGCTGTTTTGATGAACAGTGGGGGAGCTTCTTTGTAACAGACACACACTCCATGGCACCTGGATGTGTTTAAATGTTACTGCTGCAGGCCAGTGAATTCTGAGGACCCATAAGCTTCCACTTGAATAGTAAGATACCGTGCAAAGTTAGTCATTAAGCAGGATGCAGCACTTCTAATAACTTTCAAAAAGCCGATTCAGTTTTGTTTCCTTTTCCTTCCCTCTCCATGTTCTACTAAAGAGATTAGGTAAAGAAGAATAGACCCACTGGAGATTAAGTCAATATGACTAATATAATATGAGTTTCTTCATGGTGAAATATCTAACCATTTTTTGTGAAGCTGTGAAACTTTTAAAGTGTCCTTCATCTTTCCATTTTTGTTTGACTCACTGTTTCACTCTCCACAGACCTTTTTTCCTACTTAAAATTGTTTATTTTTTGGTGTATTGCTTTTTGTTATGTAGCTCTGTCAGCTGCTGTTTTGGTCTTCACTTCACACGACACGTTCCTGTTTATGCATGTATCCTCATTGAATGCAAATGGACGCATCTGTGAAAACTGAGCTGCAAACACACTAACAAAGTTTGGATGTTTTTCATATTTTGTTGACTGTTTACGTGTCTGTGGTCAGGCAGCAGGCCTGAGAGGATTTCTTAACAACTATAACCACATCTTTCGCTTTCTCTCTCTCTTTGTTATTTTTGAGCTTTTTACCTTTGCCTCTCTAACACCTGCTGTTTTTCTTCATTTGCAGTCACAGTCCACAACCTTTTCCCTCTGTTTGCCTCTTAAAACTGTTTTTCACCCTATGTTTATCTCTGTCATCCCCTTTTGTCCCTTGCCAATCAGTCTGTCAGCACAACAACCAAATCTATTTCTCAGATGGTTTGGATACTAGATCCCATTTTCCATTACATAAACCCATTCTTATTGTGTGTTGTTGCATGTGTAGGTGCTGCTTTTTGTACATGAAAGCATATTGTGTTTTGGGTGTTTTTATTCAGAGCAATAGAAGTGGTGCAAAGTACTTCAAAGTGTTTACACGTGTATTAATATGTTTAATATGTCTGTGTGTGTTTGCTTCACCGGCTTGTAGGTCTGAGTCAGGGCCAGTGGTTTGAGTGGATTGCAGATATTCATAAACAAGATTGTGGGTTTTAGTTTCCTGTTGCATCTTTCTGATTTCAGCAGAGTCAAAAGTTAGAAATGTGTTTCTGAACATGGTTTCTGCTGTTTTTCTTTTTTTCAATGCTCAGAAAAACATGCCTGAATGAAATCGCACTGATCATTCTCTGCTGTAGGAGACATATTGTCTTGGATTCTTCATTCTTACAGAATGGGGAAGTAACTAGTCTTCCAAATGCAAAATGAGGTTGTAATTTTTTAAATACTAATAAATAAATGGGGTTATAAACAATCTGATTATAATTTTCTTAGTCCACAAAATCTTTATTTCATTATTTATATGGACATCCATAAAATGTTGCTCTTGGCTTTTCCCTTGTTTGCTTGTCTGATTCTTTCAAAATTCATATACAGAGGTACTGCTCTTGTGACAAATAAACTACATGTTCTGGGACTCAGGAAACAGTTTGTCACTTATTTCTGTCTCAATCAAGATTGAAGAACATAAATATCCTTTATGAGGGATTTTTATAGGGAGCTCTACCCACATGAACAGTTTTCTGGTTATAACACAGCTGGTACTTACAGTTTTTACATGTCCAATTGAGTGTTCTTAAAACAACAAAATGATGATTGATGTTAAATCATGTGGCATTGTTGTTGGTGCTACATGGGTTGGTCTTAGTATTTCATAAGGCATTAATCTACTGGGATTTTCACAAACAATTATCTCTGAGTTTTACAGAGTGATCAAAAAAGAGAAATTATTCAGTTATCGGCAGTTGTGAAGACAAAAATGCCTTGTTGATGTTAGAAGTCAAAGGAGAATGGACACTAGTTTGACATGTGTAATACCTTCACTGAATCCTTAAGAAGATGGGCAACTTACGACCACATGCATGGCCTCTCCTTTCAGCTAAGAACAGAAAACTGTGGCTATAATTTGCACAGGCTCGCTAAAAACAGACAACCACAGATTGGAATAATGCATTCTGGTCTAATGAGTCTTGATTTCAACTGTGACATTTAGAAGGTAGTGTCATCATCATCATCATCATCAACATTATTTATAAAGTGCTTTAACACCAGCCATAGCTGAAATAGAGTGCTGAACAGGAGGATAGGATAAGAAAAAACAAGCTAAACACACAGCAATAAAAATAACTTAAAAGCTCAATACAAAATATAGTAAAAACCAAACAATAAAAAAGATAAAATACATACCAAAACAAAGTAGGGTAAAATCAAGTCACAGTTTTGTTGAAGGTCCATGAGTAATAATAGGTTTTTAGACAAGTTTAAAAAATATAAATGTACAGTATAATGTACAGTATAAACATAAAAAATTCTTTAATGGTGTTGGGGAGATTTTCTCTGCATGCTTTGAGTCCCTCTGTAAATTTGGAGTCCACAGTCTGCATCCCTTTTTGATGACATTATATAATTTTCTGTGAGATTTGCATCATGGATGTGCACCTTGCAACAATTCCCAATGCTATCATGTCAATATGGTTCGCAGTCTTTGAGGAGCATCCCCTTGTTGAATCTACGTCACAAATAATTCACACAGTTCTGAAGGCAAACGGGTGCCCTTCAAGGTCCAATAAAGTAGCGTGACTGTTGATTAACATAGTGTGCTGATTTGTCAACTGTGTATTTGAAGAGTAGAACAAAATAAGTAATCTCTCACCAGGATGTCTGCCTATTATTTGTGTCTTTGTGGTCCCTGAATGAAATATTACACATGTAGAATCTAGCTCCTTGCACATTATTTCATCTACAACAAATCTATAAAAATATAACTAACAAGCATCCTTTATCTTTGTTGTTCTGCCCATGCTGGACTTGCAGTCTTCTGTGTCAGTGATGTGTTTGTCACCAACATTTGAATAGGATATAATATTATCATGTGTTATCACCCCATGCAGTGGCCAGTATATGTTTGTTCTAAGGTTCACTATATTATTCTCCATGTGTTTTTACCTAAATTCTGTCAATTTCCCAAGTCAACAGCAGTTTAGATTATGTGTAAATTTTTCATGTGGCTTGCTGCATAGGTAAGATTTGCGGGATGTTTGTAAGTGAATGGATGTCCTGTTGTTTTGTCATTTGCGCATGCATATCGGCCCAGGAAAAAAAATAGAATGTAAAATGATTGCTAGAAATAGAATTAAGGGACAATATGCTGTGAATGTCTGTGGTTTCCCAGTCTTACAAATGCTTGTGTTTGGTTTGGTCACAGTGAGATTGTGAACACAGGTGATTTAGTCTTTGCTGTCATGTGTACCCTCACTCCCTGAGTTTGAAAATCATATCACCAAATTATCACCAGATACTTTATGATTTTCTCAAAGTTGCAGGTAATCACCTGTTGTAATAGACCATCACACAGTAGATCTTAGTGGCAGATATCTGCAAATACCATTGCACAGTTTGCTCAGGGTGTTGTGAAGCAGGAAAGTGTGAAGGGTTCAGAAGTTGGCACTTCAGTCACCACAACCCCATTATGCACACACAAAAACACCGCCTTAAACCATTGGGCTATTTGGTTTGAGACTGATTCCCTGTGACAGCCTAAATATTTGGCTGTGTCCGGGCACCAAGGTAAATGCACCCTGCAAGAATGTTTTTATAGGACACAAGGGGGAGGCCGAGAAGGGGAGTGAGAGAGGTGGGCTTAGGATAGACACAAAGTGAGAGAAATAGAAAACACATAATAAGAAAGACACGAAGAGAGCTTTTACACTTTCACATCAGCCATCACTCAGATGTGGTTTGAGTGATGGCTCCTAGTTTTACAGATGTCAGTGTGACTTAAAGGGTTTGACATTAAATTAATTTATTGTTATTAATTGATATGATGAAACAACACTGTGCATTTTGACTTGAATGTTTTAAAGAAAACACTATATGAAACATCAGAAATATAAACATATTCTCACAATAAATTTGTTAAATGCATTTCTAAGTTTTAACAAGTGATGCACCAATTACAAAACTGTTTACAATCACAAAACATAATCAAACAAGTTTTTCTTGTTTGACTATTAACTGATTAACTTGGAGATCGTCAAGTGAAATACAGTACAATTTCAAATGTTTTACCTGATTAATAAGATAATCAAATTCAGTAACTACCCCATCTGAAAAAAAAATCCTGTTTTTTTTAAAATTTCTGTTTGATTCAAGGCTTCAACATTTTATAAATTATATGTTGTTATTTTATGAATGTTACATTTAACTGTTGAAATAAACCGAGGTTTTCTCAAATACATTTGCAATTGTTAAAGTCCTTAGACAGAAAATTGTAATCGCAAAAATTCCTTATTTGTGAATTGGTCAGCAATGTGCAAATTGGTATCCACTATTCAGAGCCTGATCAACAAATCTCTTCTTTCAACCTACTTAACGTGTAATGTGGTGGGATGTTTTAAAACTGATATATACTTTCTCCAATAATGTTTTGGTTTACTTGGTGGTTTCCTCCCAGTGGGACATACCCAGAAAGCTGCCAAATGGAGTCACCCAGTTATTCTGATCAGATGCACATACCACCTTAACAAACTCCTTTATTGAGCCCAATCCCAAGGTAATTTTAACCACATGGATCAGTAAGTCAACACAAGAGCAGTACCCACACTGTGTCAGATGAAGCCTCTATCTGTCTATCCAACTCCTCCTCAATCATATTATAACCAGTGACCAAGATACCAGTACATTCTGCTTGAGGCAGCAACTGTTCCCCAACCTGGTGGCAGTGATCCACTTTTCTGCCAGTTAAGAACAATGACATGATGTTTAAAGGAGCTGATCTTTATCCTAACTGCTTCACACTTGGCTAGGAATCACTCCACTTCACACAGATCATGACTTGAAGTTTTCAATAGAATCACATCAACTCGAGTTTTGCAGAAAGGGCCCTAAAAAATTGTCAGACAAGGATAAACAAAATTCTCTGGTCGAATTAATCCAAAATATAACTTTTTGGCGTGAACTTCAGATGTCATGTCAAGAGAAAAACAGGCACTCCTCATCACCTGGCTAACACCGTTCCTACTGTAAAGCATAGTGGTGACTAGTATCCTATTGGGAAGTTTTTCCCAGGCAGGAACTGGGCAATTAGTCTACATAGAGGATAAGGTAAAAGCAGCCAGATATAGAGAAATTCTTAAAGGAAACCAGCTCCCGCAAGTCCTGGACCTCAGATTAAAGCGACAATTATGTAGTGTATTAACTTTAGTGTTTTTTTTATAATTTTTATTTCATCCTTTTACCTTTCTACATGTTCAATATGCAAATATCTCCAGTGTCTACTTGCTAATCTACACAATTGTTTTCAAATTCTTCAGCCTCTAAAACTGATTCATGTATTTCACTTTTAATTCCTCATTGTTAAATAAAGTTGGATTTATTGATTGATCTTCCTACACAACAATTAACCAAAGCAGACAGCCCATATTACAAAGGACTGGCTTCAGGAATAGTCTGTGAATAGCCTTGAGTTACCCAGCCACAGTCGAGGTTAATTTCAACATTTGTGGAAAGACCTAGAAATAGCTGTCTATTGACGTTGACCACCCAACCTAACTGAGCTGAAGAGGATCTGCAGAAAAGCATGTTGAAGAAAATGACCAAAAACAAATTTGCCAAATTTGTAGAGACATACCCGGAAAGACTTAAGGCTGTGACTGCTAACAAAGTATTGAGCAAAGGCTGTGAATACTTGTATGTGATTTGTGTTGTTTCTTATTTTTTAACAATGTCAGATTTTGGATCTTGTTGATGCTTGTTTTATTTGATTTTCTAAATTGTCAAAATAATATTCCAGAAAACAATTAAAAGCTAGTAGAGTTTTAAAACATTTCCTTTCCAGTCAAAGCCAAATTTCTTAAACATGTTTGGAAAGGAAAGAAGCTTTTTGCGCATACACAAACTTCAGCTGTCTGCCTGCTGGACAACGTTGCTCCTGTCAACATTCATAGATTGAAATGTTGACGATCAAAAGGAATTGGATATATCAATTATGTCTGGGGATGGATTTTCCTTTCAAAAAGAGGGGGGAAACAATTTTTGGCCATCATTACTTTCAAAGCTTTAGGCCTGGGGAGTTTTCCCTATGTGGCTTGGCTGTTTCTCTTTTTCACTCCCACTTTTGTCTCTCCTGTGGAGGAAATCATGGCCCCATATTTCCTTTCTTTTGCTTCGAATTGGAAAATATTAATAAACCTATCTTCAAAGGTCCTCTTTGAGCTCTGTGAAGGCTGCCATAATCCATGATGATGAAACATTTAGGCACACACTCACACTTACAGTAGATGCACATACATATACACCAGCATGCAAACACACAGACAAAAGACCTAATCTTGTACAGGTGTGTGCACACTTACATGCACGGAAGCACAGAAACGCAGTGAGGAGGTCATTAGTGACCCGAGGAATGTAGAGGTCAAATCTTAAAAGACCTGGCTGATAGAGGGGATGTATAAGATCAAAGGAGAAGAAAATGAGAGAGGGAGGGAGGGAGAGATGGATGGAAGGAGATGCATTGGATAAATAGGATCAAAAGGGAGAGGAAGGGAGGAATAGGAGAAAGATGCATTTGTGAATGAGAGCGGAGGTGTAGTGCAGGAGGAGGAAATGTAAAGAGAAAGTGTTGAGGAAAGGTTTAAAGACAGAGAAGGGGGGTGATGGTGGAGGTATGGAGTGTAGAATCAGTACAGATAACTCAATTTGACAGGTGCGTGTATTTGTATTTAAATGGTAGGTTTTCAGCCTGAAAGTGAAAGCTTGTGCAGTGATGAGAGGTTTATGCATGTGGTGTGTGCGTGTCTGCGTATGCCTGCTAAATAAGACTGAGTGCATTTTGGAAGCCACAAAACCCACAAACTATTGGAGTCATTTCTTCAAAAATGTGAAAAAACTGAAAAATATTTGCTCTTTGATATCTACAATAGGAAACAGTTTTTACCACATTTCACTAAGGCACGATGAACCTTCTCATCTTGTGATAGCACTTTTTTAGCAAAACTGTCTAATGAATAAATTACATTTTCTAATACCTCTGTCACATTATTACATATCTGCCTTGTGGTTCAATTTCATGGATGAATTATATGGTTTGACTAACAGGCCCTTACAGACTGGGAATAGAGTATTTAAATTGTATCCTCAAATAGTAGGGCAATCATTAAGTGTAGTTGGGAAGTAGTGGGAAAATAAAATAAAAAACAAGATGGTAATATGATGGCAAATGTAACCTACTCTGTGCTGATGCCTTAGTACACTGTAACTTTTATACCCTTAATCCTTGTGGACACACTATACAAAATAGGGGCACATCAAATTTGATGTACTTTAGATGTGATAAGACTTTCACAAAATGTGCTTCATTTGTTCAAATTTAGACCCAAGTAAAATATTTTTTTAATGTACATGGCATGATTAATGACCAGTAAGAGAAGCTTTAGTGCCCATCTTATTCCTATCTTTCCATAGAGAGACAGAAGGCATAGTCCAGTTGGGTTAAATGTTAGAAGAATGTTCTTCAGTTTACATACTTCTTAGTACTAACCTCATGTGAGAAGCACAAGGGAAATTCCCACTTGACAGGGAAACTCATTACATCTCTGTCAGATGGCATGGCATTGAATCAAAAGGAAAATTACATTTAAAAGCAAAGATGCCATTTAATAGGCTTTTTTAAGGCTACACAGAGATATTGTCTTGATCTTGAGAATGTCTATATGGAGTGATCATGTTCTCCCCTTATTCCAACTTTCTTCCTCAGTCTAAAAACATGCATTCATGGAAATTGACCTTTAGTGTGAGTGTGTTTAACCATGGTGTTTTTGCGTCTTGCAACAATGTGTTGCAATATCAAGCAGATGTCCAAGGTTTACTTTAGTTTATTCTACTAAAGATTAAGTGTACCTTTGTAGGTAGAGACAAACGTCCATTTAGATTTCTAACAATATCTACAGTTGGATCCCTAGTTCATACTGGCAAGTTCAAAGTGATATGAACATAAAATCAAGGCTCTGTGTGTGTCAACTTTTACATGGCTCAAGTATGTGGAAAATGTAACACCCTGTGGTGTTGTCCTGTGAAGCTTCAATAGTAACTTCAGAAGTGAGTTTTTTTTTCTTTACTCTTTCTTTGTCTAATTGATTTGACTTTTTTCCCTCTGCCGGTTTCTGGTAGAAATCACTGAACTCCTCTTTGTCTTAAACAGTTTCATGTGTGTACAAGACAGAAAGAAGAAGAGTTGCTTTACTATGATAACATCACAAAGACAAAGGGAAATGGAGCAATGTTTGGAAGTCTTCATTTGTACTTGGGAGAAAGCCAAGGCTCATTGAATCAGCTGTAGCAGAGAGTGTGTGTGTGTGTGTGCTTTGAAACACTTGTTACAACACATGGTTTTCTACTCTTATGCAGACACACTATCAGTCATAAGACAAAGAAAAACTCCCACACAGAAAGATGTGCTGCATACAGGCAGACACATGCTCCTCTTTAGTATGTCATTAAAACTGAACTGGAAATTAAGTTACTAAATCGCTCTAAAACCAGTGCCAGCGCTTGCAATTAGAAGAGCCTGAACTCGCCGAAGGCTTTACCATACAAGGAGAATGCCATTATTTTTACATGTTGTTCACATTATAGTGCCCTCATTTACTTTGATAAAAATCCTACAGTTTTTATTCACTGTTCATTTATGTACAGAGTAAATGTATTGGTGCCATTAATTAGCCCAGATTTTGTTCATTTACCTCATTATCTAAACTGCTATCATACTGTTTCTTGCTATGCAACATTTGCTGGCATATCTAAAACCAATTTTCTGAGTTTTATGTGAAAATATGAAGTACATTTCCTGAAACTTCAAGACCTGTCAGTGAAACTGCATAGCCGTTGCTTATAGTGTATCTATTTTGGGGTAAAGAGTGAATATTTCAAAGTTTGTTACTGTGTAAGGTATTTTAACTGGTATTCTGTACTTATCAACTGGTTTTCTGGGAATGAAAGTTTAACACTATACACAGTCAATGAGTGTCCCCAAAGGGTCAAAATGTTTTCAGATTAAATAATCGTAAAATATGTCCAACTTCCCCTCCTATTCAAGCATTCGGCATGTCATGCTGTGTGAATCTTTATTATTGCAGAGATAGTGTCCGCATAGGATAGGATGAAATTAAGCAGTTATCAAGTCATTGCTGCAATGTTTGCTTAACATTTCCGTACATTTTGCAGCAGTACTGAATATGTGGTGACGCTTATGCCACAAACATTTTCGACATGTCCAAACAATTTGTGGTAGATGTTCATAGCCGGAAAGCATATTACATATTCTATATTATCAAATGTATAGAATGGCAATGCTGTAGTTTTACTTAAATTAAATGCCACAGTTTAAAGAGGTTGAAGATATCTGGTGTACACAGTTTGCATTTAAAGACTGGAATTTCCAAGTTTCAAGTAGAAAAAAATCAACCCCTACAATCACACTTGTAAAATATAAGGTCCACAGGTTAAACCCAGTATGACTGGTTTAGGGTTAGAGTTAGGGTTACGTTTTCTGAAAAACATTTGGAAAAATTGTGTTCAGCCAATGATTTGGCCCTCAACAACAGTCTCAGTTGTGTTTGTGGCCATATTGGAAAAATCACAGTCCACCCTTGGTAAAACATCTGTTTGTTAAAGTGATTTACCCTGGTCACTTAGCATATAAATGGGCATAAGCAACACGTAAGTTGTCTTTACTAAATTATTCCCATTTTGTTAAATCATTCACTAAAGGATGAGACCATATAATATGAAGTTTTATTGCATTTAATAGTGAATGGTAACTGCACATCATGCTACATACAGTGCAAACTAGTTTTTCTACTTCAGCATAAAACACCGCGTATGCACAGAGTGATAATGACCCAAATTTAAAACAAATATGACTTAATTTGACAACCTTTGTGCTGCAAATACACACTGCCAGTTATGCTTCAAATCTCATAAAATGCAAGTGCAAAAGCCCAGATTACAAACATAGCAGACAGTGATCAAAGTCTTTCCAGTGAGACAAAAAAAGTGATGTAAAAGAATGACAGCATTGTTTTTCATTTCTTTCTGTTTTAGAACAAAGTACGTTTAGAAATTACATGATTGAGATGCTATTGCACATATGTTTTAACTTTCTCTATGCCTTTTTATTATTGTCCTTTGATTACCTGTCATTTGAAAAGATCTCAGCAGAAGGTCTGCAACTGTTTATTTTGCATGATGGAAAATTTTTCCATTGCCCGGTTGGCCTGTCAGCTTTAGTTACGCCAAAACACGTTTCATTGTCATTAGTACAATGTGTTTGTTGCATAGGCACTCAGCTGTGTTCAGGGCTTTTCTTTATAAGATTTTAACCAAAATTGTTGCTAGTGCTCCTTACAATCCCAGAAAAATAATAATTTTCTAACTGTAACTGATGCAGTGCCTCATTAAAGACACTCTACAAAGCTTTCTCTCCAGTCTGTTTGGTAAATCCAACATTAAGCTAACACACTCCAGAGCGCAAGCTTTCAACTAAGCCACTGAACACTCCAAATCTCCACATGTGGGAATCTAACTGTGATGATGTTTGCTCTAGACGTGCACATCCACCCCACTTCATTTCAACAAGAGGGGACATTTCCATAACAAAGCACAATTATTGACTTTCATTGGCTCCGCTCGCTTTGATATCAGCTAGGGGTGTGTCTGTGTGTCTCCCTGTGTGAGCAAGAGGGGCGGCGGGTTAGAGGACTGCAGTGGAGGAGAAGAAACAAGTGGACCTGAAGAAAGGAGCCCAGTGGGAAAACGGACCCACTGACCCTAAGTGCACTAACATAATAGGAAGATCACAGAGATCACACAAAACCAAATTTAGTTAAATAATGTTTTTTTTTCTTTCCTTACATTTGTTTCTGTAGTTTTTATAATTTTCTTTCTTATTTGTTGGTTGGTTTTTAATATACAGATATTTGACTGATCTCACTTCATTGTCCTCCTCCTGTGCTTGCAGCCATAATTTAAGGGGCTGAAAGGCATGTCGAGCAGAGAAAGAGAAGAGTAGAGAGTGGAGAAAAAGGGGAGACCCTGCAGATGAGGGCTTTCCTTCACGGACGTGGCACAGATGTGAGGGTGGTTTTGTGAAATGAGCTGGGGAGGGGCGGTGATAGGCTAATTTGTGTAGAATAAAGACAGGGTACTTTTCATATGCAGAGCACCACTTTGATGCGCGGCTGATGAAAGCTGGAAGGAGCGCAGAAGAGAGGGTGACGGAGGGGTTCTTTGTCCCATGACGAGAAGGCATCTGCTCTCCGCTGCCCGGCTCTCCTCGTCAACATCGAGGGTCCCACAATGGGACGACCCAATGAAAAAGTGTTGTCGGATCACCCTAGGATACTGAACATAGAAAAAAAACTGTTGCTTTGGTCTGCCTGATTAGCATCCCCATTTATGTATCAAAACAAAATGTATTTGAATCAAAATCTGTTACAATACGCATGCCTAAGAATACATATCAAACATAAATATGCACTAAACTCAAAAAAAACATTCAGCCAAATTGCAGCTGCATTTACATTGTCAACATTTAGAGTCACCCCTGGAAAAGATGTATACAATGTCCCTCTTTTTCACAAAGTTTCACAAAGTCCATGGGAGAGAATCAGTTTCATAGCATAACAAATCCTCTATCATAATCAGCGGTTGGCATTATGAGCTTCTGCAAATAGTCTTTGTTTTATGGTAAATCCTCCTGGAATGTTTGTTGCTGAAATGTTAGATCTTAGTTTCATCTGACAGAGGGTCTTGTAAAAATCCCATCGAAGCTCAGGAAACTAAACACAATTACCATTGTGATGGTAGGACTGAAAAGGCTTTCACTGGTATGCCTCCCATACGACCATGTTACATGCATAAGCTTTATTTAATACACGGTGACCACAACATGCCACTTTGCTGCAACCTCTATTTGGAGCCTTCAAGATGTGTGGTTGCAAGGTAAACTTACGTAGCTGTCCAAACGTCTGTGTCACAATTCAAGTTCTATGTCATTCATCTGACAGTGGTAATGACAATCTGCTCAATGGCATGCTGTCATGTCTTACATTTCAACATCAGTATAATGTCAGTGTAAAGATTAATTTATCTCAAGACTTTTTACACATCTTTATCAGGAGTGCCGATAACTGTGTAGTGTGCTAGAGCTTCACCTATGAAAAAACATGTTCCCTTCGAATGAAATTTGAGAAACAAGTAAGTCATACAACTTGTCTCTTTCATGGAAATGAAGATCAATGTTTCACTCGGGTAAGGTTAAGCCTATGTATGTGTATGTGTTGGAAACATAACAAGGAGACAGTGAAGTGAGGTGCTAAGGTGAAAGGAGTTGCTCTTTTTGTAGGAGACAATGGACTGGATGATAGTGAATGTGCTATTTTGTATATTTGCATTGTAAGTGGATCTTTGCGATACTGATCATATTCTGCAGACTTGGCGGGGCTGTAACACCAAACCCTAGCCAATTTACCCTCACACAACTAGACCTCAATCATAGTGCAGACAGGTTTTATCAAAAAAAGTCTTGTTTGGTTCTCAGTACAATAGCCTATATTTTAAAATATTGACTCAACAATTTGATTAAATGTTTTGGCTAATATCTATAGCACAAACCATCTTTGGACTTTCTAATGTGTATTCACCCATATTTACAATGTATTTCAGATCAGTTGGAGCAAAGCACACCATTTAGAGATGTACAGCCTGACATTCAAGTTATTTCTTACCAGAAATTCAAAGATTTTTTTTTTTTTTGTGGATGCTGTTTTTTTTTTAAATAATCTTAATCAAGATCAGCATTTAACACACAAGAATTGAAAGTGTTTTGTTAACATAATAATTAATGGTTGCCTTTAAGAATATGCAATGGTTAATTTCTTAATTGCTAAAAAAGAACAAAAAGTACTAGCAAGCATAAATAGAAAGACCTGAGATCACTTTACTTAACTTAGAGCCTACTAAAAGAAAGCAAATGCACGTATTTTAGTTTAAGGTTGTAAAGTTGGAAAACATCTACTTTAAGTCTTGACTACCCTTAAGACTTAAGATTTCATGAGAATTATGGGTACTACTTTTACAAAAAAAACATGATTGTCCATATTATGTGTTCTACTGTTTTATTTATATTCAATATCATATACTACTCGCACTCATGATACAGGCCTAACTCAGTGATTCAAGTTACCTTGACTTGTGTGTTGAGACAGTAACAATGGTTTGCCTGAACTAGTGGTTTCTAATGGTATACAATGAACCCATCTGTAAATGACACTTTAAATTTTAAAAGGCTTGGTGTGAAAGAGAACATGTCTGGCTTTTCAAAGTTTAAACTATATCATTCAGCTATGTCTTAAGCCAAGCCACTGGCCTTCTGTACTTCCACAATGGATCATCTAATACAAGGCATGACGTAGTTGGATATTTTGTTAGCTTACCTGTGTTGAAATTATACATTATGTTCTAGAAGGAAGGAAGACTTTGGGTCTAGACCAGAGTAAAAAAAAATAAAAAATCTATATTTTGTTTCCTTGTTGCAGGTGATCTTTGCCCTGAACCAGACATTAATGCAGCAGGAGTCTTTGAGAGCAGGAAACCTCCAGGTCCCATACACAACCGAGGACCTAATCAGACACTACAACTGTGGGGATCTCAATTCCATCATCTTTAATCATGACACCTCACAGGTCTGTCTTCTGAATGTCTTATCCAATCTTATCTTACCACTAATGTAACACTGCTTAAGACTTTTGAAAGGCATCTTAACCTGTCAACGTTTTGTTTTTCTCACTGGCATGGCCTTTTATCCTTTTACTTTCACCACTGACCTCAGTCTTCACCCTCCCTTCTTTTCTACTCAATTCCTCTCAACATTCTTTCTTTCTTAGGGAAAATGTTAGCTTTTGTAGTAATAGTTTGTTCTTTAAAAAGAAAACATCTTATTTAAAAAGTCTAAATCAAGGTTTTGACAAATAAAACGCAAAGAATCATAATGAAATGACTCAACTTTTCATTCTCAATCAAAGGTGCCTAATTTCAACAATGTGACCTTGCTGCCTAGTGAGCAGGTGACTGCCCAGGAAATTGATGCCTACTTCCGACTGGAGCTAATTTACAAGAGGAATGAGAGAATGGGCAGGAGGGTCAAAGCCCTGTTAGAGGAGCAACCAGACAAGAGCTTCTTCTTTGCCTTCGGTGCAGGTTGGTCTTCTTTGATTAATATGAAAAACAATATGGAATCAAAATGTAATCATGTTTTTTTTTTTAGAGCCAAGTGAATGGAGTATAGTGATTCTGGATATGCAATTATATTTTTGAAGCATAATTTGGTTTGAACCAAGTCCTAAAATGAGGCCTATTCAAACTTAGAAGATAAACAGTGCATGATTTATTGCACTTGTAACACTCAGTGTCTCCAGGAATTAAACGTTTTAAGTTAGGATGTTGCTAATCAAGTGGGTTTGATGAACTGATCAGCAATGAATGTGAACATTATCTACATAAGCTCCTTATTAAAATCTTTACGGGAACATGTGGGATGGTCTAAAAGAAAGATGTTATTCTCCAGGATCAAGTCTTTTGTCAGACAGCCCAATATGGTGGAGGCATTAGAACAATAGATGAGTGATTCGAGCACTGGCATTCTCAAAACAGCAAACTTTGCACACACATGGAATAAATTCACCACAACTTCTGCAAAATATAAGAATTTTTAAACAACAACAATTCAACTGCAAGTTAAACATATTTCGGTTAACAAACGTTTTACTAGGCTAGAACAATTCAACTGAACTACCAAGCAAAATGAAGGAAAAAAGATCTAATGAACTATGTGCAAATAAAGGAACAAGAGAACAACTAAAACTGATGCAATAATATGACAGTTCAATGTGGATATTTATTTTTAAGAACCAAGATTTACCTTGAGGAATTTAGGAATGACAAGAAATTAGTTTCAAACTAATTAAGGAAAGCAATTTATATATCTTCAAACAACCAATCACAATGTGAAATCAGAAGGTAAGTAAAACATTGTTTTATTAAAATAATATTTAAAGAATGGTTTTGCCAAATTAGTCAATAACTTTTTGGTTAAGTGTTTCTCAGTGTTTAAATCTGCCACCATTATTTTAGTAAAATAATATTTAAGGAAATATTCTATTTATACATACATTAAACCTTACACATAAACACTAGGTTCAATTGTTTTTCAAATCATCTGATTTAACCTATAAACTTATGAAAAATAACTAATACTTGGTTGCCTTTTGAACACTTCTGCATAGGAGATTTTGTTAAAAGAATAAAAACAGCTAAATCACTACAGAGGAGACAAATTTAAACTTGTCGACAAATGAAATTTGGCAATTTTACAAAACTGACACAGAAAAAATTATGTTCAAAATCAAGAAATATTAAAAATATATAAATATAATATTTTTATAAAGCAAACTTTATCCAGGACAGAAACTTTAATTTAATTTAAATTCAAAGAAAAGTTTTTTTATACTGTTGTGATTATGACTATATTATTTAATATTTAATATAAATACTTTTTTATTTTATTGAAATATACTTCGGTCTGGACCTGCAATGGACTGCCGTCTTGTCCAGGGTGTACCCCACCTCTCGCCCATAGACTGCTGGCTATAGATACCAGCTTCCCCGCGACCCAATATAGAAGCAGTGGTAGAAAATGACTGACTGACTGACTTTGGTCTGTTAAGGGTTGTCCTGTGAATACCATCCCAATAAGACAGTGGTATTAGGACAAAATTGAAAGGGATGAGCCAAGCTCTGGCAATACTAAACAACAAAACTCTGTACACACACAGAATGAATTCACACAATTTCATAAAATACAAGAATTTATTAACAAAAATACGTCAACTCAAATCCATCAACAAACTCCTTACTATGCTAAAGCAACCTAACTGAACTACCAAGCACAATGAAAGAATAAAGAAGACTAATGGGCTATGTACAATATAAACAAGTGAATCAAAGATGGTTGAAAACCATGACCAAAAGAGTGATGCGACATTACTGTGCAATGTTATCCATGTTTGAGAACCAAGGATTATCTTAAGGAGTTTGGAAATGAGGTTAAGTTAGTCTTGGAACTAACTGAGGTAATAATGGTCAATAAAATGGTCAATAACTTCACTATAGCATGTTTTAGTGCCATCAAACTCACAGCACACAGAGAGCACCTCATCTTGAATCTTTTGAATAAACATAACAATGACACAGAAACAAGACAGAAAATGGTATTCAGGTGAACCGGATTTTGTGTGCAGCTGTAAGGGCTTCTTTAATATTGGGATTTTTATTATTCATTGTGATTTTATTTTATGTCATATTGCATGAACAAGCTGTAAGACTTTTTTTGTGTGCTCATGTAATGGCGTCCGATCTCAGGTTGTGACACACTGCAAACAGTAAAGGAAAACTTTAATATTATTTGGTTGTAATACAGAGTTATTATCAGTATAAACAAGTCTGCATCAATAAAGGCAATGTTATGTGTATTCAAAAGATTCAAGATGAAGTGCTCTATGTGTGCTATGAGTTTGTTGGCACTACAACATGCTATAGTGGAGTTATTGACCATTTTATGCATATTTTACTGAATATTTGACTATTTAGGCTATAGTCTTTGGGAAATTCCAATTTTGTTTAAGTATTAATTTCCGATCCAAGAAATGTAGTATGAAAAACGTGACATCACATACACATACAATGATTTTAATGACAATACACCTCTCCTTGGCGACTTTATTGAATATTTCTCCATCATATTTTTCTGGTGTTGCAATTTGCAGACGGTCCCTGCGCATTTGAGGAGCAGCGAGTTCTGCATAGAGGCCAATGCAAGTCTCCCAGCGCAGTATTAGGCTCGTTTTGAGGAAAATACGATTGTAGCTCACTGTCTGCCTTGCTGTGGTTGCAGAGAGGTGTTGGTTTTCCAGAGGCAATGTTCCGCTGATGTGTTATTGATCCGGAAAAGCCGAATCTGTGAATATCTTTCTAACTTTACCGAAGTAAGTTGGCGGCCAACTTCCTCCAGACAGTCCAATATAGTGGAGTCAACCTCCACATCCATCTCAGCTTGGAGCTGATTGAAATCCTCCATGACCCGTGCACAACGAAAATGGAGGTAGTCATTTTGGTCAATACCATTTGCCAATGACCTTCAATCATTGGCAATGGCAGTAAGAGAACCCTCCATTGTGTCTACCAAAAGAACTTCGGTACCGGAGTCCAGGCAGTAGCAGCAGGATCGGGATCATCCACACAATTCTAACCAATGCTGCTGAAGACAAATGTTAGAACCACCCATCTCATTAACATTCGGAGACAGAAAATAATAAATAAATAAATGTGGAAATGTAGAAATACAGAAATAAATGTAGGAATAAATAAATAAAAGTATAAATAAATGAATGTATGAATAAATAAATGTATATAAAACGTTTAGATTTTCCAATATGTATTCACTGATAGTTATGATATTGTTTAGGTTAATTGGAGTACAGTGATCCATTCAGAGGTTTAAACTGCTGCATAAAAATAGTGGTTATAATGCATCGGCTTGTCAACAGAAAAAGAACGAAGCATTCGAGTAATTTCTTGCAAACCCTTTAATGTTTTTTCCTATGCTTGTTTTTGCCAACTTGGGTGTTGGTCATTTCACCCTTTTGCTATTTCACACTTTTGCAGTTTTGCTCATGGTTATGACTAGTCAATAATATCTACAGGCAGGTGTTTGCTCATAGTTATTTTGGTTTGATTTGTGGTTAGAATGTAGGAACAAAAGAGTAAACAGGAACCATAATCCATGAAAATATTGTATCCGGGATACCATTAAATGTGGAGACAAGTGCTTGCAGAGTATATCTTGTGTGAACAACACAGCATAAGTAGTGGTTTATGCAGTATCTGCTTTGTTAGGAGAGAGTATCAGGTTATAGTGGCAAAAGAAAAGAAAAAAAAAATCAAATTTCCCTACAGTGATATCATCACAATTACTATCTTCCTTAGTTTTCCCTAATATTTTCCGAGCAGAAAATCAATGGCATTTTTGCAGAAGGAGAGACCTTCACAGTCTGCTGGTCTCTGAACTGGCAGGAAACAGCTGAAGAAAAGCAGGCAAACACAGTCACACACACACCCACGCACACACACAAGTCCTAACAAGGAATACATTTCACAGCGTGTCCCTGAGGAGGTGCCTTTACAAGGGCTTGGTCTCTAAAGGTGTGTGGTTCTGTGTGTGTTTATGTGTGTGTGCGTGAGCGTGGGCTGCTGAGTGAAACTGATACAGCCAATCAGCCCAGAAGCACTAGTCGTAGACATACAGGGGGCAGGTTAGGTCGACATGTACAAGAAATGGGATGGGGCACATTAGGGTAGTGACACACACACACACACATCCATGTTTTACTATCTTTATGAGGGCTTTTCGGTTACTTCCATTGACTTCCATTCATTTTCCTTGATGTTTAGTGCCTAACCCTGACCCTAACACTAACCCTAACCAGTTAATACCTAACCCTAACCATAACAATAACTCAATTCATACCCTAGTCCTGAACCTAACCCCTGTCCCAAGAACGGAATTTGAAAAAGTGAGGACCAGAAAAATTTCCTCACTTTGTCAAAATGTCCTCACTTTGCGATAAAAATACGAAAAATGGTTCTCACTCAGCAACAAGTACAAGAACACACACACACACACACACACACGGAAACTCCTGCCAGAAGTCATTCCGAAAACCAACCTGGGTAAAATGTGTCCTTAATTATATCTAGAAGGGTCAAAGGCGACCCACATACACATACAAACACACTAAATACAATGGAGTCCATTATGTCAGCATACTCACTTCTCTGTTGCCATCAGCTGTGAGACTTATCTGTGAACATCTCTTGTCCATTTAAATTAGCACAAAAGGATGTCTCAACAGACTAAAGGTTTAGCCATTTTTAGAGTGCATTTACTGAGGTGTCGGCATAACATGCAGCAGTAACTGGACTCTGGGAAAGAGTGGGACTTATCACCCTTAAATTGTACTCCATCAAGTGTCAGCTAATCCGTAATTAGCTTAAATGAACTCAGTCTGGACTCCACATTAGATTCTGTGGAATTTGGAGTTGCGTTGTTTAAAGGAGAGCCAGCATATGGAGCATATTTCTCTTCCGAAGTGATGATCCAGTCATTGTGCAGACGCTGCCAAAGCATCTTGACTGACGCTTTGTGGAAAATAACTGTGGGCTTTCATTTTTGCCTTCAGTAAGCTTTATTGCCACAACAACTTAACAAAACAGTTTATATGTGATAATTTACCACCTGACAAAGCGCCTGCTTTGATACTGATCAGTCTTGGCCAAAGAAAACTAAATATATAAATAGGTCTGGGTGTCCTGGTTATCTGTGTTTATGGAAGCTGTCCTCAATGCCTGAAGTGTTTATGCTATAATAATTTCTGGTTTTCTTCTATATATTTTTGTTACATGCCACTACCAACAAAAAAGAGTCCTACCGTACACTTTAAATAAGAGTTATCAGCTGTTAGTCAGCTGTGCTATGCTCACTTTCGATCAAAACGTCAGACTCATTTTGCTATTTGACGAAAAAGCGTTGCAATATGTTTTGGGAAAAATAACACACAGTCCAAAAAATGACAACAATAAAGAATAAAACGGATAATCTATGTTTTTGTTACCAAAAACCTAGTTTGCAAGTAGGTTAGTGTTGCAAAAGGCAGAAACAACCTTTTTTTTCAGCAAATTATGTTTTAGTAAAGAACGCACCAAATAAACCATGAGGTAATTGTGATGTTGAACTTTATTCTTGATGTGATTGTGATGATTAAAAGTGCACAAAAAAGATATAAACATTTGGTTGATACTGGACAATGCTCAGCTAAAAATAATATTAAAAAGAAAATCAATTAAGACAGCATAAGGTCAAACAGAAACTGAGTTTCATTATTCTTATCTGTTAAAGTATTTGCAATAAATAAAATATATGTGCTTATTTATGGGTTTGCTTATTTAAGACTTCTAATATAGCATGAAGACAAGCCCCTGCTAAGTACAAAATAAAGAAAACAAACATTGGCCGAAATCCTCAAAGTTGAATGTCACAGTTACACAATAATTTAGATCCAGAAAGAAGGATTTTAACAATTTCATTTTACTGATTTGTTGTGTGTCATTTGCCTGGTTTGAGCTTCATTTCGGGATTCCCTTGCCTCAGTAAACACTGCAGGACAGTTAAGAAAATAATGACTGTAATCCAAATTACAACCCACCTATCTTTTTTGTGCACTTTTAATCAACACAATCACATCAAGAATAAAGTTCAACATCACAATTACCTCATGGTTTGTTTGGTGCGTTCTTTACTAAAACATAATTTGCTGAAAAAAAAGGTTGTTTCTGCCTATTGCAACACTAACCCACTTGCAAACTAGGTTTTTGGTAACAAAAACAGATTTTTTTGTAACACTTTCAAAAATGGAGATTTTTCAGACTCAGAAATTGAAAATCTTACCATACATATCACCCAGCCTAAATTATGCTTTTAAACTATTTTTTTAGAAATAGAAACATATGAAGACAATTATTACCACCTTGTATTCTAATTTATATTATCAACATATTCTCTGCTATGCCCTTTCATGTTTGAGAAATAGTGTGTTTACATATTGGTGAAATTATTTTCTTATCCAGACTGAAAACATGCATGCATTCATTTTCTGCCTGAATCTGCTTAGCAGTATAGTTCTCCAAAAAACTCTGCTCCCAAAACCACAAATTTAAATGTTTGCGGCAGCGTAATTGCCAGTGTGGCTGACATGCTGTAACGGTTACTATGCACTGAAATGTTTGACTCGTTTCACGGACGATTAGGGTTTTCCTTTGGATCTTCTACTATTTAGCTTGGTAGGAGCTTTCTAAAGTGAATACTTCTTGGTTGGTGAGCTGTTTAGTGCTTTAGGTAACTGCAGCAGATGGATGTCTTGGACCTTGACCTGGCTCTAGGCAGAAGGTGACATGACATTTCCCAGAGCCCACTGACTTCTGGTGTGTTGGTAATGCTGCAAAAGAGAGTGGAAAGATATTTATCTAAAATGTGGAGTATTAAGCCACATTGGCATGCTCATTATGAAATTAAAAAACATGATAGAAGTAAAAAAAAAAAAAAAAAGGATTTTTGGGTGTTTAAATGTTTTAGTGTTTAAATGCTTACCAGGGGAAACACAGAAGTAAAATCAGTTGTTTTGTAGCACCAATGTTCCGTGGGGAAAATTTGTTGGAAGAGCACTGTAAAGTTAAGGAAGTAAATTAAATGTGTGGCCCTACGGTTTTCTAATACTATTCAGGTCAGATAACTACATTAAAAGGAAAGCGTCAAGCCTTTTTTTGTTCTTCTCTTAAAAATACCCTTTTTTTTATCTTTAGTAGTTTAAATAAATAAAACACCCTACTCCACAATTATCAGCATCCCTGGTGAAGATTTGTAAAAACCTCTGAAATAAATTATTCTTTTATTATAGAAAGATAACCTTACACTGAAAAACAAGCCAAACTTCTCTAATAAGAAGATTTTGTTAATCTCCATAACATCTTCTTCATGTTGTGTGTTAGACTTGGGTAATTTTACAGCCTTGTCTGTAACAGTTTTAGTTTATTTTAAACTTGTATGACATACATTTTAAATGTTGTTGTGAACAGCTGGTACAAAGTCAACTTAATAGTACCATCAGTGTCTATATTTAAAAAAAAACAACTATGCAACATTAACCTCTGTGTGTTTGAATGCAAGGCTCCATCAAAGGTTAATAAATGGACATTCTTATTTAAATTTCTGCTCATAATTTCCAGTCTAAAAGCTGCCTCATTTCTTGCCCAAACCCCTCCTGAGTGTTTTTTCCTCTGAGTGCCACATTTCTGTAGCTGCTGTGCTCTGTCTCTCTCATGTTTTTTTCTTCCCCAGATGGTGTGAAACTCAAAAAATGTGCCGCTTTTCCACAGCACCTCACCCTCATAAACAGCCAGTTTACAACTGTTTGGGGTAGTCGCTGACACGAGTACACACATGTCATCCAGCACCATTAAAATGCAAACCAGACCCACCACGCCCACATACACACTGGGTGGGGAAGCAGCACCAAGCAGGGGCTGAAACGTCTGCCAAACCTGGATTGCGTCCCAGATTTAAGTTTGAATGACACCTTTATGTTGGAACGTTTTATTTAAAAAGATTTATTTAACTTTTATTAGTGTAGCAAAGAGGATTTTTGCTACTGGAGTACAAATCATTTTGCTGTTACTCTGTTTTACTTAATCTCCAACAAACTGAAAATACAATTGGCTATTCAAGAATTAGATGGATACCTTACTAGACAAAACAGAGCAATCAAGCTTCACTACATTAAAACCAATCTGCTAGAATCCTCTCTATAACAGCTCTTTGCAAAACTATTCATATACCTTGAACTTTTTCATAGTTTGTCCTCTTACAACCGCACACTTTAATATATTTCAATTACATATTATGTTGTAGACCTATATGCAGCATACTGCTGTGAAAAAGTGGGAGAAAGTGGAAGAAGCCAGATACATGGTTTTCAAAACTTTTAAAAATTAAAATCTGAAAATTGTGGTGTGCCTCTTTTAAATCTGGCACCTCATGAAAATCCATCCCAACCAAGTGCCCTAAAAGTCACCAATTTAGTAACCACCTATTTAGAGTTCAGCAGTGTATAATTTAAAGTCAATATATATACAGCTGTTGTGTGATGGCCTCGGAAATTTGTTAGACAACATTATTGAACAAACAGCATCATGAAGACCAATGAACAAAGCAGACAGGTCAGTAATAAAGCTCTGGAGAGGTTTAAAGTACAGTATGGTTATTGAACAACATCCCAAGCTTTGAACATCTCTCAATCATTTTCCAATCAATCACAGGTAAATAGAAAGACTATGGCACAACTGCAAGCCTAAATAACCTGTAGAGATCCACTGCTCAGGGGGAATAATCTACAGCCAGAGCTGAAATGGAATAGTTTAGATACAAGCATTTGCCCAGTCATAGCCAGACCTAAACCCAAGTGATAATTTTGGGCTAGATTGACTTCCACAAATTCTCTGAATGAGCTTGATCTATTTTGCAAAAAGGAATTAGCAACTGTTTCAGTCCCTAGTAGTGCAAGGTGGATCTATAAAGTATTGACTTAGGGAGGCTATTATTTCCAGTTTTTATTTGTAAACATTTCCGTCCACTTCAAATGATCTACTTTGTGTTGGTCTATCATACACATTTTAAACATAAGCTATTGAATGTTTTGGTTGTAATGTAGCAAATTGGTGAAAAGTATAAGGGGTATGAATTATTTTACAAGGCACTGTATGAATTTATTACTACAAGTCTCTGAAATTATTAGACAGCCACCAAATGTCAGAGGACGACCCTTTCAAAGATATATAACACAGCAGCATTAGAAGGATTTCAGTGCAGCAAACAATTCTGAGATGTTTTTTTTTGGAGTCTTTAGTCTTAGTTTTGTTGATATTTACAATCGCAAACTCATCTCAGATAAAGCTGAAAAACATTTACCCTGAAAGATAAGAAGTCAGGAGCATCTGTAATATGTCATCAGCATACCCCTTCCCCCTTAAATAAGGATAAATGGAAGATAAACCTGTCAGCCACTTTGGATAACTTAACTGCCTGTAAAGCTGCTAAGTGAAAAGCACATAAATATATACATTTCTATGATCCGGGGCCCCAGTGTCTGTTCTCGAAAGACATATTTTATACAGCCCACACTTCTTCTCTCAGTTGTCACAACATCTTGCTGTGATTTATTGAAAGAGTTGAACTCCTCACCCCTGACCCCATTCAAACCCAGCAGTATTTCCTCATCCACCTGGAACATACTCTTTATGTGCCTGCCCAGAGGCCAAACTTTCATTTGGACCAGAAATACCGCACTCGTATATGAAAGGGGAAAAGAGAAGGAAAATTATATATTTAGCAAGAGAGCAGCCGTCTACCCATTGATGATTTGAAATGTGAATTGTTATGAAGGGGTTGTCCTCTTTCATTTTGAGGATGAAACATAAAGTGGACTGATGCATTGGCCAGAGGGGAAGAAGATATGAGAAAACAGAGGAAGACACAACTCATGATTAGTGGTTTTCTTCAGTTTTTAGATAAAGCCAAAGCACTTCTGGAGTTCTCGTCAATCGAAATGTAATTTTAGCCAATTTAAATCATGTAAGATTAAACCATGTAAAATTTGAGGTAAAAATATGCAGCTTTATGCTTGTAATCAATTTGATACATTTGAAGGCTCTTAAAAATTTGCACTGTACCTGTACCGTTAGCTTTTATTTTATATTTCACAAAGCATTTTTTGGTGTTTCACTACAGATGTACCTGAATGTTACATTTTTTAAGTATTTGTGCTTTAAGACTTTGTAAAGACGTCATGTTGGTTTTGTTTGAGACAGTCATGTAGGAGAGGAACTGGAGCGTCGAAAGGTGGACAGGCAGTTTAAATATAGAGGCAGGGTGGAGAAATGACCAATGAACAAGAAGAGCTAATCAGATAAAATGTGGAGCAGCTGGAAGCAGGAAGATTAGAGTAACTAAAGGAGCGGGGGGGTAATTAACTCAGACGAGTCCAGGAAAGTAACAAATATCTAAACACAAGAATGAACCATGAACCTAAACAATGAATTAACTAAAATGACAGCAATTAAAGAACAACAACAGAGAGGGTACATAAAGAAACCCAAAACTCAAACACCTACTCACTGAAGAATCATGACATTTTAATTTATTTTTTTGTGATCTGCATTTATTTTATTTTTCTTACCCAAAAATCATGAATAAGTACACATTCAAACATCAAGTAATGTCATCACAACAGTAGGTCTAGACTAGATAAAGTGCTATGCAAGTACAGGCCATTTACCATTTGACCCAAACATTGCAAACCAAGGTAGGCCAATAATAATTTAATACATGAATGTTCTTTGTGCATTGTTGTAACGTAACATTGAGGGTGCAAAAATAAATAAATAATCTGTCTTGCGCACAAGATAGTTTTTTTTAGTATTTGTTTTTTTCTTCCATGTCCCTGTGGCTCTATAATGTTTTTCTGGTCTCTGGTGGCTGTTAATGTTCAGTGTTGCTTGTTAAATACCCGCAATATGTTTCAGGTTTAGTAAATCACGTTACAGGTGGTAAAGGATTACATTTGCATATCCTCCTCTCCTTCCATACATTTGCACCCATACACTATTAGTGAACATGTTGCCAGAACATTTTGTATTTAGGCTGGATACTGTGCACAACAATCAGAAATTCCACAAAGCTGGTAGAAAATGGTTAAGTTGGGTATGATTATGATTATTGGGTATCATTATAAAATCTGAGATGCCTTTGAGATAAATTCAACATGCCAAACAGTGCAACGTTCTGTTTTAGATACTAAGGATATTTTAGTTGTAAAAGCTGCCAACTTTTAACTATGATCTTGACTTATTTGCACCAAGGAATAAGATCTAGAAAAACACAGTTTAATGAACTTATTTATTTGGCAAATACATAGGCGTGATGAGGAATGTAACTGGGAGATCACATGGTTAACTGACAAAGTTAGTTGCCTAGCAGAAAAATATGCCGGGTGAAGAACAAAATCATTGACAAAACACTAAAAAGGGGTAGAATGACCATCAAAAATGGAGCCTGTTGGAATTTACAAGACTCTTTTGTAAGGATCTGCTTTTACTTATGACTTAGACCTTAAACACAGATGATATCCAGGCCTTTTGAGACGACAGCAAGATTGCTTTCAGATTAATCAAACTAAACAGGCACAAAATTGCTCTCTAACCCACATGTTTTAGATGGAAGCGCTGTGTGGAATGCTTTTTAAAAAGCAAGAGGGCATCCGACTCCCATTGCTATACTTTTTCCTGGATGGAGACAGTTGACAGGCTGAGGAGGGACTCGCAGCAGGATCTGAGGCTTTCAGAGATTTACGTGTTGTTTTAAAAGAAGCCATTCTTGAGGCCACAGTATTAAACTGCAAGAATACATTATAAAACATACTATAATGATAAAAAAAACAATAGTTATTATTGTCAAAGATTTGCAGCCAACAGTCTAAGCTTTATCTAAATCATGGCATACTTTATCTTGGTACAAATTTGCAAAAAGTTAATAAGTTGCCTCAGAATAACCCTCATCTGTATCCCTGCCCCAATTGTGTTGTGTTTGCTACTCAGACCTATTTGACAAATTGACATTTTGGCTCATGACCCTTTTAAATATAGCTGTGCCAGCTTGTAGACTACATTGTGTCTGTGTAGCATCGCCAGCTCAAACAAATATTCAAGCTGTTTTATTTGGGCTTAAAGATGTGAGATTAGCCAGTAGACACAAGCAAAGATAAGAAACAGCATTTGAAAAGCCAAAAATAATGATGTAGGCCACACCAAAAATGTGTTATTCTGCATTTCTGCCCTGTTAATCATCTTGGAACCCATCATTTGTTCCCATGTGTAGAGACAATAAATCATTTCTTGAGAGGCTAGTCCTGATGTTATGACTGTGCATACTGAAGATATATGTACAGTACAGACCAAAGGTTTGGACACACCTTCTCATTCAAAGAGTTGTCTTTATTTTCATGACTATGAATATTGTAGCTTCACACTGAAGGCATCACAACTATGAATTAACACGTGGAATTATATACTGAACAAAAACGTGTGAAACAACTGAAAATATTTCTTATATTCTAGGTTCTTCAAAGTAGCCACCTTTTGCTTTGATTACTGCTCCGCACATTCTTGGCATTCTGTTGATGAGCTTCAAGAGGTAGTCAGCTGAAATGGTTTTCACTTCACAGGTGTGCCATGTCAGGTTAAATAAGTGGGATTTCAAGCCTTATAAATGGGGTTGGGACCATCAGTTGTGTTGTGCAGGAGGTGGATACAGTACACAGCTGATAGTCCTACTGAATAGACTGTTAGAATTTGTATTATGGCAAGAAAAAAGCAGCTAAGTAAAGAAAAACAAGTGGCCATCATTACTTTAAGAATTGAAGGTCAGAACAATTGGGAAAACTTTGAAAGTGTCCCCAAGTGCAGTCGCAAAAACCATCAAGCGCTACAAAGAAACTGGCTCACATGAGGTCCGCCCCAGGAAAGGAAGACCAAGAGTCACCTCTGCTGCGGACTATAAGTTAATCTGGGTCACCAGCCTCAGAAATCGCAGGTTAACAGCAGCTCAGATTAGAGAACAGGTCAATGCCACACAGAGTTCTAGCAGCAGACACATCTCTAGAACAACTGTTAAGAGGAGACTGTGTGAATCAGGCCTTCATGGTAAAATAGCTGCTAGGAAACCACTGCTGAGGACAGGCAACAAGCAGAAGAGACTTGTTTAGGCTAAAGAACAGAAGGAATGGACATTAGACCAGTGGAAATCTGTGCTTTGGTCTGATGAGTCCAAGTTTGAGATCTTTGGTTCCAACCATTGTGTCTTTGTGCGGCGCAGAAGAGGTGAACAGATGGACTCTACATGCCTGGTTCCCACCGTGAAGCATGGAGGAGGAGGTGTGATGGTGTGAGGGTGCTTTGCTGGTGACACTGTTAGGGATTTATTCAAAATTGAAGGCATACTGAACCAGCATGGCTACCACAGCATCTTGCAGCGGCATGCTATTGCATCCGGTTTGCGTTTAGTTGGACCATAATTTATTTTTCAACAGGACAATGACCCCAAACACACCTCCAGGCTGTGTAAGGGCTATTTGACCAAGAAGGAGAGTGATGGGGTGCTGCGCCAGATGACCTGGCCTCCACAGTCACAGGACCTGAACCCAATCGAGATGGTTAAGGGTGAGCTGGACCGCAGACTGAAGGCAAAAGGGCCAAAAAGTGCTAAGCATCTCTGGGAACTCCTTCAAGACTGTTGGAAAACCATTTCAGGTGACTACCTCTTGAAAATCATCAACAGAATGCCAAGAGTTTGCGGAGCAGTAATCAAAGCAAAAGGTGGCTACTTTGAAGAACCTAGAATATAAGACATATTTTCAGTTGTTTCACACTTTTTTGTTCAGTATATAATTCCACATGTGTTAATTCATAGTTTTGATGCCTTCAGTGGGAAGCTACAATATTCATAGTCATGAAAATAAAGACAACTCTTTGAATGAGAAGGTGTTTCTAAACTTTTGGTCTGTACTGTATGTGGTCTTTGTTTTTCTAGAGCATAACATGTTCACAATTACACCTGTTATATAACAACATGACAGTCGGGGCTGCTTTTTCTTTGGCATGAAATATTATGAACCTAATCATATTATAACCTAATCAAACTCTAGAGTCACAAATCTTGTTGCCAGTGGAATCCATGCCTGAAGGCGTATTTCATCTGTACTTGTTGATGTTGTGTTTTAAAACATTGTGAACATGGCCTACATGAAGAATAAATTTGTTGATCATTAGCAAGACATGCAAAACAATCCATCACATCAAACAGTGTAAAGTTTGATGCGATGTCCTTACAGATTTATTTTGTTAAACCTTTTCAAGTAGGGCTAGGTTGGTTCAGGTAGCCTTTTACCTTAATAAATTAAATCATACTTTAAAAACTACATTTTGTATTACTTTCGTAAAATTTGTCTCATTTTTAAATTTGTTTGATTATTAAGAGTATTAAGAGCTCCGCTTTAAAGTAAAAGCAACTAAAGAAACTAATACGTTGGCAAAGAACCAGTATTAGTTTCACTTTCCCACATCTGAATAAATGAATATAGAAAGTTACATTTTTTATCGTGTCCTTATGATGGCTTTGAGATTGCTTTTGTCACAAGGATATTAAAAGTTAGATGTCACAACCAGTAGTGCTGTCATATGAAACACAAATATGGTGGAGTAGATTTGCTTTGAACTTACAGTGAATTGGTAGTAAGGTAGAAATATTACACAAGAAATTTACACAAGCATCACTAGTATATACAAAAATTATCTTAAATGACATTATTAAATCTCACTTATGCCATATATCATAGATAACTACACACTTTATATATTGACATGTGGCCCTACACATAAACTTTTAGAAGACTTTTTAAACTTTTTCCCACTTCATCCCGCTAAGAAATACTCATGTTCAAGAGTATGAAAGCAGTTAGTTAATTGTTAACATTCTGCCCTGAGACTGCTTATACAGGTCCTTCTCAAAATATTAGCATATTGTGATAAAGTTAATTATTTTCCATAATGTCATGATGAAAATTTTACATTCATATATTTTACATTCATTGCACACTAACTGAAATATTTCAGGTCTTTTATTGTCTTAATACGGATGATTTTGGCATACAGCTCATGAAAACCCAAAATTCCTATCTCACACAATTAGCATATTTCATCCGACCAATAAAAGAAAAGTGTTTTTAATACAAAAAACGTCAACCTTCAAATAATCATGTACAGTTATGCACTCAATACTTGGTCGGGAATCCTTTAGCAGAAATGACTGCTTCAATGCGGCGTGGCATGGAGGCAATCAGCCTGTGGCACTGCTGAGGTCTTATGGAGGCCCAGGATGCTTCGATAGCGGCCTTTAGCTCATCCAGAGTGTTGGGTCTTGAGTCTCTCAACGTTCTCTTCACAATATCCCACAGATTCTCTATGTGGTTCAGGTCAGGAGAGTTGGCTGACCAATTGAGCACAGTGATACCATGGTCAGTAAACCATTTACCAGTGGTTTCGGCACTGTGAGCAGGTGCCAGGTCGTGCTGAAAAATGAAATCTTCATCTCCATAAAGCTTTTCAGCAGATGGAAGCATGAAGTGCTCCAAAATCTCCTGATAGCTAGCTGCATTGACCCTGCCCTTGATAAAACACAGTGGACCAACATCAGCAGCTGACACGGCACCCCAGACCATCACTGATTGTGGGTACTTGACACTGGACTTCTGGCATTTTGGCATTTCCTTCTCCCCAGTCTTCCTCCAGACTCTGGCACCTTGATTTCCGAATGACATGCAGAATTTGCTTTCATCCGAAAAAAGTACTTTGGACCACTGAGCAACAGTCCAGTGCTGCTTCTCTGTAGCCCAGGTCAGGCGCTTCTGCCGCTGTTTCTGGTTCAAAAGTGGCTTGACCTGGGGAATGCGGCACCTGTAGCCCATTTCCTGCACACGCCTGTGCACGGTGGCTCTGGATGTTTCTACTCCAGACTCAGTCCACTGCTTCCGCAGGTCCCCCAAGGTCTGGAATCGGCCCTTCTCCACAATCTTCCTCAGGGTCCGGTCACCTCTTCTCGTTGTGCAGCGTTTTCTGCCACACTTTTTCCTTCCCACAGACTTCCCACTGAGGTGCCTTGATACAGCACTCTGGGAACAGCCTATTCGTTCAGAAATTTCTTTCTGTGTCTTACCCTCTTGCTTGAGGGTGTCAATAGTGGCCTTCTGGACAGCAGTCAGGTCGGCAGTCTTACCCATGATTGGGGTTTTGAGTGATGAACCAGGCTGGGAGTTTTAAAGGCCTCAGGAATCTTTTGCAGGTGTTTAGAGTTAACTCGTTGATTCAGATGATTAGGTTCCTAGCTCGTTTAGAGACCCTTTTAATTATATGCTAATTTTGTGAGATAGGAATTTTGGGCTTTCATGAGCTGTATGCCAAAATCATCCGTATTAAGACAATAAAAGACCTGAAATATTTCAGTTAGTGTGCAATGAATCTAAAATATATGAATGTTACATTTTCATCATGACATTATGGAAAATAATGAACTTTATCACAATATGCTAATATTTTGAGAAGGACCTGTAATGAGCTGTTGCATTTGCCCTAATTGTAATATCTGTCCCTTAGTGCATTTCTGAAAAATACCTAGGTATTTTTCCACAAAAGAGTTGGCAAAGATCCACTTGACTTCAGATCAACTTACATTACCGAATTGTCTAACTTTTCATGCAGCGTCCGTAACTGGTGTGTGTACACAGTCACCATAATTTCTCTGCAACAAACAAGAGCAAAAGTGAGGACAACACTGACACAGAGAGCACAGAGACTACCACAGGCTGGACAACATAATCCCTAACACGGCTTCAACGTGCTGTGTGCCACCGCAAATCTTGAGTTAGGTTTTTTTTTTTAAAACAACCTCACACCAAAGACCTCTTATGTTCATGTTTATTCTAAACATAATTTAAAAGCTCTTTCTTTAGCACACTTTCTCTGCCATCTCATTAAAAGGACTTTAAATGGTTGAAATGGGACGGCATAAACTTTACCAGTTTAAAAACTACCTCTCCAGTCCTACAGTAACGAGCATAGCTGTCATCATCATCGCAGCTTCTCTATGGGTCGCTGTGTGCATGGTGTGTATGTAGGTGATGAAGAGCAGACGGAGGCCATAATGCAGACAATGCAGACAGAGGCTGATAGTAACATAACGGTGTTTAGCACCGGGCCCATCACCAAATAACAGTGTTCTTATTCACCGTGTTTCACGTTAAATCAGATTTGATTTAGAAAACATGACTCGTCTCTCTAGACATAACATTATATTATGGACCTGCTACACTAGATAGCTGTATAAGCTTGCACCTTACAGATTGTTGGGTTTTGAGGAATTTGAACTGGAGTCCTTATAAAACCCAGTGCCCGTATTCACAGAGATTCTCAGAGTCCTCCCAGAGAGCTCTTAACTTGGCCAAAACATTCTATTTTAGTTTGAGAGTGATTTCGGTAATTGCTGCGAGCAATTTGTAACTAGGCAAACCACACAATAAGCAGAATAAACAAAGTTGAAGGTGTAAACATTTCACGCACAAATAAATCACTTCTTCATCAACAGAAGTAAGAGTAACAGAAAAAAAACAACAAAGATAAAGGTAAGAGAAACATAAATGTGAGTTACAAGGTTTGATCGTATGCATTACCAGTGTTTAAAGTTTTACGGCTGTTTTATTGTTAAGTGTCCCAAATTGTATCTAGATACAGTTTTAGATCCTTAACAAAGAGGTCAAAAAGTGGTTTTATGAATATGAAACTATGCAAGACACAGAATGACTTTAATAAGAAATAATGTTTTTGATGGGGCAAGCAGCCATTTCTGGTGTGTGAACTGAAGCCTTTCATCTCACTTTTACTACATTTCCACTGGTTATGTAGCATACTGCCCCCTGTGTTTTTGGAGAATACTGCACCAATATCAGTGTCATGTATAAATGCCTACAGCACTTGTTTAGGCTCACTATGGACTCCCCCGAAGTTCTGCGCGACCTAGTATAGACCTAGTTTTACAGTTGCGCGGATCTCATTTCCGCTTCTGACATTTTGACATTGATATGCCACCATACATCTTTTTTGGTAACATAACTACACTACAATGTATTTCAAAAAGATGGATTTTAGGAATACATTATTCTGAAGCATTTGTTTACATTCACAATGTGAAATGAATTGCAAAGAAAAATATTTTAAAATGAGAAACATTTAAAATGTTGCAGATAAGGTAGCAAAAAATGGATTTTATCAATGATTGTTCATGTCGTAACTCTGTGTTTATGGAATTTGTATTTCCTGTAGCATAGGTATAGATAAAGAGATCTGTTAGTTAAAATGATTGTAAAAACCACATGTTTACTATACATACAGTACCTTTTTAAGCTATCTTTTGAATATAACACACACACATAAAATGTTCTTAACTGTGTATTTTTAATACAGTTGAGGGATGGGATGCACCCTCCCTCAACTTCACATTCCTTTGCTTGTTTTGATTTTTTCTAATTGTCTCTACTTGTGTTTTTTTTTCTGTCTTAAGTTCAGAAATCTGTGCTCATCTTATCCTGTCTGTGTTTATGGGTTTATCTTTTTTTTGTCTGCTGTTTTTGTCATCCTCTTTCCTGCCTCCTAGGTCCTTCTCAGATTTTCCGTCTGCTTTGTGTTCAGCAAATGGAGATCAGTATCAATATTACAAAAAAGCCATAGCCTATTGAATGTTATCAGTTTCTGAGTCACACTATAGTGAAATAGAGTTTTGGTGTTGGTTGAAATACTATCATTCTTTAGAATAAAGACTACTTATTTTGTGGACCTTAGGTGCTTGTTTATGGGGTTTTTTCAACAGCCCAGCTTATCTTTTAAACTCTCAAAGCCCAGTCAAAGGCATATTTTATCAGGGCTAACTCTTATCTCTGAAATCTTACTTTCAAAACTATGTCCTGTTTTATGTTGGTGTTTAAAAAACAAGTTTTACTTTAGCCTAGTAAAGCAAAACTAGGCATTTATTTTTTTAATGCTGAGGACACTTATATTAAGATCAAAACAATAACATGTATTTACAAGGTACTTTATCGTAAATGGGTTCAAGGCAACAGCATTCACTTTCCAAAAGATTTGTTTTGTACAGTAACTGCATTGTGGCTTTTGTGTATTTATATGAAAAAAATTGACAAAATTTCTTATTCTTGTGTCTACCAAACATTTGGCTACACTTCTGTGTAGCTGCAGAGGTCAAATACGAAGAGCATATCTACCATGCCAACAAGAGCAATTACCAAGAGCACAGCTAGCTTGATATGCTTGTAATGATTTAACAGTCTTGACATATGGCCAGCCTTGCAATAAATGATCTGATGACCAACCCACATCTGTGTGTGTGCAGTGCCACACTATATGGATAAGCTTCTTAGGAATACCAGAGACCTTTTTGTGGCCAGATATTAACTATTTGAAAACCATAGAAAAAAATAATAGACACAAGGCTTTAAATATATGTATATATGATGTGCATAAGTATTTTATATGAGGTTATTTTAGGTCATTTGTAAGAGATATGCAGTGAAGGTGTATTTAAATATCACCACATATGGTTATACTCCTCTGGCTGATTATTGATAATGGTTATATTTATTATTTGAAGGAATTTTGTGTCCATTGAGTGCAAATAACATTATGAGAAAGTCATGGCTAATAAGAAAGTGTCTTATTATCAAAGCCTGTATTTCTAGACAGAGCTGGCATTGTTTGAAAAAAACGCTAGAAAGCCTGTGTTATTTTTGTGCTAGTGAATAGTCAGTAATTTTTCTCTTATTTGTCTTTGTCATAACTGTCACTTTTATGGATGGTTGAGCCTCTTTGACAGTTGAAAACCCTAAGGTTTTACTTGGCTATTACAAGCCAGTGTTGGGGTTTTTCCTGTAAAAAAATTTGGTTAGTTACGTCATCTCAGAAACACTGAGATGACTGATCTTAAAATTCTGTCCCCCTTTTTTTTTTTTTTACATAAGCTTAATTGTTCTCTTTATCGTTCAGTGTATGGCGACACTTTACAGTTTCTTTAAAAAAAAGGCTTCATTCTGTGGACAGAGGTGATGATTATAGGCTGCTGAAGAGTACTGTCTATCAGGACATAATGTGTACATAAACAACAAGAAAAGTCAGAATGGGGTGGAAAGGCCTTAGTGCTGACTATAGTGTTTGTTTATCCAGCGTGCTGTAATGTTATGAGAACTGCTGCTATGGCCTTGGTTTCAAGCTGTAGTGTAAATATTGAAGATTATAGAAAAGGAACAGTATTTAAGGCTTTCCATATGTTCTAATAATCTAAGCCTGTGATTGAAGAGATTCCATGTCTAAAAAAATGTCCTAAAAAAGGGGCCCCCGTGGTTCTCATCTGGTGCAGCTTTAAATACAGGTGTGACGAGTATTAAAATGTAATTTGTCCAAGCTAAAGACTAAACTGTTTAGTCTTTAGCTTGGACTTTACTATTGAACCTATAATCTCAGCAAAGCAGTCTTAGATATTTGGAAGCCAGTGGATGGATTGAAATAGTTTTAAGGCAGATAAGCCTTTCTTCAATATTTTCTCCAACATAATTATTGAGCAGTATTTTTGTTTTTTGTTCCATATATTTTAGGTCTTTGTGGCATTCCTCTGTAGTTTTTTAGCTGAAACAAAACTACACTGGTGAAGCATTTTAATCATGGTATCTAAAATAAATCTTAATATGGGAGCGCTAATATTTGAAGTTTTTTCATCTTAATAACAGATTTTTAAGACTAGTTTGCAATGTCTTGAGTTTGCCTAATTTTCTCGCACTGCTAAATTGCTCTCCTTGTATGTGACTAATCCACACTTAAATCCTTTTTTTTCTAAAATAAGAGTTGTGTCCAAAATATATTTGGTTAGTTTTTAATATAAATGGGTATGTTTTGCAGCAGGGTTAAAGGCTTTCTAAAGCCATATTTTGTTGGACCACAACTTATTTATAGCTCTTCCCATCTTTGGCCTGTTTTAAAAGTTGTCGCTTCAAAGGAAATTGGAGCAAACATTATTAAAATTGAGCATTTACAAGCAACACATGACTTAATCTGTGTCTCTCTTAGTAAGTGTTCCGTTTCATGTTTCTGGGTGTAGGGGGTCCACTGTAAATGAAAGCTTTCAGGTCTGTCTCATATATTTATCTCCACCATCTCCCCTCTCTTGGTGTAACTTAAAAGGCTTACAGTGAACATATTGTGCATTGGTGCAAATATCTCTAGCCAATTTCATCGATTTAAGATGTATGAAATAAGACTAAGTAAATAATCAGAGGAAACACATGTCAGATGTTGCTCCAGATTACTCCAGATGTGGACGCCCAAAACTGTGAGCTGGGCTCTAAATTGCAGGGCTGCAGGTCTGTTTCCAGTGAGGCTGTAAATAAATATCAAATGCAGGTTATGCCGTGAGCCCAAAGCTGGGCCAGAATAACACGTTTTTTGTCTTAAGGTAGAACATTTCTGTATCTAATGGATGATAATGGTAGTTTCACCTTAGAAAAGGTTCAAGGACAGAAAAAAAGAAATGTTTCTATTTTTTTAGCTATCCATTTGAGTGTATTAGTTAATGAGTCTAAAAATGCCTCTGTACTAAAAACATGTGTGGAACCAGCAGGGCACAGTTTTAATTAGTGACAAATTAGGAGCAAGATGCCCCGAAAAAGAAAAGAAACATAATTTGTGTATGGAAGTCATCTTGTATGAACCTAAATGTACATTTTCGAAGTATATCTGTGGCTACCCTAGGTACCATTAAGTCTCTTCAGGTCTTTAAATCTGAATGCAGTATTTAGAAAAATATTTAGGTATGACTGATGAAAGGGTATAAAACAAATCATTCTGTTTTCAATGTCACAGTGAAGTGTGGGCAAATATCTTTTTTGAGAATTTATTGTGAAATTTTTTATTCTTTATATACAGTGAACCAGGTTTATATTTAACCATAAAAGCTTTTATGCATTCAAAAAATATTTGATTACAGCTGGAGAACTCTCTCTGTGATGTCTATCAGATTTAAATTGCCCTCCCTTGCTAAATTCTAATTTACTTGCTTCTGTGATGTCTTTGTCTCCCACTATTTTGAGATTTTACATTTCTGTATTTTTATCAAAAAATAAGAGTTAGAATAAATTGATACTTGTCCTAGCTCACAAAATTCACACTTGCCTACCAAAAAAATACTTTGGCCTTCCCAATCTAAAAAGGTTAATCATATACCTCTTCAGCGCTTGCATATTTCTGTATATTTATGTGGGAATGTTATTGTGTGTATTCTAATGTGTCTCTTTGAAGTTTTGAAGTCTACCCACCTCTCTGTTGCCCTACATTGTGTGGAGCAGACTCATTTATCCCACCTCAGTCGCCTGATGTAGACCTGAATAAATCATGAACTTGAATAAGACTTGAGCTCTTTCGAAATGTAGGCAAGTTGAAAAACTTTCCTTCTGTCTCTTTGATTCGTTCTGATCTACGTTTTTTGTTCATGAGGTTTGGGGTTTGGGATATTTAACTGTCTACTTGAGTTGAAAATTGTTCCTGCCTAAAGTAAAAATCTCTCATTCTTGCACCAGCTTGTTTTATTGTTGTATAAAAGCCCATAAGATGCTTGGCAATTATCTACATTTAACAATTAAACTAACATTATGATATAGTTACCATTTGAGCTTTTTTAATTCAGGCCTTCTGAAAGAATAGATTTGACTTTCAATAATTGCTGACAAAAGAACCAACAAAAGTGGTCGAAGTGGCAAAGAAGTGTTTACAAAAAGCTGAATATTTATTTGACTAGACAAAAATCTAATAAAGAGTGATTTAAGAAGCCATATTCTTGCCCATTTTAGACACTAATTCCTACTGTTGCACATTCGAACACTGCATATTCAGTCATATGTGAAAGCATTCTGTCCAAGTCATGGTGGCAGCAATATGGAGCCCATAGTGCATCCAGGCTAGCCTGTTTCTGTCAGTGGCTCTGGGCCAGATTAAAGTGCTGGGGCTCATTGTTTACACAGCTCTTTGGTGCCATGGCTGAGCAGGCCCAAACAATAGGCCACTGCTCCCTTTTGTCTAAATAAGAGGAAGAATGGAGACCTCTTGACATGGCAACCTGAAGCCTCAATGACCCCACTTCACCTAGCTGAGAGGGTCACACCAAGAAAGAGAGGACAGGCAAGTAGAGGGGATATAAAAGATAAGTACGGAGGTGAATGAAGAGATCAAAATGGATGGGGAAGAAAAAGAATCAAATGAGGGGGGTGGATGGAGAACAATCAGAGATGGAGGAGGAGTAGAGATGAGGGCATTTCTCCAAAAGGCAACCAGCATCTCCTCCAAAATTGTACCGCTTTAAATCTAACTCCATTTTCAAGGGAACATGAACATTGTGAAGTCAAGCTCTTTTTTGAGTGTATTGTTTCTAGGTACATATTTGATATTGTTAACTATTGATGAATGACTATAACCTTTGTCACCCTACCTGGGGCCATTCCTGTCTCCTTCTGTCTTCCAGACTTAATTACTTTATTGCTGAACTCCTGTACTGCATTGTGCAGCCATTGATATCAAATGTCTCACTTCCATTAGCTGGAATACATCATCATTAGCTTTGGAAAGAGGAAGTCATCATTTTTCATTATCTTGATTGCAGGTCACTTTCTTGGCAACAACACAGTTATCGATGTGCTTCGCCGTCAGGGATATGAGGTGGAGCACACACCTGCTGGACAGCCCATACAGAGGTAATTTCACTGGTCAAAACATTTAAACACAACCACACACTGCAATGTATTTCACAGAGATTTTGGACATGATAGACTGACAAAAAGTAGTGCCTAGGTGTGAAATGGAAGGAAAATGAGACATCGAGTCTTGCTGCGGATTTTCAATTGGATTCAGGTCTGAACTTGGACTGTGCTATTCTAATGAATGAAAATGTTATGATAAAAAAAATAATCTATTCTTCATCTGGCTGTATATTTAATGTCATTATCCAGCTGTAAGATAAACCTTCACCAAAGTTTTCAGTATTTTGCAGCCTCTAACAGGATTTCTTTCTGGATCGCCCTGTATATTGCACCAATTTTCCTACCAACTCTTAACAGCTACCCTGTTCCTTGCTTAAGAAATACATCCCCACAGCATGATGCACCATGTTTCTTGGTGGGGGTTGTGTGTTCACATTGATGTACAGTTTGTCTTCTGCCACTCTACATTTTGCAGGAAGACCAAAAGGTTTAATTTTAGTCTCAGCTAACAGGAAAACTTTCTTCCACATGGATGTGGGGTCCACTGTATGGCTTGTAACAAACATGAGATCTTCAAAGTACAGCTGTTTTTACTCTAACAATAAACTAGTGGACTTATTATCTGCTAATAAGGTGAAATCTGGAGGTGCTGGATTTGTTTTAGGGGTATCAAAGTAAAGGAAGCCGATACTTGTTTTTGTATGTTTATTCTCCTATCTGCCATTATTCTGTGGTCACTGGTCTATCTTGTATTCTTTCATCACTATGTGGTTTGGCTCATCAACAAAACAGGACAGGTCCAAACTGCAACAAACAAACATCAGGGCTGAGCTTCCGTCCATCCAGGATTTGCTGAGGTCAGGGCCAGGAAAAGGGTCAGCTAAAGTCTCTGCAGACACCACACATCCAGGACACAAATTGTTTTGTCTTTTCAGGTTGGTGCTAAAGAGTGGTATTTGCTAAAAACAACAGCCACAGAGACAGTTTATTTCCTGTCTTTTTGATGAACACCTAACAGTCAGACTACCCAGATCCATACAATGCATATTTGCACTGATTCAACCTCTCTTTTCTTCATATTTTGTAAAACCAAAAAGCTAACTTATTTTCCTCTTTTTACATATTATTATTTAAAATGTATTCAGTGAGAGAAAATTGGAACCAAAGTCAAATTCATTGTTTGAGTGCATAAACATGGTGAATAAAGTTAATTCTGATTGTTAGTCTTTCACATAAAATCACAAACAAAAATTTTTAATTTGTAGTTGTAATGTGAGAAAATTTAAAACTTTAAGGTATGAATATTTCCAACACATTCTAAGATATAGAGTGAAAGTAGTTAGGGGGATCCTGTTCTTTGCCATTTTGTTTTATAAGACCAGGATGCTACAATGCTATAAATATAAGCAATTAAATATTTTCTCCCAAGCTGGGTTTTCATGTTTTTTATGTACGTTTTTGACTAAAAATATGTGCCTGTTTAGTCGGTTGCAGATTGTAACTTCACCACTGCATTTTACTACAGTAACTAATATTTGTCTATTGTGATACACTTTTCTTATACCCCCCCATAGTCCTCCCAACATAATCAGAATGACACACACTGGTCCCCTAATCAGATTCCACAATATCGTAGATGCAGTGTTTACATTTCAGTTTCAGCAGAAATAATTCTCATCGACTGCTCTCATTCTTTAGGGGATTTTGCATGTCTCGGACTGCTTCTGTGTTTTGAATTGCACACCTGATGAGTCTAACAAATTCCCCAACGGCCCACCAATGAAGCGGTGTTGAAAAGGCCACCCTAAGTACGGCTTGTACCTCCTGCTGCGAAGCATGTAGTGCAGCCAGTCGAGCATGGAGCACTGCTGGTGGCTATCTCACTTCCAATCTGCGTTCTTGTTCCTGTGTGTGTGCGAATGAGTGATTAATCTATTTTCACACACAAAAGCCGGTGTTGGATGGGATTATGAGCCAGAAATGAAACACCATCTAACCCACATATATCTGGCAAGTCATTATTCCCTTCTCCATATATACTTATCTATATTATCATGAAAATAAAATTGATTGAAGCGATTCTGTCACGGTTCTGTCACGGTTTACTTGGAATTGGACCCCAGAATGCAGACGAGCAGGCAGCGTGATGGTATGTGAAAAAAAAAAAGTTTAATAACAAAAATTCACACTCAGCAGGAGGCAGGAACAAAACAAACGGGCAGGCAAGACAGGCATGGCATGATAAAAAAAAAAACAAGACTTGGTTAGAGAACTAGACATGAGAGCTAGACATGAGCATGAGAGTGAAAGATGTTTCCGTGAAGACTAACAGAACAGGTGTGAATATATCGAGTGAAAAGCAGGTGGAGCAAGGGAACAGATTAACTTGGACAGGTGAGCCGAATAAACTTAATTGACAGACAGAACAAAATGTGGCTGCGGCAAAAACAGAGACTCTAATAAACAAACTAGAAAAACATGAAGCTAAAGCATAACCAGATCCGAAAACCAAACTTGACAAAACATGAACAAGACGACAAAACTAAAGAATGACCAGGAAAATAAACAGAAACATGATTCAAAACTTGAACAGTGAAAAACAGAAGGAAAAACCCCGAAACCAAAAGCCGGACCCTCAGTGATGTGAGCAGGAGCTGAGGCGTCGACCGGACCCTCCGTGACGGAGCAGGAGCTGAGGCATCAACCGGACCCTCAGTGACGTGTGCAAGAGCTGAGGCGTCGGCGAGACTCTCCGTGACGTGAGCAGGAGCTGAGGCGTCGACCGGACCCTCAGTGACGTGAGCAGGAGCTGAGGCGTCGGCTGGACCCTCAGTGACGTGAGCAGGAGCTGAGGCATCGGCGAGACCCTCAGTGACGTGAGCAGGAGCTGAGGCATCGGCGAGACCCTCAGTGATGTGAGCAGGAGCTGAGGCATCGGCGAGACCCTCAGTGACGTGAGCAGGAGCTGAGGCGTCGGCCGGACCCTCCGTGGCGTGAGCAGAGGCGTCGCCGGGGCCCCTGATCACTTGAGCCAGGGCGTCCCTCTTACGACATCTTCTGCGCCGTGTGGAGGGGGTTGAGGCTGACTTAGGGTCAGGCTGTGGAGTGTCAGGCTGTGGAGTGTCAGGCTGTGGATTGTCAGGCTGTGGTGTGTCAGGCTGTGGACCTGACGTGGGCTGCTCTGCAGCAGCAGCAGCTCCCTGGAGTCCTGGCGTGGGCTGCTCTGCAGCAGCAGCAGCTCCCTGGAGTCCTGGCGTGGGCTGCTCTGCAACAGCTTCCTGGAGGCTTGACGTGGATGATGGAGGATGGCAGTAAAACAGCCTTACTGAGACTTCATACTCCATCTCGATCTGCTTTATCCTCTCCATCAGCTCAGGAGAGGAATACAGGAGACCTGTCGTCCTGAGGATCTTGATTCGGCGTACCGTGAACCTCAAGCGCTGCTCCAGCTCGGCAGGTGTTGCCCCAGAACACCGGGCCGGAGCGAGCGCAGACGGCATGGGCGGAGGTGCAGCGAGCCTGGGAGTCAGTGCTGTGGCAGGCGAAGATGCGGGCTCATTTGCTGCAGCGAGCCTGGGAGACAGTGCTGTGAGCAGGCGGAGAACGGCGACGAAGGGGACCTGTCCCCGGAACTGGAATCGCCAACCTGGATCCATCATAAGCCGACTGCGGCACTGACAGCCCTGCAGAACGGCGCAATGACTTCTCCGCCTCCCTAGACAGGAAAGTAAGGAGGTCAATGGAGCTAGCCTGATGCTCCTCCGCGAGGTCCGTTGTTGGCGGAAACTTACTGTCACGGTTCTGTCACGGTTTACTTGGAATTGGACCCCAGAATGCAGACGAGAAGGCAGCGTGATGGTAAGTGAAAAAAAAAGGTTCAATAACAAAAACTCACACTCAGCAGGAGGCAGGAACAAAACAAACGGGCAGTCAAGAGAGGCATGGCATGATCAAAGAAAAACAAGACTTGGTTAGAGAACTAGACATGAGAGCTAGACATGAGCATGAGAGTGAAAGATGTGTCCGCGAAGACAAACAGAACAGGTGTGAATATATCGAGTGAAAAGCAGGTGGAGCAAGGGGACAGATTAACTTGGACAGGTGAGCCGAATAAACTTAATTGACAAACAGAACAAAATGTGGCTGCGGCAAAAACAGAGACTCTAATAAACAAACTAGAAAAACATGAAGCTAAAGCATAACCAGATCCGAAAACCAAACTTGACAAAACATGAACAAGACGACAAAACTAAAGCATGACCAGGAAAATAAACAGAAACAGTGAAAAACATAAGGACAAACCCCAAAACCAAAAACCAAACAACCCTACATCATGACAGATTCATGTTGAACAATGTAAATTAAGATTTGCCGTTTGGCTACATCACATGTAATGAGACAATGCAGCACAAAATGCATAACAGACCTATATGGAGCTAAATTGGGGCCATAAAGTTTGTTCAAACGAAACAAATTTGAACCTGAAAAATAAAAGTTTGTTCAAACGAAACAAATTTGAACCTGAAAAATAAAAGTTTGTTCAAAAGAAAAAAATTAGAACCTGAAAAATTATTTTGAACTTCGTCGTTGTCGTCGTCTTCTGCTTTATCTGGGACCGGGTCGTGGGGGCAGCAGACTCAGCAGAGACGCCCAGACGTCCCTCTCCCCAGACACCTCCTCCAGTTCCTCCAGGGGCAGCCCAAGGCATTCAAAGGCCAGCCGAGAGACATAGTCCCTCCAGCGTGTCCTGGGCCATGTCCTGGGCCTCCTCCCAGTGGGACGTGCCTGGAACACCTCCCGAGGAAGGCGTCCAGAAGGCATCCGGTATAGATGCCCGAGCCACCTCAACTGGCTCCTCTCAATGTGGAGGAGTAGCGGCTCTACTCCGAGCCCCTCCCGGGTGGCCGAGCTCCTCACCCTATCTCTAAGGGAGTGCCCGGCCACCCTACGGAGGAAGCTCATTTCCGCCGCTTGTATCCGGGATCTCGTTCTTTCGGTCATGACCCAAAGTTCATGGCCATAGGTGAGGGTAGGAACGTAGACCGACCGGTAAATTGAGAGCTTCGCTTTTCGGCTCACCTCTCTCTTCACCACAACGGACCGGCACAGCGCCCCCATCACTGCGGCAGCTGCACCCATCCGTCTGTCGATCTCCCGCTCCATTCTTCCCTCACTCGTGAACAAGACCTCCAGATACTTAAACTCCTCCACTTGAGGCAGGAACTGCCCTCCAACATGAAGAGGACAAGCCACCCTCTTCCGGATGAGGGGTCCAGCAGGACCACGTCATCTGCAAAAAGAAGAGACGAAATCCTCTGGTCCCCAAACAAGACCCCCTCTGGCCCTTGACTGCACCAATAGATCCTGTCCATAAAAGTTATGAACAGGACCGGTGACAAAGGGCGTCCCTGCCGGAGTCCAACATGCACCGGGAACAGGTCCGACTTAGTGCCGGCAATGCGAACCAAACTCCTGCTCCGCTTGTACAGAGACCGGATGGCCCCTAGTAAAGGGCCCCCTATTCTATACTCCTGGAGCACCCCCCACAGGGCATCACGAGGGACACAGTCAAATGCTTTCTCCAGGTCCACAAAACACATGTGGACCGGTTGGGCAAACTCCCATGAACCCTCGAGTACCCTGTAGAGGGTATAGAGCTGGTCCAGTGTTCCACGGCCAGGACGAAAACCACACTGCTCCTCCTGAAGCTGGGGTTCGACTATCGGCCGGACTCTCCTCTCCAATACCCTGGCGTAGGCCTTACCAGGGAGGCTGAGGAGTGTGACCCCCCTGTAGTTGGAACACACCCTCCGGTCACCCTACTTATGTAGGGGGAACACCACCCAAGTCTGCCAATCCAAAGGCACTGTCCCCGTCCGCCACGCAATGTTGAAGAGGCGTGTCAACCATGACAGCCCCACAACATCCAAAGACTTGAGGTACTCAGGGTGGATCTCATCCAACCCCAAAGGAGCTTTTTAACCACCTCGGTGACTTCAGTCCGGGTGATGAAAGAGTCCATCCCTGAGTCCCCAGCCTCTGTTTCCACCAGGGAATGCATGATGGCAGGATTGAGGAGATCCTCGAAGTACTCCTTCCACCCCCCGATAATGTCCCCAGTCGAGGTCAGCAGCCCCCCACCCCCACTGTAAACAGTGTTGGTGAAGCACTGCTTCCCCCTCCTGAGGCGCCGGACAGTTTGCCAGAATCGCTTCGGTGGCCTCACCGAATTCCTCCCAGGTCCGAGTTTTTGCCTCTGCCACAGCCCGGGCTGCGGCACGCCTGGCCCCACGGTACCCGTCAGCCGCCTCAGGAGTCCCACAAGCCAACCACAGCCGATAGGACTCCTTCTTAAGCTTGACAGCGTCCTTTACTGCCGGTGTCCACCACCGGGTTCAGGGAATGCCGCCGCGACAGGCACCGCAGACCTTACGGCCGCAGCTACGGGCGGCAGCATCGACAATAGCTACGGAGAACATGGTCCACTCGGACTCTCAGTCTCCAACATCCCTTGGAATCTGGTCAAAGCTCTTCCGGAGGTGAGAGTTGAATACATCCCTGGCCAAGGGGTCCGCCAGACGTTCCCAGCATACCCTCACTATGCGCTTGGGCGTGCCAAGTCTGTCCGGCTTTCTCCTCCCCCAGCGGATAAAACTCACCACCAGGTGATGATCAGTGGACAGCTCAGCCCCTCTCTTCACCCGAGTGTCCAAAACATGCGGCCGGAGGTCTGATGATACGACAACAAAGTTGATCATTGACCTCCTGCCTAGGGTATCCTGGTGCCAAGTGCACTGATGGACACCCTTATGTTTGAACATGGTGTTCATTATGGACAATCCGTGACTAGCACAGAAGTCCAATAACAAAACACCGCTTGGATTCAGATTGGGGAGGCCATTCCTACTGATCACTCCTCTCCAGGTGTCACTGTGGTATCTCCATTGGGCGTTGAAGTCCCCCAGCAGAATAATGGAGTCCACAGGAGGGGCACTATCCAGCACCCCCGACAGTACCAAGAAGGCTGGGTACTCCGCACTACCACTCGGCCCTTAGGCCGAAATGACAGTCAGAGACCTCTCCCCAACCCGAAGGCACAGGGATGCGACCCTCTCATCCACAGGGGTAAACCCCAACACGAGACGGCTGAGCTGGGGGGCGACAAGCAAACCCACCCCAGCCCGCCGCCTCTCCCCGTGGGCTACTCCAGAGTAGAAGAGAGTCCAGCCCCTCTCGAGGAGTTGGGTTCCAGAGCCCACGCTGTGCGTGGAGGCGAGCCCTACTATTTCTAGTCGATATCTCTCGACTTTCCGCACAAGCTCAGGCTCCTTCACCCCCAGCGAGGTGACATTCCACGTCCCTAGAGCCAGCCTAAGCATCCGGGGATTGGGCCGCCGAAGTCTCCACCTTCGTCTGCCGCCCAATCCTCTTTGCACCGGTCCCTCACGGTTCCCCCTGCAGGTGGTGGGCCCACTGGGGGATGGTCTCGCCTCTCTCATTTGGGCTTGGCCCTGCCGGGTCCAGCGAGGAGCAACCCAGCCACCAGGCGTTCTCCGACGAGTCCCGACCCCAGGCCTTGCTCCAGGGTGGGACCCCGGCTCCGCCGTACCGGGCGACGTCACGTGCCTCGATTTTGTAGTTGTCATGAGGGGCTCTTGAACCGCTCTTTGTCTGACCCGTCACCTAGAGCCTGTTTGCCATGGGAGACCCTACCAGGGGCATTTAAGCCCCAGACAACATAGCCTCTAGGATAATTCGAGCACTCAAACCCCTCCACCACGTTAAGGTGGTGGTTCAAGGAGGGGATCATTTTGAACTTCCCCCCAAATAAATGTGAAAACTGGAAAAAAAGTTTTGCAGCTGAAAAAAAAGTTCAAAACTACTTGCAGATTTTTTTCCATGAGAGCATGCGAAATCTCACATTTCTCAACATAAATCAAAAGAACCGCTAGACTAAGAGCGGTATGAAACCAGATGCAAAACAAGCCGGTATTTTCCAAATATCCTTGCATCCTTGCATATATATATATATATATATATATATATATATAGAGAGAGAGAGAGAGAGAGAGAGTTTTTAAAAAGTGCCACTGTTTTTTAGCCCAGGCTATTTTTCTGATCTCCGCTTTTCATTGTCAGCTCAGCTGGCCGCCCTGCAGCGCATGTTGCCTGACTGGAGCAGAGAGGAGGTTTGTCTGAGCTACTGCACCCTGTTGGTGGTCAGACCTCTTGGAGTTCCTCCGGTCCTTGGTCCCCAGAAGCAATCACACTACATCTAACACTGACTCTTAAAGGAACGATTCTCAAACAGTTTCTAACTTTCAGTTCAATTCAATTCAGTTTATTTATATTGCGCCAATTCACAACACGTCGTCTCAGGGCACTTCACAAAAGTCAGGTACATACATTCCAATTAATCGTAACCATTGAACAGTGCAGTCAGATTCAGTTATTTATTCAAATTTGATAAAAAGTTTTTCTGTCTAAGGAAACCCAGCAGATTGCATCGAGTCAGAGACTTGTAGCATTCACTCCTCCTGGATGAGCATTCTCTCGCTTTGCAGCAATCCCTCATACTGAGCATGCATGTAGCGACAGTGGAGAGGAAAAACTCCCTTTTAACAGGAAGAAACCTCCAGCAGAACCAGGCTCAGTGTGAGCGGCCCTCTGCCACGACCGACTGGGGGTTTGAGAGAACAGAGCAGAGACACAAAGACAACAAAGAAGCACTGATCCAGGAGTCCTTTCTATGGGAAGGAAAAGTAAATGTTAATGGATGTAGCTCCTTTAGTCATTTCACCTGACCAGATAAACTCTGAGCCAGTTTTCAAGGTTAGAGTCTGAAAGAGAGCACATAGAGTTAGTCACAGTAAAAGCTCAGTCAATTGCCATGTCTAGGACAGAGAAAGTGTTAAACACTGAAAGACAGGGCCATATGGATCATCAGTAGAGGGTGACCATTAAGTTGTTGCCAGAAAGGTGTCACAGGTAGACACAGAGTCAGGCCAGTTGTAGCTTCTAGGAAGAGAAAAGAGGGAGAACAAAGTTAAAAACTGAAATAACAGCAAATAATGCAGAATTAGAGAGTAGTGTGAGAATGTAGCGAAGAGGGTGAACGTGGTCATTATGTCCTCAAGCAGCCTAAGCCTATAGCAGCATAACTACAGAGATAGCTCAGGATAACCTAAGCCACTCTAACTATAAGCTTTATCAAAAAGGAAAGTTTTAAGCCTAGCCTTAAAAGTAGACAGTTTGTCCATCTAGAGCCCACTGATGGCCATTGTTATACTAAAAACTACAACGATTGGGATACTTCTCTCTGTCAGATTGACCATAACCATTGGAAAAGAAAAGGGGTCATACAGGTAGCAGAAATGGAGGGTGTGTTTGCACCTCAACCATAACTGAGCCGGTTTAGGCTAAACCTGTCTCCCCCTTGCTCCATCCAACAGGGAGGGAAGAAGATGGAGGTAAAAATTAAGGAAGCCACTCTAACTATAAGCTTAATCAAAAAGGAAAGTTTTAAGCCTAGCCTTAAAAGTAGACAGGGTGTCTGCCTCACGGATTAAAACTGGAAGCTGGTTCCACAGGAGAGGAGCCTGATAACTAAAAGATCTGCCTCCCATTCTACTTCTAGAGACTCTAGGAACCACCAGTAAACCTGCAGTGTGAGAATGAAGTGCTCTGTTAGGAACATATGGAACAATCAGATCTCTGATGTATGATGGAGTTAAATCATTAAGGGCTTTATATGTGAGGAGGAGAATTTTAAATTCTATTCTGGATTTAACAGGGAGCCAATGAAGGGAAGCCAAAGTAGGAGAAATATGATCTCTCTTTTTAATTTTCATCAGAACTCTTGCTGCAGCATTTTGAATCAGCTGAAGGCTTTTAACTGCATTTTGTGGACATCCTGATATTAACAAATTACAATAGTCCAGCCTTGAAGTAACAAATGCATGGACTAGTTTTTCAGCGTCACTCCAACAGGATATTTCTAATTTTGGCAATGTTCTGGAGATGTAAGAAGGAAACCCTAGAAACCTGTTTAATATGGGATTTCAGCTCCTTTAATCTAAATTAGGCAGAGGAATGATTACAGAGATCAGTGCCGAGGCTCTGTGAAAGGATGACGAAGAGCCCCGAAAGAAGGTCACATATAGTTTTATATCTGGCACTCCGATCCAATGGATGTGCCCTCCCTCAGTGTTTATCAGCAGACTTTGTGTCACCATTGTGGTGTCTATCTGGTAGGTTGTGTAGTAGTGGGTTTCCATCCTTAATCTAAGTGTGCTGCTGTATTCTAATCAAACCAGTTACAGCCTGCTCCACCGTCAAACCCAGTGCCCCAGCCACAGGTCATTTATGACAAACCTTGGGCCATTTATCCTTGTAATGTGTGTCGAGCATTCTTGTCCTATTCTAACAAAAAGGAAACATTAGAATTTATGCTTTATATCATTATGGTATAAGTGGGAAAAACTGCTATGAGTCATATAAATAAAGGTTATCCTTTATTTATAAAGGTTGATATGGCATAGTTTAGGGCACAGTGGTCCAGCAAAATATCAGCGCCCCAGAAACTGTCGCCTCTTGCGTGCTTGCCGTCGCGCTCGCCCTGCGTCTGTGCAGGGCGGTGAGCCGGTGGTTCAGCTCGTAGGCCGGTGGTTCACGGGCTGAAGTCAACCACCGGCCTACCGCCCTGCGTCTGTGCAAGGCGGTTATTAAAAACTAAACATTCACAAAATAAGAAATGGCTAAGCCAGCGGTCCACTGGGGATTTCCCCGGTTGCCCCGTATGCCAGTTTGCCCCTGGCTGTGAGTCATTTCACTAAATGAAGACCAAACACGTTTTAATCAAAAATGCACCAGAAACCGAAACCCGAGTCCAGTTCATGTGAAAACAAGTCCAGGCTTAATTATGCAAGGATATTCGGAAAATACTGGCTCATTTTGCATCTTGTTTCATTCCCGCCGCTTAGTCTGGCGGTTCTTTTGCTTTATGTTGAGAGCATGGGAAATCTCCAACACGGACTTAAATTGCTGTGCAAATCTGTCAAGATCATATTTTCTCCTCTGAGATGCGCATCGTGTATTCACGTAAGCTGCTTCTATCGGTGAAACATGTTATCTTTCAAAACCAATCACATATATAGAATATCGATGATGTATTACAGATATTTCCAGTTCCCACGGTCCCTGAATGCAACAGCTGGGAATATGTTGTTCAGCCACTGTGTTGAGCTGTCAGTCATGATTCCGCAGACCCGTGATCTGAGGCCCCGCCCCCCACGCCAAAACAGAGCCAGAAGTTTGAAGCCGAAATTCGAAAAAAAAACTTGAATCTGAAAAGTAGTTTTGAACTTTTTTTTTCCAGTTTCACATCTGTTTTTTTTCAGTTGCAAAACTTTTTTTCCAGTTTTCAAATTTTTTTGGGGGAGGTTCAAAATAATTTTTCAGGTTCTCATTTTTTTCGTTTGGACAAACTTATATTTACACACACCCTCACACACACACACACACACACACACACACACACACACACATTTTACTTTGACCGGGGGACCTCTAGGACACATTCAGCACAGTTGTTGCTGTACATTCCTGCTACTCGGTTATAACGTTCTTTGTATGCTTTACCGGCCAGCATCTTGCACCCATTTGCTGGACTGTTTCAAGGGCATCTTTGCAAAACCTGTCTAGTATGGTGGACCCTGGCTTCTATACATGCATTTTCAATAAGTTAAAATATTATTTAAAAGTTAATTTAGTTCAGTGACTCAATATACTAAGTGAAACACATTATATAGATTAATGACATACAGACTGATGTTTTCAAGCCTTTATCTCTGTTAATTATGATGATTTTCTGCTTACAGCTAAAAAAATCCCCACAACATTTAATTTCTTAGACTAGAAAATTACATCAGTTCAATAAAAACCACAATTTTTAATAGAGAAATGTGGACTTGATGAAAGGTATGTTTAATACCTTCTTAAAGGTTGTTGTTTTCAAAAGATCTGACAAACAAGCGTTATTGGGACACATTCAGTTTTTTTTTTTATATGACTGTATTTAAAACAATGCTGGTTACATGGGTAAATGTTTTTCTATCTAAAAAAATACATTTAAGTGTAAAGTAAGTGAATTCTTGTTGAAGTCTGTATCCATGGAGTTCCTTTGCAAGATACGGTCGATCACAAGTGACTGAACTCATTAGAAAAGGTCAGCATTGTATTAATCATTACAGTTTTCAATTCCAATATGAGGTTGACGTTTTCTTTCAGTGATCCATTTTGAACCTTCAGTTTGTGTTTCCCAAATATTGGATGTGTTTCCATCAATTTTTATGTTGTTTATTAGATTTTCCGGAACATCCTGTTTCAATACTACAGGAATTTGTCTTATCTCCCCTTTTCAGTAGCCTCTCCCTCTTTCCCTTCAGTTTTATTTTGTCACGGTTAAAAAATATCTAAGAAAAGAAAACCTGCCTTTGAGGATGGTGTGTCATCTTTTCAATGGTACACGAGTTCCCAGGAGGAAGGAGAATATGCCACTCAGTGTTTGCAGTCTCTAACTGTAAAGATGTAAGAATGGATAACTAAAAGTTTGGGAAGTTATTCAAAGCTGATGGATCACAAAGAGAGGCAAAGCAAACAAAAAAATCAACCAGGAAAATAAGTTAATTGTCAAATTTTGCTCTTGTTAGATTGTCACATAGAACTGCTTCATATATATTTCAACCTATATAAATGTGTTTGTGTCATTCAGAAAATCATTATCAAAACCGGCTTCTCCAGCACTGGAGGATCACCATGATGATTTTACTTATATGGAACCTTTCCTCCATGAGCTCCCCCACAAGGAGGAGGATCAGGGGCTTCCCCTAGAGGAGGATCCGTTACCCCACATACTCCTTCCTGCAGACAGCCTAGATCTTCTAGAGAAAGCAGAGAGGAAAATGCTTAAGAAAAAGAGGCGAAACAAGCAAAAGAAACAACGGAATCGACATTTTAATGACCTCTGGGTGCGGTTGGAAGAGAGGTAAGGTGACAGAAAAACAAAAGACAAGATGACAACTTCATTTTAGACCTTCATCAATTTATTTAAAGTATTCTTCTTCCAGGGTGAAAATTACACAACATACAGTTTATGTGGTTATTCAAAACAAGAATCAGTGCATATGTTTAAGTTTACTGTAAAATATGGTCAAACGTAGACATGACAGCTTAAATATATACTGGCATTTAAGTTTCTCTTAGTAATGAATATTGAGTAGAGCAGATCGTTTCTGTTTGCCATCATAAAAATTATTTGTTAGATAGAACCTATTGGTTAGACCAATACTCAGAACCATTGGAAACTCCAAGTAATTCAGTTAAATTCAATTCATTTCAATTCAATTCAATTCATAAATACTTTATTAATCCCAAAAGGACATTAATTGTTGTTGTAGCTTATATTATACAGGTTAAATTCCAAGCAGAAGAAGAAATGTAGATTGCAGTTGACTTCAACTGATTACACATATTTTAGAAGTATCTGAGCAAACTATTGTACCTAAGTACACATTATCACTAATGTCATCCTCAGAGGATATGAAAATGGTTAGAATGTTCAAGAACAAAACGGGAACAACCAAGGCTTGGATCTACCATGAACTGAAAATTTTTGGAGTGTCACTTTCCACAATAAGGCAAGTTTTATATTGCCATGGATTAATACGGTGGAGACCAAGAAAGAAATCCCAGCTCCAAAATTATCAGTCAGGTTTCACAGAAATTTCCAGATGCCAACATAGACAAACCAACAGCCTTCAGGAGAGGTTTTGTGGTACTTCTATTGATACTCGTACTTGTACTCATCGTCTTCCGGGACAGAACAACACCCCCACCCCACATGCTGCAACCCCTCCACTCCACCCTCCAGTCCTGGGATTTCGTTCTTTCAGTCATGACCCAAAGTTCATGCCACAGATACCAAGCAGTAATTTGAGAGCTTCACTTTCCGGTTCAGCCATTGCTTCACCACAACGGACTGGCACAGCATCCTTATTACTGCAGTAGCCGCAGTAGAGGGCAAGCCTGAAGAGGGCAAGCCACCTTTTTCCAGTCCAGAACCATGGCCTCGGACTTGGAGGAGCTGATCCTCATCCCAGCCGCTTCACACTGGGCTGCAAACCGCCCCAGTGCATGATGTAGATCTTGGCTAGCAGGACAATGTCATCTGCAAAAAGAATAGACAAAATCTACTGTACCCAAAACTAGACCCCCTCCAGACCTTGGCTATGCCTAGAAATCCTGTCAATTAAAGTTATGAACAGGATCGGTGACAAAGGGCAGTCCTGCCAGGGTTCACTTGGAACAGGTACAACTTAGTGTCGGCAATGCGAGCCAGACTCCTGCTCCGTTTGTACAGAGAAAGGATGGCCCTCCAATAAAGGGCCCATGACTCTGTACTCCTGAAGCGCCCCCACAGGGCACCACTGGGGACACGGTCGAATGCCTTCTCCATGTCCACAAAACACACATGGACCTGTTAGGCAAACTCCCAAGAACCCTTGAGCACCCTGTATAGGGTGTAGAGCTGGTCCAGTGTTCCACGGCTAGAACGAAAACCACACTCCTCCTGAAGCAGAGGTTCGACCATCGGCCAGACTCTCCTTTCCAACACCCTTGCACTGTCCAGCACTCCCAAGAGGGACGCCAAGATTGGGTACTCCGCACCACTGCTTGGCTCATAGGCCAAAACTACAGTCAGAGACCTCTCCCTGACCGGAAGGTACAGGGATGCGACCCTCTCATCCACCGGGATAAACCCCAACATGAGACAGCTGTGCTGGGGAGCAACAAGCAAACCCATCTGAGCCCACCACCTATCCTTGTGGGCCACTCCAGGTTGGAAGAGAGTCCAACCTCTCTAGAGGAGTTGGGTTACAGTGCGAACACTGTGAGTGAAGATGAGCCTGACAATTTCTAGCCAATATCCATTGACCTACAGCACAAGATCATGCTCCTCCCTCCCTGGCGAGGTGACATTCCACATCCCCAGAGAAAACTTAAGCATCTGGAATCGAATTGCTCATCCTTCATTTGTACCCTTCCTTTCGTGATGAATTTTGACCTTGTGTAGATTGAAAAAAAAATAAGAAATCAACAGTAAATTCAAGCTTGTACACCTAAATTGTTCTCTTTAAAAAGTTGCTTAATCATCTTGCCCTAGAAAAAGAATAATCAAAACATTAATTAAAAGCCCCAAATCAATATGACATTCATGCACATATGATTGTGTGTAAATGTCTGGTCACAGCTGTATGTTTGTTAAAGCATCAGAAAGGAATGAACACAATAAGGAATAAATACATTACATGGTAGAGAATGTGGGAAGAAGATGAGGAACTTCCTAAAGTGATGCTGAGGGATCAAACTGCCACCATATCACCAAAAAAACCACCAACATATCAAATCACTATTCTCTTCATTTAGTTACAGAACACAAACATTAGATCCATGCTTCTCTGTAGCTGGTATCAGTGTCTTAAATGGAAAAATAGCAACCTGACAATTAACTCCAATTTGGTTCTCACCATAGCTCTAGGCAGGGACTAACCGGAGAACAAAACAAGCTCACCTTTTTGACAAAAAACAGTCACCTGCCATGTCAAAGAACTTCTGTGTGTTTTGTGACAGCGAGATTTTTATTTCATGTTAGTTGTCAAAAAGGGTAGGACTCTGTCCTTCCATTTCCTGCAGTCATTTATTAGTTAGAACCATTTGTTCTGAATGTCATCAGTCATAAGGTCAACCTATACAGTCCACAATAAATGGCGCTTATGGGCCATTTAGAGTTTCAAGTGTCATCTGACCTACACAAAGCTGAACTGTGTGAGTTAAATAGGACAGCCTAAAGAAGAAACAAAAATATGGAAAAGTCACATAAAATGCTCTTTACATTATGTCTTAAGGAATGTTTTTCTTTCTTTATGTGAGACCCTGAATTTTAAATGGAAAAGGAAACAGACTGTTTGCCTACCCCTGCTACAACGAGCATTCCTTTTACATTTTTGTGTATTTTCATGTCTGAAAAGGAGAGAAGTTCAGAGTAGACAAAGTGTTCCACTGCAGAGTTGAGATTTTCTAATGTAATTGCTGAATGGCCACATAGTGAATTGCCAAACCTGGTTACTTTAGCTTACACGAAGTCGCTTCCTAAAACCACTAATGTGACATAGTTTTCAATTTGAAAATGTGATTAATCTTTAAAATTACAGTTTGTGGGCCATTAGGTTTTTAGGCCAATTAGGAAAATCCATTAAAGTAATTTTGGGTAAACTTAGATACTGACTGCCTAATTAGTGTGTAATATATGTGAATAATATTTAATTATTAACATAATGATAAATATTTGATTTTCTGGGGTAAATTTACATTGACTGAAAATGTTTTTAATTACTTCAAAAATGCAGCAATCTTTACTGTTTATTTATTTTTTGGTCCAATTGGGGATCAAATCTTAAATGTTTAACATTACCTTCGTTAAATAGATGTGAAGGTTTTGTTTTGCTTCAGTGTCAAATGTGCATCCCATAAAACAAAGGAATTTTTTTGTGCAGCATATTTCAGTACCAAGACAAATCAAAGTGCTTTACATCATAAAAACATAAAAAATACATTGCAGTGGCATAATAAAACCAAGTAATGTAACGCTGGACTAAAGACTAAAATTGATGATGTAAGAGTATCATTCACTGGCTTCAACAATTACATAAACATTTTGTCTGCATCAAACCTATGTTTAATTTATGTGAATAATTACTTTAAGTTTATATTTTTACGTATAATACAGGGGTAATATTTAGGAAGTACACTGTAACTCAGAAGTTCGCTGGCAGTTATTTTATTCATCAGGATACATTTTTCCAGAAAATTATTAAAAAATATTTTAAAGTAATCTCTTATTATTCTAGCATTTACCAAATAGAAATAATTTTTATAATCCTAACTGACCTACACCAGAAAAGGTTTAATCTGAATCCTCTTCCAGTGTAACAAAATGTGTTTCTTTTTATACAGTGTATGTAAATGTCTGGTTGTAACTGTTTATGCAAATCAAACAAACTAGCATCGTTACGCTTATCTCAGAGTCATCATGTGATTAATGTGATAAAGAACCATAATTAAACCATTAGTGTGATTAATGTTTTTTTGTTACTTCTTCCTGCAGTTCTATGGTGCAGTCTCCGCCTCCCACTTTGGTTCGCATCATCAATGGTTATATCACAGTGGAGCCACCAAACTCAGTTTACAGCCAGCACAACTACCATCATTTACAGTCTTCATCACACATCTCCATTCCATACATTTTACTTCTCTTGCTCTCTACATTTATGGCTTTGATTTTTCAGAGAGAGTCTGTGGTACTCTAGTAAGACATCGTTGATTAATTTATCAAATAAGCATTTAAGAGTTTAAACTCTATTTAATATAAGGTCTGATTAAAACCTGGAGGGTGGGCTTCAGAAATTAGGGGGAATTCTGTTAAATGAGGATTACATGTAGCTGTCAGACTGGATCAACATCACTTGGAAATGAAAATTCAAATGTTAACTGATGTCAGTGAACTAACGCTCTGATGAAAACATTTAACGTGTTTTCCTGGAATATACAGGTTTGATGTTTTCTTATTTTACAATGATAAGACTTTGGACAAAGAATGCAAAAGGCAAGTGGAAAAAATAATTGTATACTTCTCATAGACATTAATGCCAGATGATTGCTACCCAATTTATCCATTCAGTGCCTGCAACATGCATACCATTCAAAGCCTTCTTGAACATCAAATATCATTTATAAACACAAACAGAATCATTTCCTGTCTTTAGTGCGTTTGTATGAGTTGTTAATGTGTGTTTGTTTTTGCAAGTTTGTCAGCTGTTATGCCCCCTGTGTTTGCAACCAGAAGAATTCTTCACAACTTAATTTATTCTATCATTTACAAAGAATTGCTTTAATGTTGGGAAAAACATATTGCTTGGGGAATTGTACATAGTGTTTTAAATACTATAGATGTATTTTAGGGCTATACAAATTAAAATGATCAAAAGCATTGTTATATATAAATTAATAAATAGTGTGCAGTATATTTCTGAAAGGACATCAGGAACTAACCACCACAGCCCATGTCATGTTTCACACTGTAATTAAAGTTGTGATATGGACATATGATTGTATTGTATCTAATCTATCAGTGTTATTACCTGCTTTGTTGTGTTTATTGAAAGAGTTCATGATCAAGCATATTTGTTTTTCATTAGATTTAAATTATTTAACTTCATTAGTTTTTCGATAAAGCATATGGGACATTTTCTATGACTTTTTTATAAATAATTTTGTTACTACAGCATACAAGTGTGTTTTTTATGTTTTTAGTGTAATAATAATAATATTGCAGCTATAATAAAGCTTTCTACACATGTAGAACATGTACAGGGTAGTATTCTAGGCCAGTCATATGTCATCTATGGAATGAGATAAGTGTAACAGTATCAGCAATAAAATATTTATGTAGACATATTTTTGTTTATTGAAAATTATTTTGTGTAATAACAATTGGAGAAAGTCAATAATGTTGTTATTATTATATGTAGAACAATATGTAGTGGCATGCTTTTAAAATGATTTTATGTGGTGTAGGACCTAAACTCAGGCAGGAGGCAGGCAGGATCATGTTGGATGATGGTGATTTAATGATCTACAAAACATAATTAAAAACAAATGAAGGCAGCAAGGAAGGGAAAAATACAAAGGGACATATTAGCGAGACACATAGAGCTTAACAAGAGGATGCTGAGATGACTGAGAGGCAACCAGGGGAGGTGATTACTGAAATAGAAACATGGAACAGCTGTGAGGAAGACTGGATGAATAAACACAGACAGGAAACACGGGGATCATGGAAAAACTAAAGCAGTAACTAAACACAAGTGAAAACAGATAATCATAAAACACAACAAAACAAAGGAATCACCAAAGATAGAGACCTAACCATGTACAAAGGTCCCAAAAGATCATAACATTCCTTATAGTAAGTAACTGGATCCACCCAAAAAGGCTCAGGAATCAAATAGTGGCCTGGGCTTTTAGGAGTCGATCAGACATTTCTTCACCACAGCTGCAATTCACACAGTTGTTGTAAATTATAATTCAAACATTTTGGTGTAATATTTTTGTTTTGTGTCCATCGTTGTTGATACTGCCACATTTTTATGTTCAGTTTATATAAATGATATATGCTATCATAATAATTGGATTGATTTTTAACAGATCAAAAAATGCTTATTTTTATGTCTTTCATTCATTTATGCAGCAAAATTTGGCATTTAAGTATTGGTTTCCTGTCAGGCCTAAATAAATACTTTTAATATTTTTATCATCTTTATAAAGTCATAAAATGTCAGCTTCAGCACTGAACCACATCTGCACGAGTGTGACATGAATAACATGCAAAACGATAAGTGTGCTTGTAAGCAATGCTGCCATTGCTTTGTTATCGATGGTTCATGACAAGTTAATGTGTTGCTCACATGTTTTCTAAACGCCTATATTAGAAGTTGTTTAAGGGGCACACGTGGTTTGCCACAAACTGAACGGTTGCTTTGTTTGGCAAATAAAGACATAAACAGGAAACTGGAGCAATAAGGGATCCTCTAGATGTACAGGAAATGAGAGTTAATAGATTTGTTCTGTCAACAGGAAAAGATACCTAACTGACTATTTAGCCTGTGCTTTCATTTAAGGTGGGGCTGCATTTTAGATGTGCTTATGTACGTGTGCCAGATAATAAGACGGTATAAGAGTTAGAGCACAAGAGGGATGTTTATTTCTTAAATTGCATCACTGTTATGGAGCTGTTTTTATAACAGAGGTAATTGTTACCATGATCTGCACAGAAATTATTTGGCAATTTATTTTTTATGAAAATAAAAGATATTCTGGGCCATCAATAACCAATCATATTTGACACCAAATATAACTTCACAAATGACCTATATTGACTACTGACATTTTGATTTATCAGGTATAGCTTTTAATTACTTTTGCATCTTAAACAAACTAGATCCCAGACATTTGATACTAAAATTACATGCAAATGCACACTCAAACACTGGCACATTTGATCATGTGATTGTGAAGGGTAAAACTGAACTGTGGTTGTATTGCTTAAGTCCCATTGGTTTTCAATCAGTCTTGTGTCTCAAAAGCATTAAACTTACATTATCTTAAAGGCAGCATGCAAATCTAAATAATGGTTTTGATTTGTCCATGTAACTCAAAACATTTAAAAACAACAAACCATGTAAGTCACTCAGCTCTTCCATAAAAGAACAAACAAATAAAGATGCAGGTCACTCCCCTAATAGCCTCTCGCTGAGTGTGCTTGTTGACAGATGTTATAGCTTATTTAATGTTTGAAACACAGCTTGAAGAACAGCAGGAATGTCAGAAGTCAACCACAAAAGCTACTGGCAGAAAAAAAAATCCCTTTAAAACTTAAGCCAATATGTTAGCTGCAAACAAGAAAAATAGTCATCATCCGCTGACAAGTGCGCTTACTGATTTTGCATAAATCTATATCTCTAATAAAATATAATCAAAAAGTTGGGTCCTATCAAAGCACACCACACTGGACTGGAGGTTGGGTGGCCAAGTGAACCTGGAGAAATTAAAAGCAGATGTCCTTTCAGACTCCTGTTTCCTGTAAAACCTCAAACTATAGACAAAAATAAAGACATGCCATCAACCCTGGTCATAAAGACTACCAATCTTACAGTATATTTTTGCTGCACATGGTCAACTCATTTTCCTGTGTGTTGCTGTTTAACTGGTGTGTCTCTGGTCCTTTAAAATTGTGCAGAAATAAGTCGACGGTGTATTTAAAAAATATATTGTAGTGTATTTTTACTGCATCCTATATAGACTATACAGGGTAAATTCTGAAAATTAGATGTGAATTCCTTGAAAGACCCAAGAAAATACCGTTGAGAGTTCTGCAAAGTAACCTCTAAGTTCCAGGAAAGTACATGGTAAGTCCTAGGAAGCACTAGATCTTGAAAGCAACCTCTAAATTCTTGAAAGTTTATAGGAAGTTCCTGGTAAAACATACAGGTAGTTTTAGATTTAAAGCTGCAAAAGAGGACGAGAAAAAGACTAAAGCAAATAGGAGGAAGGCTAAATGGTGCACAGAGAAGCAAGTTGCTATGTTTTTATTTTTGAGCTTTCAATTTGATTCTGTCAAGAAACACGCTAGATTTAAAAATAACAGTCTTTTGGAAATCTTAGATTTAAGGTTAGGAGCTACATTCCTTAGGGAATATGAATGGAGAGTATGGCTTTAAAGGTTAGTCTTAAAATAACCCAAAGACTATAAATATCAGCTTAATTAATTATTTTATTTTTGTTATAAGGAAAAGTCTGTTTTATACCAACCACTCTCTTACACAGGTTACCTCTGCTTTCAGTTTAACTAATTACAGACAACTCATGGCAGGCAGGAAAGGAGAAAAATATTTTGAAATGCCTATATTACTGTTCTAAAACAGAAATTCAAATTAACCCACAATCGGTATCAACAGGACAAAGGTTTACAAAATCCAGAGATCAGAAATCATCTTGACTTTTGTACAAGGAATATAAGAAAATAACGAGTGTAAACCTGTAAGCTAGTTTCACCTAAGTGATCCAACAGTGTTTGAGTCTATAGGCAACTTTCTTAATTGTCTAGTTGTTCATACTATATTAAAGTTATTGATAGTGAATAACATTAACAACCTGCTTGGTTACTGATTACAATTTTTCAGTATTCATGTATAGTCTATAGAGCTATTGGGTGAATAGAATTAATTTTATGTCTGTTTGGTTAAACAGACATTACCACTGCATTGTACTTTTCCTATTGTTTCTGTTTCTTTTTTTTTTCATGTACAGCACTTTGAATTGTCTTGCTACTGCTTTGGTGGAGGGGCTGGCCGGCTGGACTGCTTGGTGGGCCGTGGTGCGCCATGCGGGGTGCGGGTGGCCGGCGGGCTGGGGCGCCATCCGGGGTTTGGGGTTGGAGTGCCCGGTAACTGGGGCCGCCGTGGCCTTCTTCCACTGCTTCCTTCTGTGGTTCTGGCCCATGGTCGGGCGCCGGGCTGCGGTTGGCGGTCAGGTGGGTGGGGCGGCGAAGCATGTCTTGTGACTGCACCGGGGCGGTTGGCTGGTTATACTTGGCCTGGAGCGGTTGGCCTGCATGGCCCAGGTACCCGGCTGGTGCATGTATCCCTCTCGTGGACTGGTGGGCTGGGGCTGCTCGTGCTGTCGGGGGGGGTTGGCGGGGGGCTTGGAGGTGTGCTGCTCTGCTGGCTGATGTGTGCGGGGGGGGGGGGCTGGAGGGGCTGCAGCCTGTGGGGTGGAGGGGTTGTGTCCACTTCTAGGGGGGCGTGGGGTCACCGGCGTTTGGATCAGCTGGGCGGCGATGGTGGAGCTGAGCTGGATAGTGTTTCTCCCTGGGCGGTCGTTGCAGTGGCAGTGATGTAGTGTTTTTTGTGGCTGAGGGGGGCGTGGTGGGGGACACTGGCCCTGGGTGCCTGCCGCTGGCCGGGGACCTCTTGGTGGATGAGTTTGTCCTGTCATGGTGCGGGGTCGGGGGTCCTGTTGTGGGTGCGGTGCTCGGTAGGGTCTGCCCTGTTGCGCCAGTGGGCGGGGGTTGGCATTGCGCGTTGCCCTTGCCTTGCCATTGCGGCGCGCTGTGTGGTGGGGGAGCGGAGTGTGGCGGGGGTTCTTAGAGCGTGGCTGTTTGTGGCGCTTGCGCTGTGTGGGTGTGGCTTCATTGGCTTCTCGGCCATGGAGTTCACCTGTGGGGGTGTGCCCCTGTGGGGGAGGGGATTTGTGGCGTTTGGGTTCGGGGGGATGTGTTCGATATCGGTGTCCTTGTTGGGGGTGGCACTGTGGAGAGGTTCTTGTTGGGGTTCACTGGGGGTGGGAGACTCATGGGGTTGGGATCGGAGCTCACTGGGGGGTTGGGACTGCTCCGTCCTGGGGCGGCTCCGGTTGTCGGGCTGGTTTGAGCCATGTGGACCCCTCTTTTGTACATAACCCCCTCTCCGGAGGTGGATTGAGGTTGTTGGGGGCTGTCACCCGGGTCTGGGCGGTGCCGGCACTGTCTGCCTGTCTCTACCCCAGGAGGGAAGGGGACCACCTCCTGGGTCCGGGGCTGGTTGCCCCTAGGGGGTACCGGCGCCTGGACCTGGGAGTATAGAGTATGCATGGGGAGTGTGAGTGAGTGTATGACGTCCATTGTTGTTTGTCTTTATGTTGGGTGCGAGTGATTTTATGTGTATGCATGAGGGTGGGAGTGGGTGATTGTGACCCTGTGTGTGCCTGTTTTTTTTTGTGACAGGTTGGGTCTTGGACTGCTCCCTCTCCTGGATCAGCTTAGGCCCCCCCATATTATGGGGGGCCTATTTCCTCCCCGCTACACTACCTGCCAGTGGTTGGAGTCTCTGCCCGCTGGTGTACTTGTGGTTCTCGGTGTCTGGGGCCGGGTGCTTTGGTGTGTGCTGGCTCACTCCCGGTGGCCGCTTGCCGGGGCCTGGCCCCCTGGGCTCTTTCGGCTTCTGCTTGGGTTGTGGTGTGTCACGGGGTCTTGGGCCTCTGGGTCCATGGCTGCGGCTCCCATGGCTTCTGCACTGTCACTGCTGGGTGGTTCCCCTGGGATTCTCCACTGCTCTTCTCTGGGGGGGGTTGCGGTAGTCCCGGCGGTGGTTCTCCTGTGCTTTGGGGGGCCTTTGGAGGTCTGTGGCTCGGATCTCCTCAGTGTCCGTCCAGGGACCATGGGGCAGATCTGTGGGTCCTCACACTCGCTATTGCATATTTTTGTGGAGATACCTTGTATACAAAAGCGCATCCACATTCATACTCACAGGTGTTAAGCTTCAGGTGTTGACGGATACACAGATGTTTTACAGGTCCTTCTCAAAATATTAGCATATTGTGATAAAGTTCATTATTTTCCATAATGTCATGATGAAAATTTAACATTCATATATTTTAGATTCATTGCACACTAACTGAAATATTTCAGGTCTTTTATTGTCTTAATATGGATGATTGTGGCATACAGCTCATGAAAACCCAAAATTCCTATCTCACAAAATTAGCATATTTCATCTGACCAATAAAAGAAAAGTGTTGTTAATACAAAAAACGTCAACCTTCAAATAATCATGTACAGTTATGCACTCAATACTTGGTCGGGAATCCTTTTGCAGAAATGGCTGCTTCAATGCGGCGTGGCATGGAGGCAATCAGCCTGTGGCACTGCTGAGGTCTTATGGAGGCCCAGGATGCTTCGATAGCGGCCTTTAGCTCATCCAGAGTGTTGGGTCTTGAGTCTCTCAACGTTCTCTTCACAATATCCCACAGATTCTCTATGGGGTTCAGGTCAGGAGAGTTGGCAGGCCAATTGAGCACAGTGATACCATGGTCAGTAAACCATTTACCAGTGGTTTTGGCACTGTGAGCAGGTGCCAGGTCGTGCAGAAAAATGAAATCTTCATCTCCATAAAGCTTTTCAGCAGATGGAAGCATGAAGTGCTCCAAAATCTCCTGATAGCTAGCTGCATTGACCCTGCCCTTGATAAAACACAGTGGACCAACACCAGCAGCTGACACGGCACCCCGGACCATCACTGACTGTGGGTACTTGACACTGGACTTCTGGCATTTTGGCATTTCCTTCTCCCCAGTCTTCCTCCAGACTCTGGCACCTTGATTTCTGAATGACATGCAGAATTTGCTTTCATCCGAAAAAAGTACTTTGGACCACTGAGCAACAGTCCAGTGCTGCTTCTCTGTAGCCCAGGTCAGGCGCTTCTGCCGCTGTTTCTGGTTCAAAAGTGGCTTGACCTGGGGAATGCGGCACCTGTAGCCCATTTCCTGCACACGTCTGTGCACGGTGGCTCTGGATGTTTCTACTCCAGACTCAGTCCACTGTTTCCGCAGGTCCCCCAAGGTCCGGAATCGGCCCTTCTCCATAATCTTCCTCAGGGTCCGGTCACCTCTTCTTGTTGTGCAGCGTTTTCTGCCATACTTTTTCCTTCCCACAGACTTCCCACTGAGGTGCCTTGATACAGCAGTCTGGGAACAGCCTATCCGTTCAGAAATTTCTTTCTGTGTCTTACCCTCTTGCTTGAGGGTGTCAATAGTGGCCTCTGGTCGGCAGTCTTACCCATGATTGGGGTTTTGAGTGATGAGCCAGGCTGGGAGTTTTAAAGGCCTCAGGAATCTTTTGCAGGTGTTTAGAGTTAACTCGTTGATTCAGATGATTAGGTTCATAGCTCGTTTAGAGACCCTTTTAATGATATGCTAATTTTGTGAGATAGGAATTTTGGGTTTTCATGAGATGTATGCCAAAATCATCCGTATTAAGACAATAAAAGACCTGAAATATTTCAGTTAGTGTGCAATGAATCTAAAATATATGAATGTTAAATTTTCATCATGACATTATGGAAAATAATGAACTTTATCACAATATGCTAATATTTTGAGAAGGACCAGTATATTGGGCTGCACCTCTCACTAAGTACATTTTACATTCATAATTTGCCTTTTGCCCCATCTCTCTCTTTTTTTTAGCTTCTTTTTTTCCTTTTCATTTCAGTCTCCGTGTCCATAACAATTGAAATATTCCCAAAGTTTATAATAAAGTTTATTTTATGAATATCAAGCAGAGCTTTAAAGCATTAGCTGTGATGCTCCGCTTGTGAAAGTAAATCTGTTGGGCAATTTCTTGGCACTCAGACAACAATTCTGAGCGCTACTCTGCCGGACGGTAAAAAAAAAAAAAAAGAATTATCTTGCTACTGAAATGTGCTAAATAAATAAACTTGCCTCGCCTTAAAAAATGAAAATTAATAGTCTGATCAGTGTATTTATTGTCTCTGTTCATAACGGAAGGATGCAACCAGCGGTTTCTGTTCCTTCAAAAGCCCAGTCTTTAAACAGTTTAAAGTAGTACTGTTATAGTTTAGGATCAAGGGAAAATTGTAAAACAAATCTCTAAAATCAAAAATTGTTTCTGAGAGAATCTAATCGAATATTTGACTGACCTCTTTTCTGAAAAAAAATAAATGACTTAGTTAACAGAAATGTCATTCATGTATGTTTAAAAAGTCTATTTTACAGTTCCGTTGGGGTTTCAGAACAAAACCATTTTTGTGTCTCTCAAAGCCTCTCAAGGTTAGTCTGCCTTTGATTGTCAGTTTATAAACAAATGAGCCGTTTTTGTCCTGGCATGGCACCACTTGATGTCACTCAGTTTCAGCTTGGGTCAATGAATCCCATTCAGGATGATTTTTTTTTTTTTTTTCTGAAGAGTGCTATGAAGAGAATAAAGCCCACAATACAAGCTCAAACTCAAAGTCAATAAATGAATACACTCTTGTAGATACACTATTAGTCCCAAAACACACTCTTACATTTCACACCAGAAGTTTGCCTCCAGGTTTTTAATGCATGCTACCCAAATCCACAAATTCTCCATGCATATTCTAAATGTCTTGTTTCCAATTTTACTTTTTATGTACTCTTCCTTTCAGATTAAAAACTGCTTTCCTCAAATGTTCTCAAAGCCAACTTACTCTGTACAGAGGAGAAAAAAGTTGCAGCTAAAAAGTTATTATTATAGTATGCTGATTGCCAATCATCTCAGTCGAGAAAACTGGGAGTTTTATGCTTGTAAAAAACAAATATTGCTTGATCTGCGTTTTTAAATTTTCTTTACTGTCATTTATCAAAAAAGAGAAAATGACTAAAGATAAGACACCCCTTCAAGATATGTGCCTGGCAACAATCACTATTCAAACTGTGTGCAATGCTGCCCTCTACCCGCAGAGTGAGGAACTGTCGTTTAGTCAAGTCAGTCTCTCCAAGGAAATAGATTTGGAGGTCTTAAATCTTCAGGTCATTTTCCAAAGTTAAATTTGACCAGAAAAATTAAACTTGATCTATTGCCCTGGTCCAAGTTGAGTTGTACTTTTTAGATGGTTGGTCATATATGTGTGTAGGTCACCACACAAGAGGGATAGTGCTGATGTTTCTGTTAAGATGTTGTGAGATGTAGAAAGTTTACCTGCAGTAGATACATGTTATAGAGTCTTAGCCATGATAAATCAATGACACTGACATTGAGATGGAATGTGGAAGGACGTAAATGAGTTACCTCTGAACTTGGCCCAGTATGTTTTGTTAAATACTTCACAATGGTGCTGGTGTCTTGGAACATATCAATAAATGGCTGGTGGCAGTAACACTTCATTTGAAAATCTTATTGAATATAACAACATGTAACGACAGAAATATTTACTAGTATACAATATTTCCACAGTCAGAAGAGTGGACAGAAGTATAAACTTATATTAATCCACCCCTTTTTTGCAACATTATTGTCATCACTTCTTATTCATCAAAAAAAAAAAAAAAAAACAAGCAACAAAAATCAGAAAAAGATAATAAAATAAAATTGATAAAGTGCATGCCATAAACCTCTGTTGGGACCCACAGCCATGGATACAACATGAAAACTCCGGTATGGACTTTTCTGTAACTTTCAAAATAAAGTGCATTTAACCTACCTCCGGCACAGCCAAGCAAACTGTAACAGCGGACTTCCCATGATGCCACTGGCCGTATAAAACCCCCACCTTTCCAATGGTCCAATCTCTTCTACGCGGGTCACACAGGGACCTGGACAGAGAGACCCAGCGTGCTAATGTCTCTTTGCTGGCAAACAGACATACTCTTCAACTGGATCCAAGGGTGTCATAAGATCACGCGATCATATGCACAAGTTAAGTACGAATGAATCACTGTATGTGTATCCGGTATTCATTCATAAAAAGGGATACATTTAGGTACAAGCGTTGCTTGACTTTCTCTCTGAGATCTTCAGAAGCGAACTGTTTCCAGAGAGTTCTCAGCAAGCCGAGTGAAGGAAGTTTCCGAAAGGAGGACAACAGAGGCCGCATCACCGTGGTTACCGGTAACTTGCAGTTTTGGTCGCCCCCCCCCAACAGCTCCAGAGGTTAGCTGAAGCTAACCATCGTTCAAAGTGGATGTTTCTTCAAACTGCGTCGCCCCGGACAACGTTTCCTCAGCACGGTTCGGAGGTTAGGTTTGGGCAGAGAGAGATAGAAGTATTTAGAATTAAATAATCTAAACGTTTTTCATTTTATGAAGTTTGGTTTTGTTTGTGCTGAACTCAGCTATCTTAGTGCTAGCAAATTATCTGTTCAGCACGTGCTCAGTTTTTTGTTCTGTGTTTGTGTGTTTTTAAAGTTAAGACAAACTTTAATAATATTTCTTCAAATATTATTTCAATAAATAAAGGCAGCTAATGAGACACCATTGAGAATAGTCATCCAGAAGGTTGGTTTTATTCAGCAGATCATTCTTTAAAACATTATTTTAATAAAATAATATTTTATCTGATCTTGCATTGTGAACGGTTGTCAACAGGTATGCTGATTATTGCCTAAGTTGGTTCCAAGACTAACTTCACTGCACTTCCGGATTCTTCAAGATAATCCTTGGTTCTCAAACATAAATAACATTGCATGGTAATATTGCATCACTCTTTTGGTCATGGTTTCAATCATCTTTAATCGACTTGTTTATATTGTACGTAGCCCATTAGTCTTCCTTATTCTTTAATTCTGCTTGGTAGTTTAGTTGGATTGTTTTAGCCTAGTAAAGAGTTTGTTGATTAAAATATGTTTGACTTTGAGTTGACTTAGTTTTGTTAATAAATTCTTGTATTTTAAGAAATTATGTGAATTCATTCCATGTGTGTGCGCATGTGAGTTTTGCTGTTCAATAATGTCAGAGCTTGGCTCACTCTTTTCGATCTTGTTCTGATACCACCGCCGTACTGGGCTGGTATTCACAGGACAACCCTTAACAGACCGAAATATTATTTGATAAATATTAAAGTATTAATATTAAATAATATTTTCAGATTCATAGTCACAACACCTCCATGACTATCTGTATAAGACAATAATACAATGTGTGGTAATATAAAAAGTGACAAATGGTAATAATGATAATTACTATTCAAATTACTATTCTAAACTGTTTCATGTTTGGATATTGCTTAAGCTCCACATTCAGAACTGCTTTAAGTGCACTATTATCTCAAATCGCTGATATTATTTAAACAAAAACGATGATGATGAATATTCAAATAGGTGAGGAAAATATCAACAATAATAATATTTTGTAAACAAGGAAAATACATTATACCAACAATGAAATAGTGAATGTATTCACATTTCTTAATTTACCTTTGAATGCCCCAAGATCACAGGGCAATCAAGACAAAATTAACAACTTGTTTCAACAGATGAAACTTCCTAAAGTGTCAGAAAGATAGACTGAACTGTGATTCCATTTTGTCGAAAATGTGAAAATCAATCTAGTACTTACAATCATCTTATGTGGTGTTGCCCAAGAACCTTAACTTTTTCTAAACCTATACAATTAGAAGCTTTTTGGGGATTAAGATTTGAGGATATAATGATGTATTTGGGATAAATGTTTCTATAAATACACAATGTTTGGTTTACCTTTAAGCAGAAACGGTTAGGTTCATTATTTGAACTTGAGCTCATTGGAAAAAAATTATAGTTTTTATTAAGAGGTACAGAAGTCATGCCAAGGTTTGTCCTTACCTCCTATTAGCCTTGTATCTGTGTTCTGTGTCTTCTCTTATTATCTCATTTTGTCCCTGCTATCATTATATGCAATTACTTGGGTTTCCCCATAGACACCCATGCAAAGGTATATGCCCCTTCTGATCTTAATACCTGTCATCCTCCCATGCGCGGATGGTGGAGCTTTATTATAAAATGGTAACTATTAAAATCCCATTAGAAGAAGCAGGGAAGCATGTTGTCCCTGGCAGGAGTTTATTAGAAAGCAAATGCAAGCTCCCACATGTGGAACACCTCATTAACCCTGTGGTTATTTACACCCATGTGGCATCGAGGCACGGACAAAGATTGAGGCCTCCCTCATCTTAATAGCACCTGGGCCAAGACTTCTTCTCCATTTCATACCTTTGCTTTTGATGGCATTTATTCCACCTCTGATCACCTGATAATTTCTGCAGAGAGGCTGTGTTTGCTTCAACTCCAAATGAAAAACAAAGAAGCTCTGCTGGGATTCTGTAGACATAGATTATGTAGATTTTAGTCATTGTGGTTACACTACTCTGCAAAATTAAAGAAAATCATTAAAGGAGGATTGGGACACCCAGAAACTAGATTATAAAGATTTATGTTTATAATCTTTATAATCTAGTTTCTGGGTTATAAAGATTTATGTTGTTTCTTTTTGTCATCACTGTAAGTGCTCAAGGTTTTCACCTCACAGTTCAAGTACCTCCTGTTCACCATTGCAGTACTACCTAACAATACAACTTAGATCAATGGGGATTAAAAGGGTTCAAACTTGTTAGTATGCCAAATGTTTTTTAATATCCTAAAAGATATTTAATTAGCAAAAGGATAAACGCTTTAGATAAGTATTTCGGCTCCGAATCTTGTTTATTCTAAAGCAGAGTTGTACCAGCTTGAATATTCTTTTCAAAACCTGTACATAGTTTTATGTTGATAAAAAACATCAAATCTAATCCGATATTTTGTCTGGGACTTGTGGTTTGAAGTTCCTTCACCCAAAGTAGTCTGAGTAAACCTTTAAGAAAATTGCAAAATAAGTTCAGTCAGACAATTTGATTAGTGGAGCTGTAAATTATATATGTCCTCAACTCTTGATCATTTTGGAGATAGTTAGTAAATTAATGTACATACTCTGTTGCTGTGTGTGTAGAAATGCTCAAATAGGCAATACCCTGGGCTTTTAATGAGCCATATAACTCTTGGCTCATACATGGCACCTCTCAAGACCTATAAAAATCTTCTTGGACCCATGATCCAAACAATGGAAGGACTACAATTTTGCCTAAAGGCAGCATTTTCTGTAAATGTCAAAGGTTCTGTTTGAATTAAATCATCAAACTCACTTTAGTTTTTTTTTTACTTGAAGCTTATTCTGTTTTCCCCTAAAACACAAAATGTACCAAAAGCTTAAGTCTGTGTTAAATGGCATGGGCATGATGTCAAGATGGTACTCTATCCCAAAACAGCGACTTCTCATCGAAGTCGCTGATTGTAAGATTCAATCTTGTAAGATTGAATCTGTACAAAAAACTTAATGAAATTCCATTAATAAGCCTATAAGTTGATCTAACTTTCCGACAGTGGGTCTTGAAACAAAAATATATTTGCATTTTTTTCTATAACATTTACAAAGGATAAATATACTGCAGTATCCATAAATTGGTCAAATGTGGCCCATTTGTGTAGACACCATGCAATTTTAAATGATTAATTATCTGGGGGAAACACATCAAGACTTTGAAACCCTAAAAAGAGGATTGAAATTCAGAGTGGACTTGAGAGTGAACATTTACGTGCTGTTTGTGACTGGTTGCTGTTAAAAACACAAACACAGGACACCTTGAACCTTGAAAAAATGATCATCTTAACTGTTTAGAACTGCAAAAAAAAACTTAACACACAGGCAGCAATCCAAATGGAAACCTTTGTGGACGCTAGGATGAACTTCAGAAAAATGTTCTCAAAAAAATAATGAATGGATTTTGTTTTCAACTGAAATCAGTAGTGAGATACTACACTTTTGCATGATTTTTATATATATTTTCTTTACTTTTGTCTTTGTCTTGTTAACTTTACACTGGTAGCTGTTAGTAGTGTGGTTGTGTGACATTGGTTTACATGAGATCAATTTAAATTATGTCTTGCAGTGTAAGTTTATAGAGTTTAATAGCTGTGACTGTTTTTTATGGTTAGATCAAGCAATGAGTCAAGTACAGTCACACCTTGTCCCATAATATATCTATGTTAGGATATATTGGAAAACATTGAAAACCTTAAAACATTTTCTAAAATTCCAATTAGGATTTAATGAAACTACAGTTGGTAACCTACAAGATGACCTTAAAATCAACTGAATAATAATACTTTTAATCATAATTAAACTTTTTTTCTAATGATTTTTAAAGGACATGTTAATACTAATGTTAATAACAGCATAGCAACACTAAGGTGTGCTTATATTGTCCTGGCACATTTAATTAGCGCTATTCAATTATTTTAAAATCCTTCAGTCAAGTAAAAAGTTTTTGAAGAGAGAGCAGATTGTAATTTAGGTCCTTCTGCAACACTCAGGTCAAATTATCACTATGCACACAACATTTCATTAGTGATCATTATACTTTGATGGGACACAAAGCAATTGTCTGGGTAATGTTTGGCAAGCTTACCCTTCATTGTCCTTTACCTGAACAAACCTTTGGTCATAAAACTGTCCTTGCAATGTCACTCAGATTGTGAAGTAAGAAGCACCAGATGGTAGAAAATACTGTCCACCTTGTTTATATCTTGTATAAATCTTTACATTTTTCTTTGTTAGGCTAAAAGCAGCAAAGTGACCCTCAAATGACCATCACCTCAGGTTCTTTCTGAGCAAGTGGAGATAACCTTATTGAATAGAAAGGACCTGAGAATGACTGTTTAGGCAGCCACGAGCACATTTTAGTCTGTTAAAAAAGTTGAAAAACGCCTAGGGGGCTTTAAACAGTTGAAATAGCGTGCAATCCCTTAAAACACCTAAATAGTTGCTCCTACTAAAGTCTCAGAATTTATTCAAGAGATTTGAGGGGAATGTTCTGTGAAAAGAAAAACACTGTTGCTTACGGTAAGACTTTCATTACTAAATCTATGCCAAAATCTAGCTTGTAAAAAAATGGTCTGTGTTTAATTGCCCATCAGACTTTACACCTTTGAGACAGCAATTCAAATGAAGCTTATACGGACTCTTTCTCACTTCTTGGCATTTGAAAGTAACACACTTTACATGAAATGAAAGCTTTCGGCAGCAGTCTTTTCATCTTATCATCTTGCTGCAAATCAGATAAACTTCAGCTCCTGTTTTTCAGTCTGAAGTGTTTTTCTGCTCCCAAAAGGTGACCATAATACGGTGCAGTTTCCTGATATTGTGTTGTGAGATGAAACTGATGTCTTTGAAGTGACACTGTCTCAGCTAATCATTTGAAATAAATCTTATCTCTTTCAAAAGAAAGCGTCACTTTTTAAATATATGTCATCAAAGCCAGCTCGAGTCGTAAAAAACCTGAGCTGCTGCTTTGGACACTCGGGCCAACAGAGGGAGCCCAAAAGCTCTCATTATTGTATAAATTGGATATAGCATCTCGCACCTTTGCAGTTTCAGTCATTTCATACATAACTTTTTCAGGTACCAAATGGAGCCTTCTGTCATAGGACGTTGTGTAGGAGTCTGTCATATTTCAGTGAGCTGGCCCTGGATTACAACTGTAGTAAATGGCAATAGAGTCTGTTACAACATATTTTTGTATTTTTAAGAGTATTTATCTCCATAATTCATGAACATACTTAATCTACAAAGTAAAATACAGTCCAATGCCATTTTAAGTACATGGTTATAAAATGGCTATGTTAAATTACACATGTGTAGAATTAACCTTACACATTTGTAAGGCCGTTTTGTTATGAGAAAACTAACTGTAGACAGACCTATGGAGTTTCAGTGGTGTGACAAACGGTTTTCTTCAGAATAATGTCTTGACAGCTACATATTTTACTGTGGTGCAGTTAAACTATCACCAGTAAAACACAAACTGAAGTTAAAGTTGCACAATAACTGGATGGCTCCCTGATATAAGGTATTCTCGTGACAGCTGTTTGGAGAAATGGGAGGACTGAAGTGTCAGAGTAAAAATGCTGGTCAAGACTGGAACAGAAATGACAACATCTAAACTGAATGCTGCCAAAACTTTAATGCTTTGAATATGTTTTTATTTCATGAAGTCATTTACCACTGGGAATTATAGGTAGACTTGGGTCACCATTGAGTGCTTTTAAACCCCTGGGTAGGATGCCGGTTTGTTGACTCTCTAAGTTATTGATCTCAGAAAACGTTTCTCCACACATCCTCCTCCTCACTGGATAAATCACAATATGAGTCTTAACTTTGTGAACTCTAATTCAAGCTGGATACTTTACAGTCACTTCTTTCTTCTTTGGTAGCCATTGTCCACTGATATCTGAATTCTGCAGACCAAATGTAACATTCCCACTTCCCAGCAACTCTTGCCTGCATTCTTTGCTGCTTTGTGTTCTGTTTTTTTTGGAATATCACCAAAACAACTATGTTGAGCTACAAGCCTGAACATAGCTAAAAGGTTGTAAAGTTGTAAAAATGACCATATATGTCTTATAATGACACAACTGTAGTTTAATAATTTATGTTCCTTGTGTTTTGGCTGGGGTTAAATTTCATACACTCTGTAATTGTTTTTAAATAACTCTCAGTAATTAAATGACTATTTATCTTATGTGTTTGTAAGCACAACCTAATAAACCTTGCCAATACTTTCCATCTCTAATGACTCTGTATTGAGATAATGTGCTTGTCATGACTGCAAGAATAAATGAAAAAGTCAGAGAAATAACCCAGTCTATCATTATTTACAGTGCAAAAGCCCTTTATTTAAGAAGTAATGTAAACTGACTGACAGAGTTGTCATACAGGTAATGCAGGGTGGTGCTGTGGGGGATGATGGATGATGGATGATCTTATCTGCAAGTGGGTTCCCAAATCACATTCTGTCTGGGGCAACATTCAACCTTGGGATGGCTCTGAATGTTATCTGGACAGTTGTTCTTAATCAACTTTTACTGTTTCAGAGAATAACAAAACAAAAATAAGTCATTGCAGTAGTACTGTCCAAATAGATTAAAAGATTGTAATATTATGTTAGGGAGTTTTCATTTTAATCCATGTGATAATTTGGGAGTGAAGGACAGAGTTCCAAATGACCCCAGAGGAATACCGCAAATGTAGAAATGAAGAGAGTTAACCTGTAGTAACCGGGGCAGGTTGGTATCCAAAGCAGCAGAAATAGAAAAAACAGGCCTATAGCAAGAGCGGATGTTGTTTCTCCAAAACTATGTGTTTCTGTCATCTACACACGGATTACATTTTCTTTGCTATGTTACAAGAAGCAATGAGGTTCATGCCTAATATATGTGGCTACATTACCATCTGCAGAAACATGAAAATGTTTGAAATTCAGAGAATATGTAAGTAATAATGTATCAGATTCTCATGCCTGAAGCCACATGTTAAATTCATTTCACAAAGGGAGGATTCTGACCCGTTAACCTCAGACTGATGGGTATACTCACTGGGAATTTGAGCCATAGGCGAGTGGAAATGAAAATCTCTCCACTTTAGTTCTGAACTGAAAATATTATAAAAAGAACATAATTCCAAAATAAAATTATTTAAAAAGAGATAGAAAACGAGACATTCCTTATAGTTTAATAATTTTCTGCTCATCCACATTAAGATTTACAGGATCAGTCCTTTATTTAGAGCTTCTATGTTGAGGCACATGATTGAGCTGCATGCTGCTGCTCCAGGCTTTTCTGGTATTCTGGATTGAGGTTTGGATAACTGACACTGACAAGGAAAAGCAGGAGCAGATGAACCTCATCGACTCCCTGAAGCACCGCGGATCAAAACCCTTGGAGAACGATGAAGAAGACTGACAGAGGACATTTGAAAATGCATGTCAAAACTGACTGTACCTGTGAATCAGTTAAGGCTACCTCTGTCCAGAATTCATTACTACTTTACGAACTACCAACAAGTCAAATATACTGTCATTTTGACAGTATATTTCTGGTGGGAACCTCAGACCTTAAATAAATTTCACAGCTGTCACTGTAATTGCTGTTGTTTAGCGATGCTGATTGCAATAATATTACCATCTTTTAAATTATCACTGAGCTTTGATTGACGTAACCCACAATTGATTTTAGGTCCTCTATCTGAGATATACCCCTTGCCTCAGTTAGTGAGTGTGTATGATGAAAGCACTGAGTAATCCAACTTCTAAAACTTTTTTTTTAAAGTTTACTCTACCTAAAGAAAATGGCACTATTTTCATCTTTTACTTTAATGTTTAAAACAGGTTAATGTGGCAGTTCGTCTGTTTTACTGTTACTTTCTCTCTGAAAGGCTAATGAGGACCTTATGACCACCCTTAAAGTATCCCTGTTAGTGACTGCGGAAACTACCAAATGTCACATCTTAAAAGTGTTGGTAAGGACTTTTTAAGTTTGTTAAATCTCTTAATGTTTATCTGCATATATCTATAATTGCCTTTAGGAAAGGTTCAGAGGTGACAAATAAAATAGTTTCCCCTGCCAGCTACATATTGTGCTCAAACCAAGTGATGATCTCTTGTGTAAAGAATTGTCAGTGTTCTAAATTGTTCCTGGATTTGGTTTTGAGATTAATTTTGAGATTAATCTTGTATTTCTATATCAGTACCTTCAGTTTTTATGAGTGCACGTATTTTGTTTCTTACATAATTTTTCAATAGTTACTGGTGTTTAGTTATTTTCAAATGGCTGCTCCATTTTCATAGTCTCCCTATAGTTTATTTACCCACTTTTCTGTTGCTGTGCCCCAACTATGGATAAAAACATTGACTCTGAACTGTACACAAACAAAGATGCTGGTAGGAAACTACCAGAACTGACTGTTCTGATACCACCGCCGTATTGGGTTGGTAATGCCAGGACAATACTCGACAGACTGAATGATTATTTAATTAATTATTAAATAACGTAAGCCTCCTAAATGAACAACACTGTGCTACACTGATGCTGCATTGGAAGGGACCTATGAGGACCCGGGATTCCCAGGATTTCTGCAGGAGTTCTTTTAAAGTATGACAATTCCTGACCAGGAAGCACTTTGTTTTTTTTTTTCATCGCCACCATGAGCAAAATGACTAGGGTAATCTACTTTTGAAGAATATGTACCAGCCTTTACACTCTGATTGCATTTTTTTTGCATTGGACTACTCCAGGGCTGTCCCTTATCCCCCATCCTGTTTTGGGTATTGATAGACAGTGTCCACAGGGCAAATTCATGGAGAGGAGGGTGTATGATTTCGAAACCTGAGATTCTCATTTTTGCTTTTTGAACATAATGTAGTTCCGTTTGCATCTTCAAGCCATGTGGAGCAATAACTAATATATCCCTTCTGGACTAGAAATACTTTGGCATCTCAGGATTTTTAATGTGCTGTGCAGTGTTGCTGGAGAAATGGAACTCTAGGTTTCCTTGCTGGACGTCTTAAACTTGTGACCCAATCTTCCGAATATTGAATAAGTGAAAGATAAGGGATGATAGATGGATGGAAAAGTAATAAGGTTGTTCAAAACTAATAAATGTATCTACATCAACATGTGTTTGTTAACATGTAACCACTTTAGATTTAGATAGCTATACAGGTCCTTCTCAAAATATTAGCATATTGTGATAAAGTTCATTATTTTCCATAATGTCATGATGAAAATTTAACATTCATATATTTTAGATTCATTGCACACTAACTGAAATATTTCAGGTCTTTTATTGTCTTAATACGGATGATTGTGGCATACAGCTCATGAAAACCCAAAATTCCTATCTCACAAAATTAGCATATTTCATCCGACCAATAAAAGAAAAGTGTTGTTAATACAAAAAACGTCAACCTTCAAATAATCATGTACAGTTATGCACTCAATACTTGGTCGGGAATCCTTTGGCAGAAATGACTGCTTCAATGCGGCGTGGCATGGAGGCAATCAGCCTGTGGCACTGCTGAGGTCTTATGGAGGCCCAGGATGCTTCAATAGCGGCCTTTAGCTCATCCAGAGTGTTGGGTCTTGAGTCTCTCAACGTTCTCTTCACAATATCCCACAGATTCTCTATGGGGTTCAGGTCAGGAGAGTTGGCAGGCCAATTGAGCACAGTGATACCATGGTCAGTAAACCATTTACCAGTGGTTTTGGCACTGTGAGCAGGTGCCAGGTCGTGCTGAAAAATGAAATCTTCATCTCCATAAACTTTTCAGCAGATGGAAGCATGAAGTGCTCCAAAATCTCCTGATAGCTAGCTGCATTGACCCTGCCCTTGATAAAACACAGTGGACCAACACCAGCAGCTGACACGGCACCCCAGACCATCACTGACTGTGGGTACTTGACACTGGACTTCTGGCATTTTGGCATTTCCTTCTCCCCAGTCTTCCTCCAGACTCTGGCACCTTGATTTCCGAATGACATGCAGAATTTGCTTTCATCCGAAAAAAGTACTTTGGACCACTGAGCAACAGTCCAGTGCTGCTTCTCTGTAGCCCAGGTCTGGGGAATGCGGCACCTGTAGCCCATTTCCTGCACATGCCTGTGCACCGTGGCTCTGGATGTTTCTACTCCAGACTCAGTCCACTGCTTCCGCAGGTCCCCCAAGGTCTGGAATCGGCCCTTCTCCACAATCTTCTTCAGGGTCCGGTCACCTCTTCTCGTTGTGCAGCGTTTTCTGCCACACTTTTTCCTTCCCACAGATTTCCTACTGAGGTGCCTTGATACAGCACTCTGGGAACAGCCTATTCGTTCAGAAATGTCTTTCTGTGTCTTACCCTCTTGCTTGAGGGTGTCAATAGTGGCCTTCTGGACAGCAGTCAGGTCGGCAGTCTTACCCATGATTGGGGTTTTGAGTGATGAACCAGGCTGGGAGTTTTAAAGGCCTCAGGAATCTTTTGCGGGTGTTTAGAGTTAACTCGTTGATTCAGATGATTAGGTTCATAGCTCGTTTAGAGACCCTTTTAATGATATGCTAATTTTGTGAGATAGGAATTTTGGGTTTTCATGAGCTGTATGCCAAAATCATCCGTATTAAGACAATAAAATACCTGAAATATTTCAGTTAGTGTGCAATGAATCTAAAATATATGAATGTTAAATTTTCATCATGACATTATGGAAAATAATGAACTTTATCACAATATGCTAATATTTTGAGAAGGACCTGTAGAACAGCTTTGGTGCCTCTGTAGATTTTACTTCAAAGTTCACATGCATATATGTTACCACAAACTGAGTGACTCAATACAGATGCAAGCTTTACATATTGTTTTCTTCTGCTTTGTTTCCAGGCAACACAAGCTTTGACAATACTATATCAAATTTTCTCATTTCATTTATTTTATTTGGTTTCATCATGGCATAGTATCCTAAGTATCTGTGCATTACTGCTGTGTTGTCAGTTAAATCTGAGAGGGCTCATAAGTCAGATTTAGCCCACAGTTTCCTCTCGGAGTATTAGACGAAGTAAAGATGTATAACCCTGATTTGTTTTGCATTTTGGAGGAGTAACAGCAGGGTCAAACTAAAATCAGTTTCCAAGTCAGTTGTCTGTACAATGTGAAACACCCATTTGAATTATTTGTTGATTATCTACACTGAGGTATGGTCTTGATTATCTAACAGGCCCTTTATAGATACACTTAAAGGCAAAAGTTTTAGTTGAGCTAAAGGGACAGCAGAGCCTAAACAAAGAAACCAGGAATTGATTTTTCCCTTTTTTCCCTCTCAGCACTCATGTGGAACCATTTCATTTGAATGAAAATTGCTTTCATTCCCAGATATTACATGTTTTAGCCTTTTACTGAGTATCCTTTTTCTGGCAAACAAATCTAAATTTTCCATCAAGTCTGTTTAGAATCAGTGCAGGGAGTAAATGAAAAAGAAAATATATATTTTTACATACTTCCATATATGGAAATATAACTCTTTTTAAACAAATAGTAGAGCAAATATTACATGTACAGTGCAATATTTATTGCACATTTTATTGGCAAAATTTCAAGATCTGGAAAAATGTATTGGTACCCCGGCTGTCAATACTTGGTACTCTTTTATATGCAACATTGGAGTATATAGAGAAAGGGATATTTGACCTTTTCTTTGTGTATTATCTTTGAGTGTCCTGGACCCTCTTATTTGATAAATGACAAAGTTGTGTCAAGTTTTATGTTACCTTCATAAGTAGCCACACAAAAGACAGACTAATCTATTTACATTGTACATGTAAACAATTTACATTACGTAATTCTTTCCAACTTAGAACAGCAAACGTTTGCTTTACACTGCGACTATGTTAAAGTAACTTTCAAACTGTGAAGTTTTCTTGGAATGTATAGAAGTTCTATAATAAAACGTTATAGAATAGATCGTTCTATAATAGAACTGGTGCATTTGACAACCTATACTGAGTGAAATCAAGTTTTCTTGGGAATGCCCATGTCAGCAGGGGGCAGAGAGTCTGCTTGTACATACACACTCTATTCTGCAGTTCTGTAACAGTGAGCTTTGGAGATCCTTTTTTTGCGCCTTTACTGTCCTGCTCACTGTGTGGGTTGGCAAGACAAATATGGGTCCTTGTCACATGCTTGTCAGGAGGACTAGTGGTCTTGGAGGTGGGACCCAAGAATGGTTGAAAAAAAGAGCTGGCTCAGAAAGAATTCAGCTGAAACTGCTTTAATCTTTTTGATGCAGCAAAGTAACCAAGCCACACCAACAACAACAACAACCCGGACAGTGACAGACATACTACTTAAATAGAGGTGGAACTAAATTGGGAGAAACCATTACAGGGGATACACAACTGCAAAAAGGATAAACAAAACAAGAATATTTACATTAAATGAATAGCTAATAAAACAATACATTACAGATCAAGACAAAACTGAAAATATTTTAATTTAATCCCAATAAGTACTCCAAACTTGACATAGAAAACATATGTGAAACCAAACTCTCTTCCCATTCCTTGATTGTGCGATCCCAGAACCAATAAATGTGCACAAGCCCCCGGGGAATGTTTTGTCCGTGCACACCTGCTGGGAAAGGGAAATGGCAGGGGTAAGTACTCAAATTGAACTTTCATTTCTTTTCCTTTTATGCAATTAAAATTTAACAATCATTTAAATCTTGAAAAGATAATTCAATTTACCTTTACAGAAAAACCAAGATGAGGCCTGCTAAAGAAGCCACACCCCAAACAAATCTTTTGCACCCAAAACAACCAAAATAAACTGAATTGCAAACCAAGATGTTGTTTAACTGTGTTGTCTTTCACTAACAAATATAAATGTACATGTAACAATGGCTCAATGTTACAGTTCTCATCCAGCCCAGTGACCAGTGGTTTAAAGAAATTTATTTGTGCTATATATATCCCAAGGAACCAGATCATCATAAATTACTAAATGGAAACTAAAATAATATTGAAAAAAAAAATTAATTGTAAGATTGCAATTTTTTCAGTAATTTAAAGTATAAAGGTTTGTATACCTTTTTTACCAGCAGTAAATGTGTCCAGCACTGTAATTTTAACCAATAAACCTCAAGTTGAACAGAATGATTTATTTAACAAGTGGAAGAAGAAATGCTTCTGTGTTCTGACCTGTTGGTGGCAGTGTTGCAGCTTGCAGCTCCGGCGAGGAACTGTGCTCCACTGAACTCCTACCACACACGTGTCTGCTCTGATAAATGATAAGGACAAAACAGTGCTGTCCAAGGCTGAATGGGGGGCTTTAAACTGAATTGATTCAGGGGTGTGGAAACCTTTTTTTTTTCATGGTGGTGAATCCACAACTCGCAAGATCAATTTGTCACTCAAATGCACAATAAAGCAAGGAATAAAGAAAAACATCTCATGCAACTAAGTGCATTGTTTACTTGATGTGTTGCTGATCAAATCCCCAAGTCATTGATTCAATTTTATGTATCAATCACTTGCAGTAATAGGAGTTTTTATTGAATCAAATCGACTTCTACAATATCGTTGCTCATTTGTGTCAGTGTAAGATGGGCTTGCCATCAGAACAGCCAGTAGTTATTATCACTGGATCAGTCACCATGTGTTTCTCCAGCAAGTTTAACAACACTAATAAAACAGATTAGGTTATACTGGTATAAAAAAGTACTTTTTGGAGAAACCTTGAATGTTAGGGAGAGTTTTGATACTGCTTAAACATTCCCAACTTTCTGTTTCAGTCACCTCCCAGTTTAAATTTCTCTACAGTTCATATTGTTTCTTAGCTTTAAATTATGTGACAGCAGGGATCTGTCTTACAGTGTGCAAACACAGCATTCAGAACTAAAGTCTCTCATGTGGAATATCAATTTTTTACAGCATTTATTCAAATACACTACCAGGCAAATGTTTTAGACAAACTTTCTATTTAATGGTTTTCTTTGTTTATTACTATCTACATTGTATGTAGATTCTCACTGAAGGCATCAAAACTGTTAATGAAAACATGTAGCAAATGAACAATTGTAAAAATCTAAAATATGAAAAGGTTTAGTTATTGCAAACTTTTTGTTTATTACATAAACAAAGGCAACATAATCTACAATTTAAATAGTCATGAAAATAAAGTGACCCATTAAGTGAGAAAGTGTATCAAAAACGTTTGAACGATTTACCACCATAAAAGCGGCTCACTTTAGTGGTAAGGTAAAAAATGAATTTAATGAACTGCAAACTTCCATTTTAGATGTCTGTGGAGGGAGTAATGCTGGCATTAAATCATTTTTAGGGATTTAAACCAGTAATGTTACAATACTTATGGTTAACTTAACCCCCAGTGTTCCCAGATGAGGAGATTCCAGGACTGGTGTCTTGTGTGCTGTAGAATCTATATTAACATATTAATACTGTGTTGTCCTTTTCAGTCTTTTGTTAAAAATGGCAAAAAGTACAAATGCATTCAATGTGATTTATGCCGGCAGCTTTGAATAACTTTTCAGTGTGCATACTGAAGATTTGTCTACCATGCCCAGCACAGTATTAATGAGCAAGGACATCACAATGGCCACGACATGTACAAGTATCCATACAATAATTCAGGACTGTGTAAACACCACTATCTTGGAATGTAGTGCAGGGTCAGTATGTTATTAGTTTTGTCGATGCCGTGAAGCAAAATCATGTACAGAATATTTCTCAGGTGTTAAAGATGGTATTTTTCCTGCAATAATTCTCAGTAAAACGAAAGAAAAAGAAACTGTTCACATCAAACTTGTTACCAAATGAAATCTTAAAAAATATAGAAAGCTATTTTTCATAATCTCATCCTGAAAAATAACATTAAAAAATACAAAATATTTCCTGGTCAAACTGCTTTCTTCCCCAAGTCGTCAGCCTGGAAGCCTGTTATTTGTAATATATAATATGAGTGGGCAATATAAGTGGGCAGGTACAATGTCCTGTAACAATCTTGTCACACTATTCTGTTCTGCTTTGAGTTTGCTGTTTCAAAATGTGTGGTTTTAAGTAAAAAAAAACTATTTATGTATCTGATGCTGCAGCATGGGGCTCAGGTGGCTCAGTGGTAGGGGTTTTGTCCTGTAACTGGTGGGTTGCTGGTTTGAACCCCTGCTTCATCTATCCCAGTCGTCGTGTCCTTGGCCAAGACACTTCACTTGCCTTGCATGCTGATGGTGGTCAGAAGGCCCGGTGTGCCGATTGTATGGCAGCCTCGCTTCTGTCAGTGTCCCCCAGGGCAGCTGTAGCTGCAATGAATGTGTGTACAACTTGTGAATGGGTGTAAATCACTTTGGGGTCCTGCCTTAAATTAGCTTTATTGCATCTCTGTCTTCTGTGGTACTAAAAACTAGAAACATGTAGATTCTTCATTTTATAAAGTATTATTAAGTATTATGACATAGCTTCCATAAATCAACATGATTCTTGCCACAGTGTAATCCTACTGGTGGTGCATCTGTTCAACATGTGATGTCAGTTCAGTAAAGTAAAATCAGTGGATAAAACAGCGATATAAATGTTCCTTGAACCTCTACAGGTTTCTAAAATCCCTACATTTTTCCCAAAACACTGTTTGGTTATTCTAAATATATTTTAAATTAATGTTCATATTCTTAAATGCATACAACACCCACAAAGCTATTCAATTTTGGTAGAAAGGAAAAATAAAGGGGTTTTCCTTAATGATCACCATCTTATTTAAAGTCCTGAAGCTGTTTTGCAGAAAAGAGCATCTTGTACTTCCCCCAGGTCTAAACAAGTAAGTAAACAAAAATTAAATAGTAATTCCATGGTCAGTTTCCACCTACTAATTGGCAGTTATTTCATTATCGTATTTGCTGTTCAAAAGAGATGTAAAGGCTTTACTTTACATTTACAGCTCTGTTTCATTACATCATTTATTTTTTTCCTCCCCAGCTGTGTTTTTGTGCTTCATATATTGAAGAGGAACCTAAATTTGAGGATTAAACTACAGCACAACAGGAAATCAGACTTCAAAGCAGGCTAGCATAGGCCTTTTCTCTTCAGTTGTACGTCTGGATTCAAGTACTCAACATTGTAAAATAAGCTGGCAAAGAAAAATCTGCCCAAGTTTAGGATTGCACTTGCTGAGGATAAACACAGAAACATACACCACACATATTCTGCTTATTCTCTGTGATGCCTCTAGGGACCATTTTTATTATCAAACTGTTGCTGTCACAATTTTCTGATTGTTCTTCAAAGGAACACTCAAAAACATATTGCAATGTTCTGTCTGATTAAACTGTTCATGTTATATTCATTTGCAACTTAATCTAATTCATCTGGTGATTACTGTGAAGCCATCTCCATCATGTAATCTTCTAAGCATTTCTAACTCCAGTTTGACACCATCTTATATATACATAGGCAATTTAAAAAGACAGACAGGCTTTTTTCCCTCACATTAAATAGGACTAAATGTTTCCTGATTTAAGTAAATTGGGATTACCAAAATTATATATATTTGCTAGGTGTCAGAGAAATGGGAGAATTGTTTTTGAGACATTTTGGTTACTATCTTCAAAGTTATAGGTTTACATACACATTGCTATTCCTTTTAACAATTTGGGTAAGCCCAGATAATGACTTCATGAAATAGTTGACTTCTGCAAGCCTGGGATCACCATCCCCACTGTGAAGTATGGGGGTTAGGATGATGCAGCTTTTCATGGATTATCAAAACAGTTTTAAAGAAAAAACTACAATTGAAGCTAGGCTTGAACTTAAACCTTTGAGGTTTAAGCACATCACTCCTATCCTAATATTTCTCTTCTAACTTGAGCAAATAATTGATTTTAACAATTGTATCATTATTTTCAAAGCCCTTAAATGACCTGTTTTTCCACTGTTATTATCATGCTCTCTGAATATAACCCAAGGAGACCTTAACAGTCACTAAGTAAAGGTGTCTGTTCATATTATCAAATCAAGGTAAGCCCGTGGTTTGTTCAGTCATTGGGGTGCAGTTTTGTAAAACTCTCTATCACCAAAATCTCATCTGACGCAACAATGTCTTGCTTTAAAAACCAACTCAGAACTTGTCTTTGTTCCCTAAACGTTTAGCTCAATTTATGTATTTCTGTGCTAAATGTATTTACTTGAAGCGACAAAGAAGTTACAATCAGAACTTGATTCATGTCTGGCTTCACTAGTTTCAATGCCTAGAGACATAAACTTCGCTAACAAAAAGCAACGTTCATCATCAAACTTTTCCTTGAAGCAGTTGACAGATAAGCTTTGCATGAAGTCTTGTCATGACTTTTTTCCCTGTTTTGACCATGTATCTTTCATAAGATTAAGAGCTGAGCAGTTTGCTGGCCATGTAATTAAGCTAATATGACTTTCTTGAAGAAAGGTTTTCATATTTATGGCACAATGTATTACCATTCTCAAATATAACTTCAGCATCCACAAACCTATTTTGATTGATGAAATGACAAAAGTGTCGAAGTATTTAATGTGCGACTGCACATTATTGTAGAAATAATGAGCCCCATTTTTTCTGTCTCTACCTCATATGCAACTGCACATCAGCAATCATTGTAATAATATGCTTGTTTTCTTAAGGGTGTCAGCTTTATGTGTTTTTGAGACTTGCTCTAAATAAAAACTTTCTTATCTTCTTGCTAAATTCACATTTGTGGTTCATCACTGTATATAACTTTCACCCAATCATTCTATGTGTATGACTCCATCTCTTCAGGGCAGTGTCACCTTATTTTCTTGTTCAAGCATTGATGGTATTTTGTGTCTAGATTTTATTTATAGGAATACTTTTTCTACTATCTGATTTCTCACAGTATGATCTTGAGAAGAGACTGGAACCCCACTATCATTTGTAATTCATATTCATAAGATGAAAAAGAAAAAAAAAAAAATCATTTTTGTGAGCAGTGACACAATTGTATGTTTTTCAGTTTGGGTAAGACTTTTCTGAACTTCGTCTGACTTGTCTCAATAATATTCTGTTGTAGTACACCCCAAACTCAGTTAAACTCCAAGTGCCTTTATACCCCTAAGGTATGTTTTACAATGCTGGAATATGTGCATTTATATAAAATAGTTCTGTGTTTTTTTCATTTTCTTCTTTAAAATAAAACAGCTGGACACATACTCCGACAGAAGCCTTTGGCAGTAACATTACCTTTACCAAAGCACTGCATCCACTTCTTTGTGAACATTTTATATACTCTACAACGTTAACTGTTATTTTAGATCCCTAATTTATTCAATTTGTGTTGTGAGCTCTGTTCTAGTAATATGTATTGCAGTACCAGAGTGGAAAAATATGCATGTTCAAATTTGGACCAACTGGTGGCTTTGCTCTCAGGTCTAATTTCATGTGTGCATGTGTGGTTGTTCATCTTCATGTTAGCCCTGCAATAGACAAGTAATGTAACAATGCATACTCCAACATTGCTCATTGAGTGCTGGGCTATATATTAAATTATTTCAGAATTCTTACTGAAAGACCTTAAATATATGCATGGAACTCCAAAAGTTGCATGTTTACCGTGGTAATGCAATGTTTAATTGTTAAAACGTCATATTTCATCAACAATATTTTAATCCTCCTCCTAAGAAATGTTCTCTCTTTCTTCTTATCACACATGAGCTTGCTATGTTTTTTTTTATCTACCATTCCCTCTTCAAGTGTGCAGATTCAGTGTGAGTGCACAAGTTTCTTCATGTGTTTAGATCTCTTATGTGTGATTTAGCCCTTTCTTTCTACAAGCTGCACTTCAAAATCAGTGGTCGTGGTTGAGATGTAATTTCTCACAACAGAAAAGATCTTTCATACCGTGAAAGTCAAGGGAACAGTAAAAAATAGGTCTCTTTCGTTGAGGGAAGTTTTTGTCTAAAACATGATTTTTTATAGGACTGAAGACATGTCCCCAAATTAAACTAAAGGTATGACAAAACACCAAACATTTCAAAACAATAATTGCAGTATGTTAGCACCTACCAATTTGATAAAACCATTACATATTCCTTTGTAAATTGCACCTCACTGCTGCATCAAGCTGATAAATCATTAAAGTAGTTGTAAAGCAGCTTCACTTGTTTCTTCAGAAGCCCTGAACCTCTTTCAAATTCCCATAACATGTAAGATTCAGCTCAGTAGTTTTGTCTCCATCTGGGTTTCTATAAAAATAAAAACCTTGATGATGTGCAGAGACGTTTCGGCAGCCCTAAAACGTAAAGTGAAAGAAACATTGTCTGTGGTGAGGCACATTGCCTTTATATTGGCAGGCCTTATTTTATAGGTTTTATTCTCAAGGTGGAAATGTCAATATTCTGTGTAGTGGTCGTGAATACCTCAGATTTGACCTTTCACCTACTTGTTATTCTCCTTAAAGGTCATGCCAGACATTCAGGTCGAGCCGAAAAAAACCCCCCATTTTTCAACGCAGTATCCTAGATTCTTCAAAACATTAATGTTTTTCTGAACTTGAGACTCAAAAGTTTTAACTGAATGCTCTTTCAGTTGTCAGTGTTTCTCCTGGATGAATGATCTTATTTAGCTAATCTAGAAATTCAGTCTTAGTTAGTCTTAAAATCATCTATAATCATTAATAGTAATTATTGTTAAACTGTTGAACTCTGAATGAACTCTGTGAAAACTCTTTTATTCAGTGGAAGATTTACACATTTAAATTAGTAATGTGAAAAAACACCCCAGTCATGAGATACAGTCAATATATTATAGATATATGTCTAAGCCTACAGTTTATTGACATGTTTTGTCTCTCTCAGTCTAAAGAATGTGTTTTGTCCATTGGCAGTCTAATGAGACATATGTCTGTCGTTACCCTAACACTGCCTTTGATCAGCCAGTATTGATGATTTTCTGTAAAGAGGAGAACTGAGTCTGGGTTTAGTAAATTAGAACCTCAGAATCTATAAGGAAGCCTTGCACAACTGGGTCAGAAGACGAGCATTAAATATTTGTTTCCACTGTTAACTATGCAACACTTGTCTTTTTCTTTATGAATCTGTGCAAGATTCGCATTTAGCTCCATCCATCGTGGACATATATGCAGAGTCACTAAGTAACTTCCTTTAGAAGTAGTATTTTTTTCAAGCCAAAGATGCCAACTAAAATAATCTCAGCTTTATTTTCAGATGATTATAAATAAACAAATACAAGAGATAAGACAGTTTGCAAGAAAAAGCCAAATAAAATAAATTAAAACATTAAACATGTAAAAACAAAGTGACCTTGTAACATTAAAAACTATAAAGAAAAACTCTTTCAGAAATGTAGGTTTTATGTTAGGTTTAAAAACAGGAAGGGAGTCTTTAAATTAGATGAATTTTAAATTATTTCATTGATTTCAAAGAGAAACAGTGTAGGGAGGCAAGCGCTGGTGTAATGTGATGTCTCTTAAGGGTACCTGTCAAAACTCATACTGAAGCATTTTTAATTAGCTGCCAAAACATCCAAAAGACCTGGGCCAGAACCAGCTGTCTGCCAGAGTGTCTCTCTTGCTGAAACAACAGCTGTTTGTACCAAGATTTTTCTATCATGCAAGTGTCTGAACCACAAGCGTGCAGAGATCTAGATGGTTCTGTGCATGAGACAAACGCCCAATTTTGGAGCATAGTAAGGTCCTCCATTCTTTCTTAGTGATAGTTCTGGTGCTTTAAGCTGACGGGTCCAGGTGATTCCAAAAGTTTTAATTCAGATTAGATTTAAAATTACGCTGTGCTTGGGGTTGGTGGTCTTCACAGTGCCCCTACCAATGTATGGAAGGATGTGTGGCTATGGCATTGGCTCAGTGTGAACTGTGACTAAGTTTGGCTTACTCATTTCTGCTTGGCTAGCATGGATGTTAATGGTTCTGTGTCTCGGGAGTGAGTGCAGCCCCTTTGCTGTGCGTGCTGTGGCCTTTCTGTGGCGCCCTTCGGCTTGCTGGGCTGGCGCCTTTCCCTTGGGCACGGTGGTGGGTGGGGTGGTCCATTGCGGGGTCTGCTTGACTGCCTGGCTGGCCCTGGGGGTTTTGGTTTTCAGTAGGATCTCAGGGCCTGGTGCCTGTCCCTAGCCTGTCGCCTGATGGATGTGCCTATATCTCCGTCCTTTGTTGGAACTTAGCGAACGGGGGTGCCTATTGGGATCAGCTGGGGAGCTGGCTCCCTGGGAGACCATTTTGCCCCCCAGTCCTTCCCTCCCCAACTCTGGACACCTCCCTCTGCCCACTCCATCACATTACCATTCATGTAGGGCCTTGGGGTGCAGGTCGCGTCCGTCTCTGCGGTTCCATTTGTACAACTTATTGTACAACTTATACACTCATTTATAATATTTTCATGACATTCACATGTAGGGCCTTGGGGGTGGGCATGCTCAATGGCATCAAAAGGGAGGGTATTTTTTTTAACCTAACCTAGCCATGGCAGACCCTCTTCCCCACCTGTATTTTTTCTTTTTAAATGCACACTACAACAACACGCATCAACACCACAATTGAGCGGGCAGAGGTAGGCGTGAGATCTTTTCACACCCACGTTTGCTGGTCGGAGGCAGGGAGAGGAGGCGGGCCATCTGGTTGGGATCTGGGATTGGGGTTCAGGTCTTGGGGGTTGTCTGGTGCTGGGGCTGGCTTTTCGGCTCTGTCGGGATTGCTTGGATTTCCTAGGATCTCTAGCTGGTCCCTGGCTTCGGTGCCCGGTCCGTTGGTTGGGGTGGTGCCGGGCTGTGGCGAGGGTGGCTAGCCTGGACCAGGTTCAGGTGCAGGTAATAGGGCGGTCTACCTGTCTCCAACCCCGGAGGGAAGGGGACAACCTTCTGGGTCCGGCGGCTGGTTGCCCCTATGGGGTATCGACACCTGGACCTGGGTGTATAAAGTATGTATGGGCAGTATGAGTGAGCCCATTGATGTTTGTCTTTACGTTGAATTTCATGGGTGTGAGTGTTTTTATGTGTACATATGAGGGTGGGAATGTGTGATTGTCTTGGGCTGCTCCCTCTCCTGGATCAGTTTAGGCCCCCCATCAAATGTGGGGCCTACTTCCTCCCCGCCACACTACCTGCCGGTGGTTGGTGTGTGCTGGCTCATGGTGACTGCTTGCCAGGGCCTGGACCCCTGGGCTCTGTCGGGCCTCTGCTTGGGGAGTGATATGGCCTGGGGTCTCGGGTCTCTGGGTCCATGGCTAGATTTGCTCGGGTGTAGACGGCTGCCAGCGGAGTCTGTGGGGTTGTCGCTGCAGCTCCCTGGGGCTTCTGAACTGTGGCTGCTGGGTGGTTCCCCTGGGACTCTCCCCTGCTCTTCTCTGGGGGAGGTTGCGGTAGTCCCGGCAGTGGTTCTCCTGAGGTCCCTGTGCTCTGGGGGGCCTTTGGATATCTGTGGCTCGGATCTCCTCCGTATCTGTTCCGGGTCCAGGGGGGCAGGTCTGTGGCTCCTCACACTTGCTATTGCATATTTTTATGGAGAAACCTTGTGTACACAAGGGCACTCACACTAGCCTGATCACGTTACATTTCATCAGGAATGATCCAATTTCTCCCCAGTATACAGGAAGTAAACTGTTAAAAGCTTTTGTTTTTTATTAAACTACACCTCCTTGAATGCCCTTGCTGGTGACTGACATTGTTTTTCTGATAACACCTATTCAAAAATTACACCTCACATAAAGTCACAGCTAACATGACTTTAAACCCATTAACATACTTTACAGGAGAATAAAGGTTTCTCTGTTTGTTGCCTTTATATACATGGCCGTCTCTCTGCATGACACTGGCTACCCTCCTTTGTGTCCACTGCAGGAAACTATAAGCCTGAAGTACTATTGATGACAATTCAATTCACACTGCAAGGGAGGTATAATCACAATACTTTCTCAAATTCACACTTATTCTCTTTTTATTTATCTGTTTTCATCTCAAACATACATGCACAGACATGACAAATCTATTTGTTTCTCTCTGTCAGTAGCTGCGTTGCTGTTGCCTACAGGTAAGCAGATGTTGGGTAACTTGGGAAGAGAGTCCAATAAAACTGTATGATTGAATAATTGACAAGTTGATATAACTATTAAGCATCGCCTGGGTTGAAAAGGGAAATGTGGAGGAAAACACATGGCGTATAAAAAGTAAGACAAGGATAACAAAATCTACTCTGAGATTATTGCTGACAGGACAAGAGTGGACAAATTACCCTGAACTTTAGCCAGACACAGGCTGTTAATGGAATAATGGTTTGTCATTAGCCCTGTGTTTGCAAGTGCTCTTTATTACTTTACAGGGTGAGCAAAAATGATCTAGTAAAGAGCCACTTTATATTTACTGTAACAAACTGCCAAACTGCAGGGATTACAATCTTTTCTCTTCAGCTTGATCTTATTTTATAGTTGTTTCCTTAAGATTAGACTCCTTCTATTGTAACCTCATCAGCCACATTATGCTTTACTTGAAAACCCAATGTATTATTAAATCATAACACTTTTTATTACACAAATAAGTTTGTATTTTCAAGTGGCATATTAAAACCCATTAACTATACAGTATATTTCCTTACTAAATGTGATTTGAAAATATTTTGAAATGGTCACAAAGACTAAGTCTGCTTAAATGTAGAGACTTTTTTCGTTGTACTGAACGTTGAGTTGAACCTAGAGAATGTTCTTTATTTTATAGCATCCTAAAAATTAACCAGTGCATGAGTGACTGGAGTTTTGGTCACATTGTTTATTAATAACAATTCAACAGTCTAAAAAACAGTCATGCTAAAAGGAAAGTATGCACACTGTTAACTGTTTTGTACCCATCTGTGGCTTTAGGGGTTCACTTGGTTCATTCACAAACTTTATTGGGTTTATCTGTGTTTAATTAAAACTACCTTGTAAATCTGTATTCATATCCAACATGATTTGGACTGTGATCAAAGAGTTTAGGAATTCTTTAAAACAGTTTGGGACTCTGATTACGTACAAATTGGGTACATTAATTTAAAGATAAGCAAGTCTAATAAACATTTCATTTTCATGATTTTTCAGTGTTTGTGTTTTGAGTTTCCTATCTGTTATTGTAGTTATTCTTATGAGACTAGGTTCATGGTTCGTTCTGGTATTTTGATATTTCTGTTACTACTATGTGTTGCCCATTATCTGTGTTAAATAGCCTTCTTCCTTCAGTTGCTCTGCATGTTCCGTGTCCTACGTCTCTTGCAAGTTTACCAGTTTATTAAATGCTTCCTCTTCCAAACTCTTGCTTGCACCTTGGTCCTGCTAAACGCATCTATAATATGACATTTATATACCTTATGAGTATGATTAAATTAGATTTGCCTTTAAAAAACATGCCAAGTAACAACAGACTTTACAGTTTGAAAGAAAGCTGTTTTATTTTTTTATTTAACTATGTAGAAGAGTTACTAACAGAGACAGAACATTGCATTTCTCTTTGCATAGATAATGGATTCGGCTGCAGTGATGGAGAGCTGGTTATCATTTTGTGTTAGGTTTTCAACATCATGAGGGGGTTGGGCAAACATACAGTGTGCTTTTTTATTTTTTAGGGCACATTCCCCAAACACAAACTGAAAAGTATGACTTCTGACAGACATGTTTCACTGCCTTCAACTCAAGCTTCTGTGAAAAGAGTAGTTTCAAATGAGATCCATAGCCAAGCATGCTGATGAAATCCCCAAAATATTGGGGAAAGATATTTTGTCAGTTGTAAATATTTTGCAATCTGGATCTAGCAACAAATCACCCAGTGATAAAAACTACTTTTCTAATTTTTTATTTCCTAGAAATGTTTTACCTATGATGTTATGAAAAAAAGAAATATTTTATTATTGTCAATAAAAAAGTAACACCTCATTATCTAAAAGCTTGTAGAGCCAACTTTAACAGCAGTATAGCTGTTTAATGTATTAATGTAAAAGCTATCTTTAAATATTGTGGATAAATTTTGCTCTACTATTTAACTACTATCTAACTTCAAACCCTCAAACTAGATCTGAAAAGCTGCAAACTGGAGAAAAAAACAGACTGAGGTCCACGGAGTGTAAAGATTGATACATTACATTTAACTGAAAATAGATGTCCTTTAACCCACTCTCAGTATTGTAGGAAGAAATGTTTTATGACCTCTGTTTAACTTTTGTTTTATCCGGTGTGTACAGTCTGTTCTAACCTCTGTTCAATTGTATTTATCTTTGTTGTGGTTCTATTTTTTCAAGAAATTCTTGAAGCTCCTTTGAGTGCTTCTCCTACCCTAACACCTACCCTGTACTTGCCTACCCTCTTTCTGCACTTCCAGCACTTCCACTAACCCTGTCATCTTTGACAGAACCTGACTAGTGGTCTTACTTCTGGGTAGTTTCCTTAGCATTGTCATTCACTGCATTGTTATATCCTCATTCGTAAGTTGCGATGGATGGATCGATGTTCAGAAACATCGATCCATCCATCTTTTGTCTTGCAGGGCTGAGGGGATGCCGGTGGGGTTGCTTGGGGCGAGAGGCAAGGTACACCTTAAACAGTTTGCAGGTTCATCACAGGGCAACAGAGAAACACACAGGACAAACAACCGTGGATGCAAGCAACACCTATTCCAAAATGACCTAACCCAAGCATGCAACATGCAAACTCCATGCAGAAAGATCCTAGGCTGGGATTCAAACATCAGACCTTCTTGCTCCAAAGCAACATCGCTACCAGCACCATGCAGCACTAAACATAAAACCCGAAAATCAAAGCAGAGAAACATTTAAAGTAAGGAATACTATTTTAGTAACATGCAAATAACTGGCAAAAACCAGTGGTTCCCCAATGGGAAAAAAACAAAGTTCCAGTGGTATACTGGGATTGTTCATATGCAACACAACTTCAACAAAACGTTTCTGTTATACTTCCAAAACCACTCAGAATAGACTAGGTACAATAATTAATATTTTTCTTATTAAATACTTCTTCAAAGTCAATCTTCTTTTTATGCATAGCCACTAAAATTAAAATTGCACACTTTCTATGTTATGAAGGAGATGGCTTTTGGATATCGGAATGCAGACCGACAGGTGGTGAGTTAAAAGCTTTCATTTAACAAAACTCACTCTTTGATGGTAGCAGAAGCAGACAAGACAAACGAACAGACTTGGCAAGACAAACGGTGTGAAGAGTGAGAATGTTTCCGCTAGGAGTAAACAGAACAGCAGAGTATATATGGGCAAGACAAAAGTGAAAACTCATTGGCATGAAACAGGTGGGCCAGATGAAGCTGATACCTGGCTGTGGCAGGAGTGAACACAAAACATGGCTGAAACGAAAACAGAAATACAAGGATATAATAAAACCTAAGAAACATAGCTATAACAGAACATAAACTTAAATGCACACAAAACAGAATACAAGAATCATGAGAAACTAAACCTAAATATTTTAGAACACATTGCATGTCTTGCATTCTTGTGTTGCATACAAAACTTTAGTTTGAGTCTCTTTAAGACAGCCTTGCTTGAAAAGCTTTGCCTGCTTGTTATAATTTGCATATGTCATGTTAAACTAATTACTTAACTGTTTCAACAAAAAGCTATTTAAACAGGCCAGCAATAAGTCTTTTAAGGTAGTTCCCAAGAAGAGCTCTTTGATGAAGAGTCACTTTTCATTAGGTTTGGTATTTCTGTCTTTGAAATGTTACAAAACTCACAAGAAAGGAAAATGCACCCAAGGACAGCATGTATCTGATAAGCAAGAACATGTACTCTTTGCAAAGTTGTTTAGTCACTGTGAGGGTCAAATAGTAGTTAAAGACACCTAACTGCTGTAAACATTGCTGTGAAAATTCTTGCTTTTGTCTTCCTATTTTGAATACAACTTAGAAGACTCGAGATAAATGTTCAGAATAGTCGAATTATATCCTATAGTTCTCTGATGCAGCCACCAGGTAATAATAAATTTGGGACTGAGGCTTTGGATAACACTTGAAGCCAGTTGAGATCTTAGAAAGGTCAGAAAGTCAGGTGAAATACAGACAATGAAAAACTAGAGTTCAAAATTAACAAACTGTCAAGGCAATAAATGGATACAGTCAGTCAGTCAGTCAGTCAGTCATTTTCTACCGCTTATTCCATAGTGGGTCGCGGGGGAGCTGGTGCCTATCTCCAGCAGTCTATGGGCGAGAGGCAGGATACACCCTGGACAGATCGCCAGTCCACCGCAGGGCAACACACAAACAACCATGCACACACTCATTCATACACCAAATGGATACATTGTGAGAAAAAACAATGCCACAAAGTCATCTTATGTGTGTAATACTCTCAACATTCATAGTGTGATCACCAGAAACAGCAGGCTACCAGAGATTTTTTAGACATGTTGAAAAATTCCAAAGCAAGAATGTGGCAACTGAGAAATATCCCATATGCCACACATAAACCCCATTGCTACAAAAGTTGTATATCTGAAAAAAACGTAACAATTTAATACTTGTACACAACCTTATTCTATGCCATAAAATCATTCTGTTTGAGCTGATGTGAATTCATTCAGCTCGGCATGTTGATTGCTTGTAGTGGCTGAAATGGCAAAGAAGCTGGTCCTACTTCAGGAAATAAATGTTTGACCACATGGGGACACTCATGGACTAAACATTGAACTTTCAGCCTGAGATGGTCTGTGTTAATTTGGTATGGGAAAAAAAAGTGTGGCAATTTTGTAGCATTGTTGAAGCTGCAGGATGCCATGTATCTATGCAACTTAAGGTTTTGGACTCAAGTGAACTATCATTTATGCTGCTTCTTAAAAAGAAAGAATCTCTGCAAAGCCAGCATGAATTTATCTTTTAAACCCACTATGGACACCAAACTTTAAATGGAACCCACATTTCAGGTAAAAAACAAATCTGCACATGACAGAAAAAACAGACCATGTCACCATGCAAAGTAATTTACTCTCATACCCTCATACCCCCATACCTTCTATACACACTGCACACCAGCCAAACTAGGCTGCCTCAGATTTGTTGGATATTTGAAAATTGCATAAGCATTACAACTTACAAACCACATATATACTGCAAATATATAGTTTATTCAAGAGCTACTCAAATGTTGCAGTAGTGACCTGATAATGACATAACTGGATCTCATACTACAGTAAAAACTGTTAAAGATTCACTCAACTCGCATGAAGAATGTTTGTTATGGCTGCAACAGTTGTGCACTCTTACATACCTCTGATTAATTAAGCTAATAATGTGTTGACCACTTGGGGGCACTCATTGGCTAGTGCATTAAATCTTTAGCCCAAGATGGGCTGGCAATCTTTAAGTAAGGAAAAAAGAAAAAGTTTAGACAGTGACACTCCATTAAATATTATCTTCTTTGAAAAAATATTCACATATTAGTAATAAATCTTTGTTTTTAATTTATCTGTAGAAAAGAAAGTGATTTAACTACAGGGAAACACCAAACACACATATTTTACTTATTAAAAGATATCAAAATGTGTTTTCTTACTGTGGAAAAAGTTAAGACACACTAACTTCTAATAGCTACTTTTAACCCCCTTCGACTGAAAGTCATTTTAGTCAGTGAAACACTTCTTGAAGCCATCAGCCATCTTCTAACATCAGACGGAGGAAGGTCTGCACCACTCCTCACTTTCAGCTATGAGATGTCTTAGGTGTTTCATGCATGTATAGCCCGTTCAAGCAACCCTACAGCATCTATAATTGAAATCAAAATCAAGATACAGGACTGTCCATTTCCAAATTGTAAGCCAGTCCTTGGTGGATTTAGAGTTATACTGAAGGTTTTTGTTTTGTTACAGGGTCCAGTTCTGTTCAGCTTTCATTTTCTTACAGATGGATTCACATATTCCTCAAGCCTCTGATACGATAACGAATTCATGTTAGATTCTGTGATTCCGGCCTGTAGCAGAGCAGAAAAAGGACTCCACATTGGACATTTGCAGTCCTTTCCTGATTGTTGAGGCATGCACTTTCGTGCCAGCATAGCAAGAGGCTGCTGTAGATCCTCTGATGACATTTAAGGGCTTTTGGAGACAAAATTATATTCTTGTAGATTCTTGTAGATTCTTCTAGATTCTTTGACGGCCGAACTTGGTCAGACAACCAGACCTGGGGATGTTGGATGAGATCCGCCCTGAGTACCTAGAGTCTTTGGATGTTGTGGGGCTGTCATGGTTGACACGCCTCTTCAACATTGCATGGCGGACGGGGACAGTGCCTTTGGATTGGCATACTGGGGTGGTGGTCCCCCTACATAAGAAGGGTGACCGGTGGGTGTGTTCCAATTACAAGGGAATCACACTCCTCAGCCTCCCTGGTAAGGCCTACGCCAGGGAATTGGAGGAAATTAGCTTCCTCCGTAGGGTGGCCGGGCACTCCCTTACAGATAGGGTGAGGAGCTCGGCCATCCGGGAGGGGCTCGGAGTAGAGCCGCTGCTCCTCCACATCGAGAGGATCCAGTTGAGGTGGCTCAGGCATCTATACCGGATGCCTCCTGGACGCCTTCCTCGGGAGGTGTTCCAGGCACGTCCCACCGGGAGGAGGCCCAGAGGACGGCCCAGGACACGCTGGAGGGACTATGTCTCTCGGCTGGCCTAGGAACGCCTTGAGCTCCACCCGGAGGAGCTGGAGGAGGTGTCTGGGGAGAGGGACATCTGGGCGTCTCTGCTGAGTCTGCTGCCCCCGCGTCCCGGTCCCGGATAAAGAGGAAGACGACGAGCCAGGAGCTATGAGCGTTATGTTGTATTTTTCCCCTTACTGTAAAGTATCTTATTCTTATTTTTTTGTTTTTATATTCTTTTTACTTTTGCGTGTATCTGCATAATTCTATTTGGCTTTGACTTTGCTGCTGATACACCTAAATTTCCCTATTGTGAGACAATACAGGATATTTTTATTCTATTCTAAATAGTTTGCCCTTCACATTTGCTTCTTTGTGTGTGTCTGTAACTACATAGATGGGCACAAGGATTTGAGCCTAGCTGCTTTTTATTTATCTGACACAACAACAAAATGCAGTAACCCTAACCACAAGATAGTAAACTTTGCTAAATTAACACTGGTCTACTTTTTCCTGGAGTTAATCCTACCTAACTGTGTTTTCTCCACATTATGCTTTCTTGGTTAGCCTTTGCCCTCAGGAACCCAAACTAGGCATCTGTCTATAACCTGTTAAAAATTTAGGGTTCCTGTTTTACCTGCATGAACCTTCCACTACCAGTTCAGGCAGTTCAGTTGTTTGGATCTCTTCAGAACATTCTCCCAATACTATGCAATTTAATGCAATTTAATTCCATCATCTCGCTTGTGGCATAGGACTACTTTAACTCTCTCCCAAGTAATTGTTAAAGTTAGAGATTCACACTAAAACGTATTAGGAATAGACTTGAAAACAAAAAAAAAAACATTTAAACAATGAAGAATATGTGGGAACTTGATTTGTGATGTTTAGGCATGAGCAAAAGTACTAACCCATATGTACCATTTTTAACAAAATGTTTTAACAAGATTGATCAATAAAGACACACGTCTCATAATTGTACATTACATTACAACCCCCCGAGTGCATACCTTTTTGAGCATAGCTGATGACAACCTCCAACTGCTGTAAAAGGTTATTTAATAATATTTAGTGTGCATAGAAATAGAAACTACTAATTGGTTTAAAAAAATTAAACATGACCATATAATTGGAGTTTATTTGTATTTTTTAGAAAGCAGAGTTATAAAATAGCACTTATGTGGGGCTTTTGATCAAATTGAATCTTCTGTAGAATGAATTACTAAGCCTTCACACCCCAACTAATCTAAAAAGACAGCATCATCTCCCAATTTGTCACACGTCTGTGCTGAGCTGCACAGACACACACAAAACAGCCCTATAAACATCCTGATGTAAATGGTTAATGCCATAGCAAAATATTATATTTTTATATTTTATTTAGTGTTTTAAAAACAAGCTGGAATAAACTCAAAATATTCTGTCTTCACTATTTTCAGATAAGGGATAGTCTATTTAAAGTGTAAACCTAATCTCTTCAACCAATCTAAATCTGCTGTAAAAACTCTCTGCTGCTCCATTGTGCAGCGTGATGGTTTTTAAACAGCTACTATATGTGTGCCCAGAGTATTTCACCTATTTTATTAATTTGTTAAGGTGCATCCTCCAGCCAAAATTAATTACAGATAGTTTTCATTTTTGTATTACACTCAAGACTCCGTTTTGAAATGGATGTCAGATTTAAATAAAGAACAAACAAAAAACATTATTTACTTTCAGTAGCATTTCACACTGTAAAAAAACTCAATTTAATTTTAGCACATTTGCTCAGTGGAGAAAAAAAAGTCTCACATTAAGATTTTATTTTGATTTTTCACAAAATCACTGTATAAGGGTCAATCCTTAACAGTTTCTCTAAAATACGTAAGCATTTATGTGATTGATTCTTTAGTTTTTGTGTATTTATCAGTGTCAAGGAAACTTTAATTAGTCATCCTTGACTTATTTTCTTTGACACGGAGACCCATTTCCTTTGGCTACTTCTCAAAATAGGAAAAAAAAAATTTTGTTCATGTAAGGCAAAAAGTGTTAGTGTTCATAACTGAGGAAATGGCTTGGAGTCAACACATGGTCCTCACTACATATAGCAAAACAAGAGTGTGTGTGTGCGTGTGTGTGTGAGTGTGTTTGTGTGTTTCTCCTCTGATTGCAGGGTGTGATGGTAGGTGTGTCCTCACAGGAGGAGCTACTCAAGCCCAATCAGGAGGAGCTTAAAGAGGAGTGGATACTCTGAGGCAGATGCTAATACTAGGGTGGTGTACATGGGAAAAGCAGTTGTGTTTATATGGGTACCTACTCACATTAAGTACAAAAAGAGCAGATAGTATGGCAAAGGAGGCGGTACAGAAGAATGAGGTGTACTGTATATCTGTTTAGCAAGAGGGGAAGGGAAGAGAGGTAGTTTGGCTCTGGCAATATTACAGGAGCACATCATTGAAGTGCAGCCTCTATTCAGGGTTCAAAAAAGGTGGGTGTGGCTAAACACAAGAGTGTGGGTAGGAGAGAACAGGTGGTTTTAGCAGGTTAAGAGGTTGACACACACGGCTGAATAAATCTCTGCATTTAATTTGGAAGCATCACACGGGTTACTATAGTTTTTGTCACAAGAATGAAACTGTGCAGCATATATTAATTAGATGTGTGGATGGATAATTATTCTCTAAGCAGGACTAAACAAGCAGGAAATTATCAGTTCAGTTATTTATCAGGTCAGTTATCAGCAACATGGATACTGAGGTGTGGAAATGAGGGAGGTGGGTGGAGAGTTATTGTATAGTTTTTAAAGGTGACCTTTGTTATTTAAAATAATTTAAAATGTAGACACAGGGTGTCTCAAGGAGGTGGCAATTCAACATAGAATATGCAATATGCTGTAAAATATCAAAAAAGAACTACAAGAGGCAGATGCCAGATTTTTCTGTTCATGTGAGTGGTAATTAGGCCCATTACTTCCCTACTACATTCCTGGATGTTCTTATGGTTACCTCTTTATTGTCTCCTCTTCAGGAAACCTGTTTCCCAGTTCATATTATTTTCCTAGATTCCAGTCCTCAGCCACCTCACTTAGAGTTTGTTTGGAACTCATTCCAAGACTTCCTCCTTGAATCTACTCAATGCTTCTCTGGCTGCTCCTCTGGTTCATGCTTTCAGGACTCTACAACAATCCACCATCACTCACCCGCAAATAAGGAAATCATTAGCAACAAGCAGGGACGTGCACAGATAGACACCAGGTGGTGCTAGAGCACCTGCCCTTTTCCCTCTGAACCAAAAAAGTGCCCTAATGATGTTTTTTTCTTTTTTTTTTTTAACAGTGTAGCTTTAGTGTGTGGCCCAAGGTAGCATTTCTGTATTTAAAAACTTTTACCAATGCCACTGACTTTTAGTTAGTGGCAAGTCTGCACAAGTCTGCGCCCTATGCAGACTTGTGAACTCAGAGGCGTGCTCGATGGTGCAACGCTTCTCTCATCCGCCTTGCCCTTGTGATGGGCAGGCTACCCATCCAGGTAACAAACAAAACAAGTGTATTTACCAATTGCAGCATAATGCCGAGAAAAGGAAGGACGAGAAAAGAAAAATAAAGAGAGCTACAGCAGGCAGCCCAGGGAAGCAGCACCCTGCTCTACTGGATCAAACCAGCAGCAGCTTCAGAGGAGGAGGAAGATGATGAAGAAAGGTCAGAGCCGATACCAGAGTCATGTTAAGGGACAAGCTTTATGGAAAGAGTTGTCTTAATGCTCAGATTTGTTGGTTTTTTTAAATTTACATTTTACTACTAATAATATTAATAATATTATTAATAATATTTTGTAATAATAATAATAATAATAGTTATTATTACTATTATTATTATTATTATTACAATAATGATACTTGTCCAGGGTGTACCCTGCCTCTCGCCCATAGACTGCTGGAAATAGGCACCAGCTCCCCCGCGACCCACTATGGAATAAGCGGTAGAAAATGACTGACTGACTGACTGACAATAATGATAATTTGTTTGTAGAAAAAGTAGTTATGTGGTAGGGTGTAGATTTTTGGCCATGACAGTCAATGAGTCAGTGAGTGAGTCTTCATGTTGTAATTGTTGATCTTCTAGGCAGCCAGGGCAGCTGGTCCAGGGAAGCAGCTCTATGCTGTCCTGTAATAGGCCATTTATGAACATGGAAGGTGAGGCAGAAGAAGTTATCACAGAATCAGAAGCCAAGATGTCAGAATCTAAAGCATGGACAGCCACAGAAACAGTGCTCTCTCATAATGAAAGTAAGGATGAGAAGGAAAGAGAACAAGAAAGCCATGAACAAGAACTAGCTGTGTGTGAAAGAGATGACACAATTGCAAAGCTACGTATTATGCAATACCCGACAGATCCTTCCCATGTTGAAGCATTCCACATCAAGTGCAATGACAGCTACATTTCCATGTGCTGCAGTGTAGGTCCTTGTCAACCAGACATGACATTTCCCAAAAATGATAATGGGCGGTCATTCCAAAAACAATGGTTCTCTGGGAATGTGTGGTTGGAGTACTCACCTACTACTGATTCAATTCACTGTTTTAGTTGTCAGCTTTTCCTCTCTGAAGAAAAATATAAAAAAAACTCAGCATGGACAACTTGTGGCATAAAAAAGTGGAAAACTGCTCTTGAAAAAAATCAAGCAACACTCAGTCACAGAGATGCACATGAAAAGCATGGTTAGGTGGACCAGTTACCAGAAAAAGGCACTCCAGTCCTTTGATGTTTCAGATATAAAGGGGGTGGAAGTTAGAGAGCGAGAGAGACAGACAAACAGAGAAATCCTGACCAGGGTAATTGATCTCAAAGTATATCTTGCACGACAGGGACAAGCTTTCCGAGGTAGTGATCAGAGCACATCTAGTAACAACCGTGGTAACTTTCTTGAACTGGTGGATGTGTTTTCCAGATATGACAGTGTGCTGAAAATGCATATAGAGAAAGTTGCCAATGTAAAAGCTATTAAGACAAGGCCCCAGGTGTCAATGCTTTCTAATAGAAGCCAAAATGATATAATTGCAGCGCTGGCTACTTACATCAGGAAGGAGACACAAGTTGAAACAAAAGAGGCTGAAATGTACTCCATATTACTTGATGAAACCTCTGATGTTTCGCACCAAGAACAAGTATCATTTGTAGTGCGATATTTTCATAAAATGCAAATAAAGGAGAGATTCATTGAGGTGTGCAATGTCGACACAACTACGGGTCAGGATCTGGAGAATGGTGTGCTCTCGCTCCTGCAGAAGAATGGCCTAGAGCTGAAGAATATGTATGGCCAAGGCTATGATGGAGCAGCTAACATAAGTGGCATGTGTAAAGGTCTTCAAGCCAGAATACGTGCACACAGTGAGAAGGCCCTCTATGTGCACTGCAAAGCACACTGCCTTAATCTAGTCTTGGTGGAAGCTTCTAAGTCCAACAAGCATTTTGTCACATTTTTCAATCTTGTGGAGAAATTATATGGTTTTTATACTGGCTCTCCAAAGCGTCATGCTGCCTTGGTGAAATGGCAGCAGTCTCTGTATCCTGGACAGCGGGTTATGGAACTCCAGCAGCTGTCAGATACTCAATGGGCCTGCGGGGAGGCAGCACTGAAGGCCCTCCGGAGAAACCTAAATGCTGTTTTAAAGCTCCTGGATGACATCATTGACAGCAGTCCGCCTAACCTGGCTCGAGGTGATGCTCAGATGTACAGAAATACCATCAACTTCCTATTCATTCTTTGCCTGGAAATCACCACACCAGTGTTCAAAGTCACTGCTCTGGCATCAGATTCTCTGCAGGAAGAAGGGTTGGACCATTCCACTGCCTACAAGGTGATTGATGGTGTGCTTCACACATTGCAAACGATGCGGTCTAAGGAGAAGTTTGGGGAGATATTTGGATGTGTAGCAGAGAAGGCAAAGAGCCTTAACATTGCAGTACCTACTGTAGTGCCTGGTCAGGAGAGGAAATGAAAAGTGCCAATGCGTTTACAGCACAGTCCAACAGTGTCTCAAGTAGGTGCTCAGTTTGAGTCTTTGGAGGCATACTTTAGGAGTACTGTGTACTACACTTTTCTGGATACTATGACTGAGGAGCTCAACAGGAGGTTCAAAGGGGACAAACCTGGATGTTCCAATGACAAAATCATTCAGTTCTTTCACCACTTAACAGTGCATTCCAACTGGATAAACAACCCAAACACAGAAGCAAATGAAGCTGTCCACATCCTCTGTGACTTCTATGAAGAAGATGAGATTCAGCTGAAGACGGAACTAAAAGTCTTCCACTCCAGCTTTCCTTCAAAAGACCTCAAAGAAATCTTTGCCATACTGAGGGAAAATAGGGGCCAGCTCATATTTCCAACCTTTGTGAAGATAATACAAATCTACACAACACTGTCAGTGACAACAGCTTCTGTTGAGAGATCATTTTCAAAGCTGAAAATTATTAAGAACAAACGAAGAAGTCTGTGTGGAGAAGAACGGCTTGCTGACCTTCTCCTGCTTGCAATTGAGAAAGACATTCAGATCAAACATAGCGAGGTCATTACAATATTCAGAGACATGGCACCAAGGAGGATGCTCTTTTAAAGCAGGAAAAAGACAAAGATAATACTCACTTGGGTATATTTTGAGCAAAATACAGTCTAAGTCAAGTATGTGGTCTTTGAACAAGCCCATTTTATTTCAAGTTTGTTTATAGTTTTGTATATTTGAAATGGTTAATTATTTTATAGACACAAATGTTTCATTATACTGTGTTCAGTTGTTACCAATTTTATTGTGAAACCAACCTGTAGAGTGTTCAACATTATTAAACACATTCATCAGACAGAATATGGCTATTCATTTTAAATAGGTATACATACATGATGTTTAAGCTGTGCCCATAATAAATCTCATACTGCTAGGACAGCAAGCGGTGTTATGCGCCACACAAAGTGCCCTTTATTTCTACTTGAGCACCTGCCCCCCAAAATGTCTGTGCAAGCCACTGTCAACAAGCATTATACATCACTACCAGCCAATCTCATCCTCTGTGGGTGTGCTCACCTTTCCCCCCCTGGAACTCCTTCTCGCCATCTATCCAACAGTAAGCCAACTGTCTCATCCATTATTTTTTCTCAAATCTCAACAATATTCTACTACTCTTAATAACAACTAACACTACACTGCTATCTGGCATATTTACATATGAACTTGTGCTCATGTTAATTAATAGGCATTGTCCCATTTTTAAATAAATAAATTGCAAATTACAAACAACTTGCCACTCCTTCTCAGTGCCATCGTGGACTCCTCTTCTGAACCTGGAAGAACAATTAATTCATTTGTTTGTAACAAACTGTTTGAACTTCTCTTTGGTATTTGTAATTGTTGCCTCAAAGAGGGTCTCAAAACCAACATGATAGTCACCTCTCTTACCAAGGTCCTTCTGCCCTTACTACTCAGTTTAGATGGGCATACATAAAGAATTTCGGACGCCGTGGGGTCTGGCATAGAGGTGTTGGCAGTGGGGTGGAGGTGCTGCAGCTGCCGGAATTGAGTCAGGACTGGGCCTGGGGTCTGCTTTGGCTCCTGGTGGTGTGGCTACCTGTGTGCTGGTTGCCTCCTTGGTGGCCCTGGCCCAGAAGGGAGCCGCTGTGGTTGTGGTTTGTTGGACTCGGGGGCTTGAGGCTATGGGTGGGCCAGAATAGGGTCTGGGGCTGGGAGTGGTGTTTAGGGATTTGGGTATGTCAGGGTGACATTAGGGGCCTAGAGGCTGGGAGCAGCAGCTTGAGCCTACGTGGAACCTGCTGTCCTAGCTGTTCTGGTATATCTCTGGGTCCATAGGCTGCTGACCCGGGTTCTCCCGGATTAGCTAATTTAATTTACTGCAGGAAGCTTCTAGTAAAGATGTAGAAAGAACTCAAAGTTGATTAAGGAAACAATAATTTCCAGACATATTCCAAATGGCACAAGAAAAAAAAACAAATTATTACATCATTCTCATGTTTATGGTTCTTCATATATAGCTTTCTCTATTTTTTTGTCAATAAGACATTGCATGGACTGCTTTAAAGCTTTAGGTAAAAGGTTGCAATATACAACATAAATGACAGTAGAGGAGTGTAAATATCTTCTGAATACATTTTAAAAACTTAGAAGAAAAACAAAGTTCAATTCAATTCAGTTTATTTATATGGTGCCAATTCACAACACATGTTGTCTCAAGGCATTTCACAAAAGTTAGGTACATACATTCCAATTAATCCTAACCATTGAACAGTGCAGTCAGATTCAGTTATTTATTCAAATTGGATAAAACGTTTTTCTATCTAAGGAAACCCAGCAGATTGCATCGAGTCAGAGACTTGCAGCATTCACTCCTCCTGGATGAGCATGTAGAGACAATGGACAGTCACTGGCATTGACTTTGCAGCAATCCCTCATACTGAGCATGCATGTAGCGACAGTGGAGAGGAAAAACTCCCTTTTAACAGGAAGAAACCTCCAGCAGAACCAGGCTCAGTGTGAGCGGCCATCTGCCACAACCGACCGGGGGTTAGAGAGAATAGAGCAGAGACATAAAGAGAACAAAGAAGCACTGATCCAGGAGTACTGTGCAAAGTCTGTTCAGCTGTAAAATAAATATCAAATTATGCATAATTTCTGCATGAGACTGATACATCCAACATGAGGGCCTTCAGTGGTATTGGATTAATTAAAACTTTAATCTCCAAATCACCATGGGGTATTTGTATATTTAAAAAATAACTTTTGCTTGACACTGTTTTACAACTTATCTAGCTTTAGCTTTTACTTAAGAATTTTATAGTTATTTTAATTTGATATTTTGTAAATGAACACTTGTTATGATCCTTATAAAATGTTAAAAAGAAAATAAATTGCAATAACTGACAACAAAGTAAAACACTTTGAAGAACTGTTCTGATTGGGGTGTAATTTGCTGTTACAGGCAGTTGTCTGTCGCCTGGTAGCCAAAAGGTTGTGGGTTCAAATCCCGGCCCAGGGTCTTTCGGAAAGAGTTTGCATGTTCTCCCAGGGTATTGAAGCTCCCTCCCACAGCCCAGAAACATAACTGTTAGATTAATTAGTCTCTCTAAATCATCCTCAGTTATAAGTGTGTGTGTGCATGGTTGTTTTTCCTGTGATGAACTAGCAACCTGTCCTGGGTGTACCCCATCCCTTACCGAATGATCGCTGGACATAGGTATTTTTTTCTCAAAGATGTATGGTTTGCAACCAGAACAAGACACAGTCATGTAGGCTTAATATAGATTTCAAGGCATGTCCAACTTGTACGATCATCTGGGATATACTCCGAGTCTGCTGAAGAGTGATTTGGAGAAAAACTGTTTCGAAGAGCAATATTCTTTCTACCTTACCCCAACACATTAATTAACCAATGAATTGGTTAATTAATGTGGAATAGCAAGGTGCTGGTTGATTATAGGAAACAAACAAGTGTGCAAGCAGCAGAATTAAATCTGTAATGTTACTGGCTACAAAAGGATGCTGGCGTCACGAGGAGACTTGAACTTTTTTGTAGGTGATAGAAACTAGATTAACATTCATGATGTGATGCAACACATGGCAGCACAGGAGTAAAGCTGTAATATGGTTGTTGTAATGCAGTATTACGAGCGTAACACTTACAGTCAAAAACATGCAGTTATGTAGTAATTCCTTTAGTTCCTGTACACACCACACAGACATGTTAGATACTGGAATGGCTTTATAACTTTAAACCAACACTGGTGACACATCAAACCAAATGCTAAACATATGCATAATTACCAGGTGCAGTTTTTATTGCAAGTGCAGTTTGATTCTTTGATTTATCATTCCTTCAGCCATATAATTTTCCTAAACAGCGTGATATGTTTGCTTTTTTACCCATAAGACTTAAGATAAAGGATTATCATTGACCACCAAACTGCCTCCTCAATCACATCAACATTTCAGAAAACAACCAGCCCTCCTTTCTAGGGTTCCGCAGGAATAAACATGTGGTACAGATGAAATTTGCCGGTGCTAAAAATCACAGATCCAGCAAATCAACCTGACAGGCATAAACTTACATAAAAGCCTTTAACAATCATTGCCATACAAAGTAAATACAGGCCAAATCCCAAGCTATTACGTGGGCATTATACAATAACATGAAAGCAGCGTAGGTTTATAATTCTGCCTCTGCTAGTGTAAATACTTTAAAAAACAGTAATGCACGTCTCATTTAAAAGAGGAGAGTCTGCTTAGTACAATGATACTTCTCCTATCCATGTTTCATTATTTTCGTAATAGATCTGACCCACATACAGAAGAACACTCTGAGGAAACAACTGAATTAGTGAAAGGTGTTTATTTACAGCAAGTGAGTCTGGAACGTGAACGGATGAATCGCCAACTGTATGTAAAGAGGGGGAAGAGAATTGGTGAAACAGGGAACTATTATGTTGCAAAAATAACAAAAGGTAACTATTGTAATCAAGAGAATGTTTTACCAACATGTGCAGTCAGGTCGCCAGGGGTAGAGGGAGTCGGGGTCCAGGTGTGTGAAGCGGAGAAATCGAGATGGTTTCACTTGAGCTGTAGAATGAGTTCTGGACTTAGTTCAATGTTCAGGTACTTGCGTTGGAGGGTGGACAGGGTACGCTTATGCCTTGGTTCAAAAGATGGAGGAAAACAGGAAGCTGCCAGCTTGGTCCTTGGAAACGAAATCCAAACGAAATCCACCAAACGTAGGTAATCTTGATCGTCCAGAATCTTCTGGAACCGAAGTCAGTGTTCAACAAAGATAATAAAAAGATTCAGGTTTCTGCCTGTGAAAGAGCATACACAAAGTCAGCTTAGAGACAAGGAACGAAGCATAGCTTTGAAGTGGCTGAGCTTGTTACTACTGATGGCAAACGCCTCCTGTTTAAATACTCCTCCATGCAATCAGCAGATCAGTTGCACCTGTCACCCGGCACACCTGAGAAACTCCAGCACCATCTGGAAGCTGAAAACAAATTTGCACACAAAACACAAACACACACTCTAACTCAGACCCCGACACCATGTGCGACAAATCTATGGGTTAGCAGCCAAATGGTAGCAAAAAAAAGTATTCAGAAAATTGTTAGACATGTCTTACCTTTGCTGTTTTATGGTTGAGTTATATTCTAGCTTTGTAGCTTTATAGAGATAGAATTCTATACATTTCTCATTGGTGGAATAGTTCTGTATAGGCTTTTTTTGCATGTGGGTTCCTCAAGGTTTATCTCCACAATTGTATTTTATGGAACATTTTTATCTACCTAGACTCTTTATGGTATTTTGTTATCGCGGGCTGTTAATGTAGATTATGTTTATTGATACTGAATTGGTCTTGCTCTGGCTTGACAAGTGCGTGGGGAGAAAGATCTTTATTCTCAGCAACAGCAGAGTCCAGTATGTATGACTAATGTAATGACTATGGCAGTCACAATTTAAAGGCCATGGTGTGCCACTCCAAACTGTTTGAAAGTAGGTGGAGTGGATTTTAAATGGATGGTGCTCACCCTGACTTCTGGAAAGAAAGGAGCTCTGATTGTGATTACAACCTGCTTTTTAAATACATAATTCTTGGCAATTTCATAGGAGTTAAGCTCTGAAACTGAACTAAAATCCCCTCTGACTCAAAGAAAGCTTATAATAATTCGCAGACTTTTAATTAAAGCCAGGGTAATGTGTCTTGTAAGAACAGTAACCAAACATGCCAGCTGCTACAAAGGTGCTACAACTTCATTCAAACCTAAAATTGATGAATGATCAGCCATCTTGGGCAATTGTGAATCCTTTAATCTATATCTCAGAATAAAAATGATGAAAAATATTCTGACTTTGCCGGTTAAATTTCTTAAAATTGGCTTTCATAAGAGTGTTAGGATTATGATTATTGATTAATTAATATTTATCAAGAAATATAATTTAAAATCATAATTTGAGAAAATTAATTTATTAACCAAAAATCCTTGTTTATGAATCGAAGGCAGAGATGTCCTCTGGTGTTGTAATTGTAGCCTAAAGCCCTTGATAATTACAACCGTTATATACTCAGTAATAATTGATAACTATTACTAGATGTCACTGTTTAATCAACCGTTTCTGCCGAAACGTGAGGAACTTTGACCTTATTTCAACTGACAAATCACTCTTGCACAAAATAAACACAAAACACCTTCTCTTTATCTATGTGAATATTTATTAAATCAACAGCCCGATTCACCTTGCTATGCCGATTCAATAATCTTCATCTAATCAAACATGCAAAGTTCTATACAGAAAAAAAAGGGTAAAATATCTAACTAAACAAAATAAAAACAGCAGTGAGTGTGTATGAGATCAAACGCGCAGTTATGGCAGTTATGGCAAAATAAAAGGGAATATGGTTGAACAAACCTTTGGGAGCGCCCCTCCCAAAGTATAGCTCAGCGGGACACAGGCTTTCATAAAAACCCCCAAGCAAAGTTGTAAACTCAGCCCACACAAAGGATCATAAACCTTTTTGGCGGCAAACCAGTAAAACATGAAGTTGAAGACACAGAAAATGGTTGATTTTCACCATAAGGTTATTATAGCAGTCCAGTTTCTCAGCGCACCTGCGCTCAGGTGTTCGCACAATAAAACACAACTTGCGAGACTCGGTGGCCTCCGAAATTCAACAGCAGTCAAGTTTCAAAAAAAGGTTGCATGCACATACAATTCAGAACACATTAGACTATAAGTGGAGATTCTACATCACACTAAAACCTCCTTTACCCTGCCCAAGCTATTCCTAATAAAGAAATAAAAATAAAAGGTGGATTTTACTTGTCGTTGTCTCTTCTGAGCAGAGGGAGAGAGAGGGGGGGGGTGAAGAGTTCCACGCATCCGTGGGTACTCAGCAGTCCGTTTTCTTCCTTGGGGGCCTCCGTGGCAGAAAGGTAGAAAAATTATGACGGACCGTCACTAGTCGACTGGTACAAAAACAAGGAGGAAAATTGCATCTCCTTTTTTTCTTGGTTACGTGTTAAACTCACGTCTTCGATCGGTAACGTTGAAAACTTACAAGCCTTCTTATTCCTGTAAGCTTAATTCGCTTAGTTTTCTCATTGGCCAACGGTGGAGAATAAACGAAAAATCCACGTGGGACTTCTTCTCCAGAGTGATGCCCTTCAGTTGCTGGTTCGGTTTCCAGCGTGAAAAGCGAATAGTGGGCCGTCTCATACTCTGTTATATAGTTGACTCTGGCCTCAGGTCTGTGACGCCCCCGTCTTATCAGCCGCGGTGCCCGCTGGGATTTGTAGGAACAGACTATCCTGCAGTACAAAATGGCCGATGACGTTGGAAAGGCATAGTGGCGTCCAGCAACGTGCAAATGGTCCAATATTCAGCAAGCAAGTGGTCCAACAAGAGTTATTCTCTCTGTCTCTGTGGAACACTTAAAGCAATAATGTGTGATCTTTTTAATCAAATATTTCCACTGAGGTTGATGGGTTTTATCAATGTATTTGAGCGCAAACTCTGTAAAACATTGTAAAATTCAGCCTGGTGGCTGGATTTAAATGCTGTATTTGCAAGTCAGAATTTAAAGTTAACACAAAATATGACTTGCTGTCAAGGATATACTTGGATATGGCAGAAATGTTAAAATGTTAGGGATATTGAACTTGTGAAAAAAGGTTTTTAGCATCTTCCCACTACAATCATCCACCTAAAAAGTCCTTCTACCCTTGCAAGGTTGTTTTTGTTTTACCTGCTTTCGTCTAGTTTGTGGTAATGCATGGGGGAGAAGAAAACTACCACAGACAACTAGCCTTGTTCTTTAAAAGGTTCCTAAGTACATTGGAATCACACCTTGTTGTAATGTTGAATTTTGCAGTGTTTCATAGAGTTTGCATTCAAATGCATGAATTATATCCACCAAGCTCTGTCGAATTATTTAATTAAAGGAGGCATGTACTTCTGCTTTTAACATCTCCACAGATACAGAGAGTAACACTTTGCTCAAAACCTTTTTTTAAGGTTATTTTTACTGTTCTTAGATACAGAATAAAGCAATAACAACTGTCCAGGATTGCTTTTTCATTCACAAATCAGACGTTTGAATTGTATTAACACTCTAAATCTAATCAAGATCTCTTCTCCTTTCTTCTGTAGTCAGTACTTTGTATAGTTCATTTAACCTATTCGCCCATGGACTGCTGGAGATAGGCACCAGTTTCCTTGCAACCCACTATGGAATAAGCGTTAGAAAATGACTGACTGACTGACTAATTTTACATTTTCACACAGTTTAGGGTGGCACAGCTCATACGTGGCCCGTTTCTCCGACCACCAAGTTCCAGAAACTTAAGCTTCGAACAAAAAACATTCAGGAAATTATAGTGTGTCACGATTCTCTAGTGTTTGGTTTCTGCTTTTCATTTGTGTTCACTTTTTGATCATTTTCTTATGAGATTTTTAGTGTTTACTCTTGGTCCATGTTATTGTTTTATCTATTTCTTTACTTAGGTTCTTTTTGAGTTATTTCTGTTAGATCTAGCTACATGTTCATCTTATGTTTTCATGCCACTGCTCCCCATACTAATTAGCTTAATTCAGTCCACCTGCATTCTGCCAATCTGCTCCCCTGTTCCACCTGTTTGCTGCACTATATATATGTTTCAGTTCTATTTGCTCCTCGCTGCTATATACTGTTTTATTCATGCCAGGTCTGCCCATGTCTGTGCCTGCTTCTGCCACCTCATGTCTGGCTGTAAGTATTTTCTTTTTATTTATTAAATCTTTGCACTCACCGTGCCGCTTCTGTCTGCCTGTTTGCAATAGCCTCCAGCTCCAAGAGCCCTTCCTGACATAAAAAAACGTGCCTAAAAGGGTTTTTAGAGGCAGAGGTATTGTCTTACTAGCAAAATATCTTTCAGGTCTGAATGAATTATCATAGGACAAATTTTTTTTTTAAATGAATGAATAGCAATAATGGTTTGTTAATGAAACATGATTAAACTGCCCACTCAAGTGGCACATAATGAGTCCAAATGGCACATTTGCCTAGACAAACCTTTGTTAAAATATCTGTAAAACTGCTCAAAGCTCTTTTAGCATCTAAATTTGCTCAGTTACTCATTATATATTACTCTTATAATGCCCAGAAGAACTTAAAGATGATTTAAAGGTGGTTTTCACTGTAAGTGATTAGTTTGTTTAGGCTATTCAGGGGGAATGTACTGTGTTCCAATGACAAAATTTGCATTCTGACGTACCTGTTGTAATCTCACATGTTTAAACATGTTTTCTTTTGAGACCAAGCTTATATAAACAGCCCTTACAGTTGTGAAGATATGTTCTGAGGATGAAAATCTAGATCTCATACTGGAGAGGTTTGGTGACTTACCCAATGATAGCAGTACATTTTTTGTGCAGAAAAGTAAAGTCATTTGAATAGGTGTATTCATAGCTCATCAACGTGTGAACAAATAAAGTTTTAATAAGAGTGAAAAACAAATCTCTCTTTGAGTACATGTGTCTCCTTTCATTAATAAGACGCCTGGTGAATAAGGCGTCAATATAGGAGAAAAAAACCATCTCTTCTTATTACAGGAGCATTTGCCTTTCATTAGATCAAAACTTATATGGACTAAAATTCATATAAAAATATTTCCAAAGGAGTTATGCTGAGTCATAATTGGTCAAGCGTCTGTCAGAGTTTTGATTACAGCCTGAACTTTCCCTCGCTTCTTATGTATTCATGAACATATGACTTAAATAATCGAAATCATTTATTTTTTTGCTGATAGTTGTGCTCCTGAGATACTTTCCTTTTATGTACAACATGAGATTTTTATAAAAAGCTGGGAATTTGTCATTGGTATTAAACCGTGTCAGTTGTGCATCTGAAAATTAATGAATTTTCAAAAACTACTTCACTAGATGTCATTTCTGAGGCAGACTGTCTCAGTCAAAGGCTGACACAGTAGTAATGTGTTGGAAATTAAGTGCTCAGTGTTTACAGTCTCTGATATGCTGTGTGGTCTGAAGGCACAATAAATCCCCTTTGCTTTAAATTCTATCACAGCTGTGCAGAAGCATTATAAAAATCAAAGACACACTGTGATGTATTGTCTCCTTGTGTGTACTTACAAGACCCCTGTGAACATTAAAGATGAAGGTTTAGTCTGAACATCAATAAGAAAGAGTTATGCATCCACTACAAAAAAAAAATCAATAACTAATGCCCCAGATAAAATTGAATGGATCACTGGGAAGTGTTGCAAGTTTTTCAAGCTGTACTCTGCAGTGATTACCTGAAGCAGTTCAGCTGCTACAAGACGACTGGTGAGAAGTGCTCCTAACAATACCACACATGCACATGATTTTAGTATATTTTCAAGGAAATTGATGTTTGCAATCATCTCTAGAAACAATATTTTTTTGTAGGCAAAGTTGTTCAATATTGTTCATGTTATTCAGATGCCAAATTTTAATCAGTCAGCGGTCAGTTTTGTCCTGTCAGACACAGATTTCCAGTCAATTAAATACATTCCAAATTGATTTTAATTATCAAACAATCCAGTCAAGTTCAGTTTATAATTCCTTAAAAAGTTTTATATATAAGGAAACCTGGCCGATTGCATTGATTGACTGACTTGCAGCATTCTATCTTAGTGGACGAGCTTGTAGCTGCTTCACTAAGGTTTCTCATAAAACTGTATCAAGAAGTAACATTAGGTGACGCAGCATTTACTTAGTTATGTATGTACCTGCTGTTTTATTTATCTTGTGCCAACCTGCAGAACATGCTTTACAAACATGCCTTACAAAAAAATGAGAGAGTATTATTTCTGTTTAATAAAGATACTTCTCGTGTTGTAGTTTCAAGGAGACTCATTAAAGTTGACTTTGTCACATCCTGGCAAGTTTAAAAACAGGTTTGCCCTCCAGTGGAGGAGAGATATCCACTGTTTTGCCGGAAATTAGATTGCACCGCTGCCAACTTCTTTATTTGTGTTCACCATAGCCTTCAGTGCTGCGGGTTACTGCCAGCAACAGTAAACAGAAGAGTTGTTAGGAAGCAATTCTTTAATGATGTGGCTATTTACCTAAAAGCTTTTTTGCCTGCTTAGCATTGCTTTTTACAATGAATTTGAAGGAGAGCTATGAACAAAAACAGCTGCGTGTCTTTGTATGTGTGTTGGTGCACATCTTTTCTTTTGCACATTACTCTCTGCCGCATTTCGTGGGAGTGAATCTATCATTGTTTTTATCCAAGGACAAGTTCTACATCAGGTAGTTCAGACCCACAAACAACAATAACTCTCTTGGACAACACTGTTTTTGCTGCAGTTAGTAAAAGCAACAGTGGAAAAGCTGATTTCAGGGCAACAAATTAAAGCAAACATATTAGTGTTGTACACAGTTACACAGACGCTGAGAAAAGTGGATTTAAACCATATTCGAATCTACTGAAATGTACCAATTAGGGACAATTTTAGAGGTGTCACACATACTCAATTTTGTCACACTATAATGTTGGTGCGTACTTAAGGGGCGTTTTTAGGGTCTTGATATATTGGGGGCTTTAGTCCAGAGCCCTCCTTCCTCCTGTTCCCTCTTTAAAAGTTTCCTTTCGGAGTCTCTGTTAATGTATTTTGACCACTATGTTTATTCCTCCTACTACCTGCTGAGTGGGGCTCACCCCGGTCTCAGTGTAAATGAGACCGGACAAGCGGTTCCCAAAGAAGACGTTTTTTTCTTCAGCCTTTAGGAACCCGTAAACCCCAGACCTTGAAGGGCTGTGCCTGTTCTCATAGAATCTGGGGTTATGTAACCACAGATTCGTAAGAGAGAAGCGTAAAAAGAAGCATAAAGGCTTTGAGTGTGTAAATACATAGTCAGAGGCGCCCTGTGCAAATGAACAGGGAGGATAAATAATCTCATCAGGATGGAGGCTGACATGACAAACCTGCTGATGTGGACATTGACGACACAGCTTAGCAAACTGTAACAGTCCAGAAAAGCAGGAGCAGATCATAACAGAAGGAAAAACATCTGCAGCAGGATCATTCATAATGACGCAGCGCGACAACCTCCTGCGTGCTTCAAGCAGCCTGAGCAGAGGGCATCTGTTCGCTACACAGGAAAACGCGCAGTGCCAGGCCACCTGTGGTTCTCACTGAGTCCACAGTCATCCAGTCCGTTCCCTCACAGTCCATGGCCGAAGACGCTCCTTTGTGGTTTTGCTCCAGTTCGGCTGAACCCTCAGCATCTGTATTGGGTCACAGTGCAACCCATGGAGGAGCCGCAGGATCAGCGGAAAATACAAAATCATTTTAGATCATCAAATTTGACCTTATTGTTGGAATAATTGAATATGGATTTATCTTATATATTCTCCTATTCTTTAACGTGATTATTTGATTTTATAACCTTTCACGATGTATGTGTGAGTAAGGATGTGATGAGTTTGTCTGCAGGCAAAGATCAGAAGTGGAGCTGAGAAGGAAGCAGTCACAGTTGAGGAGGTCATAAAGATGAAGGCTGATTGCGCTGAACAGAAGACACACTGATCTTAGGATGGGGGTAGACTGTGGAAGTGTGTTGTTAAAAGATAATGGTGTTTATGACCTGTTTATGATGCAGCTGTTTTTCCCATCCTTAGAGAGCAACGTTTTTTGTAACTAGGGACCCCCGAAAGATAATAAAAAGAGAGGTGTGGACAGATGGTTTTCAGAGCGGTAGAAGATTTGTAACTGGAAGCACATCTCTGTCCGTTCTCCTCGCAGCGAGTGAAATAACTAATTCTGTTATTATTTGGGGTTGTTTGGTTTTTGGTTTCTGGGTTTTTGTTGGTTTTTCACAGTTAAGGTTTTGAATCATGCTTCTGTTATTTTCCTGGTCATGCTTTAGCTTTGTCGTCTTGTTCATGTTTTGTCAAGTTTGGTTTACGGATCTGGTTATGCTTTTGCTTCATGTTTTTTCTAGTTTCTGTTAGTTTGTTTTCAAGAGTCTCTATTTTTGCCGCAGCCACGTTTTGTTCTGTCTGTCAATTAAGTTTATTCGGTCCACCTGCACCATGTTAATCACTTTTGTTTTCCACCTGTACCATGCTCCATATATACACACCTGTTCTGTCATTGATTGCGGAAACATTCTCATGCTCATGTCTTGTTCTCAGATCATCTCTTGTTTTTTGCTCATGCCATGCCTGTCTCGCATGCCCGTTTGTTGTTTTGTTCCTGCCTCCTGCTGTGAGTGAGTTTTTTTGTTATTAAACCTTTTTTCACTTACCATCACGCTGCCTGCTCATCTGCATTCTGGGGTCCTATATCTTGCAAACCTTAACAAATTATTTATCTTTCTCTTCTTTTTGTGATGTTATAAGTATTTTAGGTTGTTTAAACCTGACACTTATATTTAATATTTAGCTTTTCTTGCTTTTCTTTATGTATACCATATATATAACCATATATATATTTATATATAGTGAATCAATGCAGTCAGCTAGGTCTCCTTATGTGTATATAACAATAACATAGGTTTATAAGCATTGCTCTATTTATATGAAGCACAAAAACAACTATCTTAAGTTGTGTCCGCACAAGATTGACTGAAACTTCATTAAAATACATGTAATATCGTACTCGTACTCATCGTCTTTCGCTTATCCGGGACCGGGTCACGGGGGCAGCAGACTCAGCAGAGACACCCGGGCGTCCCTCTCCCCAGTCACCTCATCCAGTTCCTCCGGTGGTAGCCCAAGGCGTTCCCAGGCCAGCCGAGAGACATAGTCCCTCGAGCGTGTCCTAGGCCTTCCCCTGGGCCTCCTCCCGGTGGGACATGCCTGGAACACCTCCTGCGGATGGCGTCCAGGAAGCATCCGGTATAGATGCCTGAGCCACCTCAACTGGCTCCTCTTGATGTGGAGGAGCAGCGGCTCCACTCCGAGCCCCACCCGGATGGCCGAGCTCCTCACCCTATCTGTAAGGGAGTGCCCGGCCACCCTATGGAGGAAGCTCATTTCAGACTCTTGTATCTGGGATCTCGTTCTTTCGGTCATGACCCAAAGTTCATGGCCATAGGTGAGGGTAGGAACGTAGACGACTGGTAAATCGAGAGCTTTGCTTTTCGGCTCAGCTCTCTCTTCACCACAACGGACCGGCACAGCGCCCCATTACTGCGGCAGCTGCACCGATCCATCTGTCGATCTCCCGCCAGCCGCCTCAGGAGTCCCACAAACCAACCACAGCCAATAGGACTCCTTCTTCAGCTTGACAGCCTCCCTTACTACCGGTTCGAGGATTGCCACCACGACAGGCACCGCAGACCTTACGGCCGAAGCTACGGGCAGCAGCATCGACAATAGATGCGGAGAACATGGTCCACTCGGACTCTATGTCTCCAACATCCCCTGGAATCTGGTCAAAGCTCTTCCGGAGCCCTCATGACGACTATTAAATCGAGGCACGTGACGTCGCCCAGTACGGTGGAGCCGGGGTCCCACCCTGGAGCCAGGCCAGGGGTCGGGAGTCGTCGGAGAGTGCCCGGTGGCTGGGTTGCTCCTCGCGGGACCCGGCCGGGCCAAGCCCGGACGAGAGGCGCGAGGCCTTCCCCCAGTGGGCCCACCACCTGCAGGGGCAACCGTGAGGGACCGATGCAAAGAGGATTGGGTGGCAGACGAAGATGGAGACCTCAGTGGCCCAATCCCCAGATGCTTAGGCTGGCTCTAGGGACGTGGAATGTCACCTTGCTGGGGAGACGGAGCCTGAGCTTGTGTGGGAGGTTGAGAGATATTGACTAGAAATAGTCAGACTCGTCTTCACGCGCAGCGTGGGCTCTGGAACCCATCTCCTTGAGAGGGGTTGGACTCTCTTCTACTCTGGAGTGGCCCACGTGGAGAGGCGGCGGGCTGGGGTGGGTTTGCTTGTTGCCCCCCAGCTTAGCCGTCTTGTGTTGGGGTTTAACCCGGTGGATGAGAGGGTCGCATCCCTGCGCCTTCAGGTTGGGGACAGGTCTCTGACTGTCGTTGTGGCTTACGGGCCGAGTGGTAGTGCGAAGTACCCGGCCTTATTGGCATCCCTGTCAGGGGTGCTGGATAGTGCCCCTCCCGGGGACTCCATTATTCTGCTGGGGGACTTCAATGCCCACGTGGGAAACGACAGTGACACTTGGAGAGGCGTAAATGGGAGGAATGGCCTCCCCGATCTGAATCCGAGTGGTATTTTGTTACTGGACTTCTGTGCTAGTTATAGATTGTCCATAATGAACACCATGTTCAAACATAAGGGTGTCCATCAGTGCACTTGGCACCAGGACACCCTAGGCAGGAGGTCAATGATCGACTTTGTTGTCATATCATCAGAACCTTCGGCCGCATGTTTTGGACACTCGGGTGAAGAGAGGGGCTGAGCTGTCCACTGATCACCACCTGGTGGTGAGTTGGATCCGCTGGAGGAGGAGAAAGCCGGACAGACTTGGCAGGCCCAAGCGCATAGTGAGGGTCTGCTGGGAACGTCTGGCGAAGCCCTTGGCCAGGGATGCATTCAACATGTAATATCAACGAGTCAAATTAAGACAGAGTATATATGCTAATGTTAGCCTTGGTCTTCACCAAAGCACTCATAAATTCTCAAAACAATACACAGTACTAGTCCAGGTTTTTGCCCAAGGACACTTCAACATCTGGAAGGGGAAGCTATAATCAAATTCTCTACTTCTTGATTGTTCAACAGCAACTCTTTCCTTTGAGCCATAGCCTCCCCAAGGTATTCTAGTACACTTTATCAACTGTTGCAAACTTGAAAAACCCAGGATTGAATACCTGTCTTCTATTCAGCTATTCCATCATAATCAAGTGCCTGAGAAAATACTTGCATATTCTGAGAATTAGTACCATGAGTGGCCCACAATCCCAAACCAGTTTGTGAGGGTGTTGCTCTTTTCCTTTGCAGCTTTGACATTCTTTCTGCATTGATGGCAATGATACTTGGTTTGTTTTATGGCTAGTCTTGTAACCGAAGTCATAAATATTGAAAGCAAATGTATCCTTCAGTAAAATGGCAATCCATTGTAGATCAGAAATCAAGCAATTCTTCTCCACACAGCGCTACTTGCAAATATGTATGGGACAGATGACTAAGTAGTGGAATATTTACTGCTTTTCCTTAACATGGACCCCGCCTCATCTTGACAAGACCTTTAAGCCATTGTAATTTGTTGTTTAAAGATAAATGTCAGAAAACATTTTGGTATAAAAATGAGCTTCAGCCTACACGAATCTGAGCACTGATACACAAAATATAAAAATGTGAGTTTGAGGTTCACAACAGCTAAGGCTTTGCAAATATTTAACGATGCAAGGAAAATGTTTTGCATATTTTAGACCTTGACTGAATCTATGTGGGAGATGCTTAATTCAAATGAAACACACCTTTTGTGATGTAAATCGTATTCTGCTTAAGTCTGCTTTGAACTTCGAGTGGATAAAAAGATGTACTTTTTTCATGTTTTTTCTTAAACATTGCTCCTATCCACTCTGAACTCAGCTGAGCATAATGCAACAGAATTTACATGACTTGAGAAGATTTCCTCAGCAACTCTGCTCTTTTGATGGTCAAAGATCCCAGGCTCATTTAATACTCTGTGGAAAAAAGCAGTACACATCAGCAGGATACCATCTAAGCTTTTGTTAATAACGATGCAGACCACAATGTCAAGATGGAGCGCTCTGCAGGAGGCAGGATGGCTCAGTGGTTACCTCACAGCAAGATGCTCTTACGTCTCTTATGTAATTTTTTGAAATTTGCATGTTCCTCTTCTGTTTGTGACATTTCGCCACCAAAGTTTATTCTAGACTGGATGCTGAAAAAACGCATATGTCTGTAGGACTCTTATGCGTATGTGCCGATAAGTGTAGGCTAATGTTTTTTTTTTTTTTTTTAGACTAGCATTAACAAATTAAAGAAAGAACAATTTAATTATTTCACAGTTTCATTGTGTTTAGCCTGCTAAACCTCAGTTAAATAGTGTTGCGGAAGTATTCATACCTCTAAAAAAATACTATATGGTCATGTTCTATAAATTACAAGATGCGTTCTGATGAGGCTCGTTTGTCAAGTTAAAAGTACCTTTAAGGTGGTATTAAACACACTATTCAGTAAGCCCACATTTCTGTATTAAAATGTTTTTTGTTGGTTTGATGTAATATTCTAATCTTGAATATCAGGTTTTCATTAGCTGTAAACATTATCATAATTAACAGAAATAAAGGCTTGAAAACATCATTCTGTGTATAATTAATCTATTTATGTTTCACTTAGTAACTGAGGTACTGAAAATTCAATATTCAAAATTCAAAATTCAATTTTATTTAATATGACTGTACATTTGAGCAGCAGAAAAAAATGAATATCTCCAAAAATATATTGAATAGATACATAAATACATACTGCTCGAGAGAAACAGTGTGATGCTGTGTTTATGGAAATCTCTAGGTTTACATCCGGCTTCTGCCTGACTGGCTTTAATCAAGTTATTAAAAAAACTCTATTAGCAACTAAAAATATGATTAATCCTCATCATGAAATAACATGACCTCTTCAAAGGCCATTAACACTATAAATACCCTGCTGATATGAATTGTATACTTAGGGGTACAAAGGAACATCTACAATGAACATATCTATCAAATGAGTATATCAACACAATAAAAAAATAAAAAAATAATTACCTTTACATTTTGAGTTAGAAGAGTAATTGTCTTTGATGATTAATTCAACTTTGGCAAAGTGCCAGTCAGTGAGTTAACTTCTCATTTTACAAAGTAATGCAGGATCTCCAAAGGATCTTCCTGGTCTTCTGCCTTCCTTTATTTTTATTTATTTATTTTTACAAATTCTCTAATCAACTGAATCTGAATGTATTATGTATGCATTGTTTATTTCTATTTTTCCAAGGATCCAGTCCAGAATGCTTAGGCAAGCAGAATGTCATTGGTAACAAGCAGAAACTTATTTTACGTCACAAAAAATACTTTTGCCTGAGCTGTCCTCAGCCATTTCCTGACGAGTATAACATGCAGTATAATGTGGTAATAATTGAATATTTCATGTTATCAGAAACAGTAAATCATCTAAGCGCCTTGACCTTCTCGTTATTAATCCCGTCTTGTCACAGGGTCACAAATTTTATGGTTACATTAAAACAATGTGCAGAGCAAATTCAGTTTGGAACTTTAAATCAAAACGTCCAAAACTGCCAGTCATTGACTCATGGACTTTTAAATGTGGAAAGAGAGGTAGCTATGGACTCGTATTTTAGACGAATATTCTCTGAAATAAAGTACAACTGTAAGAATTGCTGTGCTGAAAATAAGAGAGGGCAACATTCTCTAGGTTTTAGTAATCCAGACAAGTAATTCCTGGTTGCACAACACTCATATCTGGTTTATCTTTTGTATGTTTCATGAGCTGAGATCTGTATGTGCCACTATTACAATATTGTCACATTTACTATAAGGCCAGCTGCTTGTACCAGTTTTTGGTTTACTTATGTATGCATGCTATTTTAGATTAAACAAAGGGAAGCAAACAGTTTGTTTCAATTTGGCTCATTTTTACCTTAAAATTAAATTGTTAATACGTTAAAAAGTTTTTTTAAGAGAACTGGTTCAACAACTGAGGATAATTTAGTATAAATTGGGTATACATAAAAATTATTTAAAGGTTAAACTTAAAAAAAAACAAAAGAAAAAAACAAAAGAAAAGACACCCAACAAAGACATAAATAAAGCTTACCACTGAGGTTCTGTTTGACAGTGATTGTGAGCCAGTGGGACATCTGATGTGTTGTGACAGACACCCATCATGTCAGCAGTGATATAACTGCTGTGAATGAACACTGTGATGCCAATCATTGTGAAATGATGTCTGACAGCATAACAATCCAAAACCTATTTCTAACTGAAAAAAGGTCAAGAAAATCAGAAGAATGAGCATGGCTTTAACCCTCAACAAACAACAGTTTCAATGAAAAGCACATAATACTGTTATCTGGTGGCTCAGTGGACTGTACAAAACCACAAAAGCTTTCCTAACACCAGCTTCAGCTGAACTGCATCAGAGGTAACTAATAAGTTTGAATTAGTTCTTCTCTCAAATGACAGAAACAGAGGAGCGCTCAAGAAAACCCATTCTGCTACACAGATGGAAATAAAGACTCATTACAGGGTACATTTCCATGTGGAAAATGACTTTTCTGCGTGTCTGTCTGTTTCCATAAAGCTGGAAATAGAAAACAGTGAGATACAGATTCACAGAAACCTAATTCTCACCATTACTAATGAAAAGAAGGAATTAAATTTGTGCATTTCTTCACAAATGTTATTGTGTTTATGCAAATGACTCAAAAAGATGTTCAGACATTGCAAATTATACCTGCAGTTTCTTACTTGCTTTTTAAATGCCGAAAATAGTTACTTTTTATACACAGAAAATCTAAAAATGATAAAATAAATAAATCCCATTGAGTTTTAACAATACTTTTCAAAACAGGTATGTAATTTAAATGCACTTATAAGACCCAAAAAGAGCATTTGCAGCCACCCCTCTCTAAAAGCATCCCTAGATGATGAAGTGTCTTCTGAAAAAAAGATGTTTCAAATGAGAAAATGTTGAATGCATAATTCTTTATGGGCAACAAAAACTGCAGAGTCTTTGTGACGCTGCAGTTTTTGAAGAAAGATGTGCTATCACCCAAGTGAATAACAGTAACAAAGCTGGTCAGAACTGGAGCCATGGTGGCACAGTTGGTAACACTGTTGCATGGAGTTTTCATGTTCTCCCTGTGTATGCATACGTTGCCTATGGGTGCAATGGCTTCCTCCCTCTGTCTAAAAATATGTGTATTGGGTTAAATGAATTGCCCTTAGCTATGAGTGCGTGTATGCTTGGTTGTTATTCCTATTTGTTTCCATGTGCCCCTTTGATAAACCTGTAACATATCCAGGGTGTACCCCACCTTTTGCTCAATGTAAGACCCCCACAACCTTGCCTGGATTAAACAGTTAAATGGATGTATGATTAGGCTTCTTGTCAACTGTTTAGTCTACACTGTTGAGAATCACTGGTAAAATGAACTTGCCACAGTCTAATATATCCCTCAAACAACATTTCTCCCAAGTCCCTCCAACTCAATTGACAAATCACCATCCTGACCTTAAAAACTTATATTTAAACTGGAATATGAGTACTTTCTTAATGGCAGTTTGTTGTGTTCTCCATTGATGCCCAAGCTTGGTGTGTCCAATTAAAACATCATGTTTGGGCAACTTTTGCCTTCGTTCTTAGCTGAGTTGCGCTCAATTTGTTTGTCTTTTATATTACACATTTCTCAATTTTAGACATAGAAATAAATAATCAAGCATAAGCTACAAGGTTGAACACAACTGTAAAGGAAAACCTTTAAAAAGTATTAGAAATGCCCTTTAAAGTGCAGCTTTATCAAGGCTAAAATAAACCCAGGTGATGAATGACCTTATGAACAAGTTAAACAGAGCATGGTGAAATATAATTCTGATATACCTTGACCTTTCCATTTCTCTTCGCATTGCATTAGATAACCCTCCTGCGGTGACATTGAGCAATGTCTAACTGGCATTTTGAAATCTAGGAAGTGATGTCATAGAATCTAAATCTGCTCTTATCAATAATATAAATCTTTCAGTGCAAGACAGTGCATTATTGATATCACCTAAATGAGATGTTTTTCACAGGATCCAATTTCACCTGAGTTTCTTACAGCTGCACGTCACACATACTCAGATCATATTTAAAACTCTCTATATTTTTAGCTTGAATCAGGTTTAACCAGCATAACTTCCTTCTGGACGATGGCATTTAATTACACTCAATTACTGAACTCTGAATTGTGATAGAATATATTTTAATCTGACGGGTATATACTCTTGACTTTTTAATATCATGTCAGGTTCTGCTACATGTTTTACTTCGAATAAAATGTTCTGGTGGAAACTTGGTGTCTCAAAGATGCCACTCTTTGCTGTGGTTTCCCAACACTGAGCTTTGGAGACTTCTTTTACCCTTCTCAACCTACCATACGTACCATAATCCTCACTGTGTGTGGTTGTAAGATAAACCTCATCCAGCCATGGTTGTCACAGTCTGAACTGTTAAATTGTTGCTTTTTTCAAATTTTCAAATTTTCAGATTTAGCCATCTGCCTTACTTTAACAGCATATTCTCTTGTTTGTTCCTGTTTTTAAAAAATAGCTAAAATAAATAGGTCTTTGGGTCAAATCATATTTATAGTCTATGGAAGCAGGAAGCGATAACTTACTGATTAACAAGGTGGGCGATGGGGCACGGCGCATGGTATAGAGGTATAGGGCATGACCCATATACAGAGGCTTCAGTCCTCAACGCAGCTGTCCCTGGTTTAAGTCCTGACCACAGTGACCTGTGCTGCATGTCTTCCCCCTCGCATCACTCCTTTTACTGTCTACCTACTCTGAAATAACAAAAATAAAGGCCAGGAGTGCTGCAAAAAACATCTAAAAAAACCAAAAAACAGGGTGGGCTATATGGACTTACAATTTTATGCCAATATTATGTGGCATTTATTGTGATGATAAGCATGCTTCTGTAGAAGATCACATTGTGGGGAGTGTTGTAGAAAAATTCGCATCCAGAGACTGATGATTGTCACTCAGAATCAGCTTTATTAGAATCTTGCAAGAGAGAAGGATTTTACAGCATTGGAGATGTGCTCACTAGTGCTGCCAAATCATTCTGACCAGACAAAGTAAAAGTTCTTCTATAAGCTACAACAGTTTTCAAGGTGACTCTCATGAGACCTGTTGTCCTAGACATAATCTTAACAGTGTGGCATACATATTATCTCACACAGCTGCAAGAAGAAGGCTGAGAAACCATTACTCTAAGACTAAACAAAGAAGAATGGAACAACACTGAGGGATTCTAATACTTTTGTCAGTTCCTGTAGAGTATCAAGGAGCAAATCAAGCAAGGCACTAAAATTTCCATAACAGGAGACAGTATAAATAACAAAAATTGTGTTATTTATCTCAGGATCTATGTAAAACGGATTTCCCCAATTTTGATGCAGCTGATATTGATCAGTACCACCAGTGATGTGAACAACAGTTAAGTGAACCGATCCCGGACCCTGAAATGGACCAGAGAACCATACCCTGGCACGGTTGCATCTGCTGGTCTCGGCACTCTTAGCAATTTGCCTTCAGTTTGGTATGCATGCCATCCAGAATAACACATTTGAGTAAAGGAAGAAGAACAACATTGTAAGAGTGGAAAGACAGAAGAGTTTGAAAATGTCTCAAGGGACTAAGTGGAGTAGTGAAAAGGTGCAGGCACACAACTACATGTGAATACCAAAAAAGCAACAGAAACCCAGATGAGATGGTCTTTCTTCATGCTTTTTTTCTTCTCAATCAGAGCAATACTGCCTCCGCAACAATCTGTTGGAACTGCATGACATTATTTGGTCTAAAAATCCCTCTGTGAAAGCAAACCGCACCAATTGAAGGTGTTCACCTTTTCACTTTTACTGATCCCTGGACTAGACCAGCAGTGTGGATGCTCTCTACGAACGGTTTGCAGTGGAAATACTGGCTGAGACCACCTCTAACATTGACCTACATTAACTTTGTGACTGGTGATACCAACAATAAACAACAGAACTAAGAAGGTAAGATTTTGTTATTCAAAGCAGTTCATTCCTCTGTTTCAGCTGAGACTTATGGCTCTTTTCCACTTATACCTACCCATGCTCCTTTTCCACTGTCTCTTTTTAGGCCCCACGGCTCCACACCACTTGGTCTTGCTCTACTCAGCATGGAACCTGTTGTGTTTCAATTGACTCACTGACAACTGGAGCTATGACTTGTAGCCCCGCCTCCAGTCGTCAGTGTAGTGCGCTGTGTTGCTATTAACATTACTGTGTTGTCACATTAATGTAATCTGTGTAAAATGATAAAAAATAAATAAATAACTGAAAAATAAACAAAGGACAAATAATATTTGCATCATTGTATAGGCAAGAATGTCTTACATTTTTTTTACGTATAAAACAATCCATTATTATCTGGAACACAGCCTAGCCAGAAGTTATAAAATTAGGCGAGGGGTTTCAAAATAAGGGGGGGGGCAATTTTATCTGTCCATACACTGGTGGGAGGAGTCAATAGTACAACCCAAGCTTTTGTCATTGACATTTGTGCGTTAATGGCTCATTGTTAAGAAAAGCTAACGTGAATAATTTCATTTTCTTACTGGGTGAAATAAGTACACATGACTCTATTCTTTGATGTGCCAGTGCAGGAGAGACCATACTATTTGGAAATTGTACTTTTATATCAAGGACATCTGTGCCACACTAGCATCTGCATTTCCTGATACTGGGATAGTGTTTAATTAAATTAAATTTGTTTTAAATAAATTCTTAATACTTCATAATTGTGTCGACCAAATTATACCAAACCAAAGTGACAGGTCCTACTGTTGGATAATTCTTCGTTTTTTTTTTTTTTCTTTTAGCATTAAATTTGTTATAAAGTCTTAGTAATATATGCAAAACAAAAGAAGAGACATTTCTAAAAATAAAGCTTATTGTCTAAATTCGTAGTTAGGTACAATGATAGATACATGCTTGGGCTGAGGGCTGGGAAGGCAACAAGAATCATTTTAAGCCTGCAGCAGCACAAAACTCATGCATACAGTTGTGATGCTGAGTCCCAAAAGATGCCTGGTACTGAAAGTCGTATCTTGCCGTTGCAGAGCTGGAAGCAGTTTGTTGCACAGGAAGTTAAACATTTGTTCAAACAAACTGAAGTTCAGGAACCACTGCTCATTCGTGAAACTGATAATAACATCCCATCCCTGGAAAGCTCAGTTAAGCACTTAGAGTAAGGGCTTGCAGTGATATATTTGCAACAGAACAGTCATCTGAAATACACAAAGCATTCATATTACAGTAACTAATATCTTCACCCACTAAATCACTGTATGCTGGGCTCATTGTGTATATGACCACTATAGCAAGCTAGCATTAGGTACCACTAGCTTACCCTCACAAGTTGTCTAGATGGTACACTTTGCTTTGATTCTGCACTATAAATTCCATGTGCTCCTCTTTTCCAGTGTTTCGTCTTGCATCCGCAGCCTTCTCTAGCTCTTTTGTTTTTACTTTCAGTCTGACAAAAGCTGAACAGTGACCACCAGGTTTATCGTTGATTCCATGTACTCTGTTGTTGCATACAAATTATGTCACGTTACTTACTGGGCTGCCTTTCTTTGACGACCCCACCCACATTGAGGTAAAACTAAATTGTAATGGAAAACCACCCGAGCCATGTAGAGTCAAGTCGAGCTGAGTAGGCACTAATGGAAAAGGGCAATTAGTACTAAGAAAGCATCAGTTTTCTTTGCCAGGGTCAGAGTTTAGGTCACTGAACAGAAAAACATGTGGTCAGCAAACACAAGCACCAGTTTACCACTGGAACAGGTTTAGCAGAAAAAAAAACCCCAAAAAACTTTTGTTGAATTCATGCTTTGTTAGACTTGGTCATAGTCATCCCTCACCAAAATATATATTTTTCATTGTACATCCTAAAAAGAAACCTCTTCTAAGGTCTTTCCTTTTGTCCAAATGTCCCATAAACTAAATTATTTACAGATATTATAGATGCACAGTTGGCAGGCTTTGCTTGTATTGTTTGAAGTCCTGCTCCAGAAACAGAAATAACGCAGGAAAGCAGGAACAAAGAGTTTGTCTTTTCATTACCAGAGCCGAGATACTTTAGAACAGAGTTCATCTTTTCGTTACTTGAGCCAACCTGCCCTGAAGTATTTTGGCCTTCAGTACTTCCATGCTCCTCCTGCCAACATCAATATTTCAAGTTTGATGTACAAAATGTAGAAAACAGGTCTTTTTTTCCTCACTGAGCTCAGGATGTTTGCTGAAAGGCACCCTGATGAACCTGAAACCCGTTTCTATAAAATTTGTTAAATATTTCACTTTCTGCCAACTATGGAGTTTAATGTTAGGCTTAAAAACCCTTCTGGAAAAAAGGTATTCTGTAAAATAGAAAACCAACAATGTTGAAGTATAAAAATTAAGGCAGAGCAGAAATGGAAATAGCACGAACAGAAAGGGTGACAGATTGAAGAGGCAAACTGGTTAAATGATGTGGGAAACAACAAAGACAAATTTTCTCAAGTGTCCATGAGAGATGAGAACAAATTTTAGAACAAACATCTAGAATCTTGCTGAGTGAAGAGAAGGAGGATGCAGAGTGTGAATAAATATGCTATCCCTTGTATCAACTCTCTTGCTGCGCCGTCGTTTCTCTGTTGTGTGGGTGAGAGCAGAGGAGGATGAAGAGGTGTTGTGCAGTTAAGGAGTGGTCAGGGGATATTTCTGTCACTGTGCGCCTGAATCCAAATTATGCCCAGAGACAAGCTGTGGCATTATGTCAACATACAACAGCAATAGGCAGTTGGATCTCCCTGCACTCCATTCTTATTTACAGGTCCTTCTCAAAATATTAGCATATTGTGATAAAGTTCATTATTTTCCATAATGTAATGATGAAAATTTAACATTCATATATTTTAGATTCATTGCACACTAACTGAAATATTTCAGGTCTTTTATTGTCTTAATACGGATGGTTTTGGCATACAGCTCATGAAAACCCAAAATTCCTATCTCACAAAATTAGCATATCATTAAAAGGGTCTCTAAACGAGCTATGAACCTAATCATCTGAATCAACGAGTTAACTCTAAACACCTGCAAAAGATTCCTGAGGCCTTTAAAACTCCCAGCCTGGTTCATCACTCAAAACCCCAATCATGGGTAAGACTGCCGACCTGACTGCTGTCCAGAAGGCCACTATTGACACCCTCAAGCAAGAGGGTAAGACACAGAAAGAAATTTCTGAACGAATAGGCTGTTCCCAGAGTGCTGTATCAAGGCACCTCAGTGGGAAGTCTGTGGGAAAGAAAAAGTGTGGCAGAAAACTCTGCACAACGAGAAGAGGTGACCGGGCCCTGAGGAAGATTGTGGAGAAGGGCCAATTCCAGACCTTGGGGGACCTGCGGAAGCAGTGGACTGAGTATGGAGTAGAAACATCCAGAGCCACCGTGCACAGGCGTGTGCAGGAAATGGGCTAAAGGTGCCGCATTCCCCAGGTCAAGCCACTTTTGAACCAGAAACAGCGGCAGAAGCACCTGACCTGGGCTACAGAGAAGCAGCACTGGACTGTTGCTCAGTGGTCCAAAGTACTTTTTTCGGATGAAAGCAAATTCTGCATGTCATTTGGAAATCAAGGTGCCAGAGTCTGGAGGAAGATTGGGGAGAAGGAAATGCCAAAATGCCAGAAGTCCAGTGTCAAGTACCCACAGTCAGTGATGGTCTGGGGTGCCGTGTCAGCTGCTGGTGTTGGTCCACTGTGTTTTAACAAGGGCAGGGTCAATGCAGCTAGCTATCAGGAGATTTTGGAGCACTTCATGCTTCCATCTGCTGAAAAGCTTTATGGAGATGAAGATTTCATTTTTCAGCACGACCTGGCACCTGCTCACAGTGCCAAAACCACTGGTAAATGGTTTACTGACCATGGTATCACTGTGCTCAATTGGCCTGCCAACTCTCCTGACTTGAACCCCATAGAGAATCTGTGGGATATTGTGAAGAGAACGTTGAGAGACTCAAGACCCAACACTCTGGATGAGCTAAAGGCCGCTATCGAAGCATCCTGGGCCTCCATAAGACCTCATCAGTGCCACAGGCTGATTGCCTCCATGCCACGCCGCATTGAAGCAGTCATTTCTGCCAAAGGATTCCCGACCAAGTATTGAGTGCATAACTGTACATGATTATTTGAAGGTTGACGTTTTTTGTATTAAAAACACTTTTCTTTTTTTGGTTGGATGAAATATGCTAATTTTGTGAGATAGGAATTTTGGGTTTTCATGAGCTGTATGCCACAATCATCCGTATTAAGACAATAAAATCCCTGAAATATTTCAGTTAGTGTGCAATGAATCTAAAATATATGAATGTTAGATTTTCATCATTAAATTATGGAAAATAATTAACTTTATCACAATATGCTAATATTTTGAGAAGGACCTGTATATGCTTCTCAAATGTATGTTATTTTGATATCTGTTCATTCCCATGATGCAACAGAAAAAAAGTTACAACAACAGCAAAATGAAGGAAAAAAACTCAGTGGGGCAAAAAAGGGAGCAGGAAGCTTCGTTCTACGTTGGGTCATCTTGACAGCTCGAGATCTACAAAGCCAGATAACATCCTGAGATTAATATAAATCTATCTATTCTTTTCAAAATAAAGTAGCAGATCAATCCATCGACAAGCTTAATATGTTTTACCTATGAACAGAATATTTTTCCATTGCATGATTCTTGTAAAAATCCTAAATTGAGACAAAAAAGCTTTAATTAGAACAAGGTTCTTTGGAGCAGCATACAGATCCATAGTTCCCTGCAAAGTGAATCTGATGTGGAAGCTGACTGACTGAGATATACAGGTCCTTCTCAAAATATTAGCATATTGTGATAAAGTTCATTATTTTCCATAATGTCATGATGAAAATTTAACATTCATATATTTTAGATTCATTGCACACTAACTGAAATATTTCAGGTATTTTATTGTCTTAATACGGATGATTTTGGCATACAGCTCATGAAAACCCAAAATTCCTATCTCACAAAATTAGCATATCATTAAAAGGGTCTCTAAACGAGTTATGAACCTAAACATCTGAATCAACGAGTTAACTCTAAACACCTGCAAAAGATTCCTGAGGCCTTTAAAACTCCCAGCCTGGTTCATCACTCAAAACCCCAATCATGGGTAAGACTGCCGACCTGACTGCTGTCCAGAAGGCCACTATTGACACCCTCAAGCAAGAGGGTAAGACACAGAAAGAAATTTCTGAACGAATAGGCTGTTCCCAGAGTGCTGTATCAAGGCACCTCAGTGGGAAGTCTGTGGGAAGGAAAAAGTGTGGCAGAAAACGCTGCACAACGAGAAGAGGTGACCGGACCCTGAGGAAGATTGTGGAGAAGGGCCGATTCCAGACCTTGGGGGACCTGCGGAAGCAGTGGACTGAGTCTGGAGTAAAAACATCCAGAGCTACCGTGCACAGGCGTGTGCAGGAAATGGGCTACAGGTGCCGCATTCCCCAGGTCAAGCCACTTTTGAACCAGAAACAGCGGCAGAAGCGCCTGACCTGGGCTACAGAGAAGCAGCACTGGACTGTTGCTCAGTGGTCCAAAGTACTTTTTTCGGATGAAAGCAAATTCTGCATGTCATTCGGAAATCAAGGTGCCAGAGTCTGAAGGAAGATTGGGGAGAAGGAAATGCCAAAATGCCAGAAGTCCAGTGTCAAGTACCCACAGTCAGTGATGGTCTGGGGTGCCGTGTCAGCTGCTGGTGTTGGTCCACTGTGTTTTATCAAGGGCAGGGTCAATGCAGCTAGCTATCAGGAGAATTTGGAGCACTTCATGCTTCCATCTGCTGAAAAGCTTTATGGAGATGAAGATTTCATTTTTCAGCACGACCTGGCACCTGCTCACAGTGCCAAAACCACTGGTAAATGGTTTACTGACCATGGTATCACTGTGCTCAATTGGCCTGCCAACTCTCCTGACCTGAACCCCATAGAGAATCTGTGGGATATTGTGAAGAGAACGTTGAGAGACTCAAGACCCAACACTCTGGATGAGCTAAAGGCCGCTATCGAAGCATCCTGGGCCTCCATAAGACCTCAGCAGTGCCACAGGCTGATTGCCTCCATGCCACGCCGCATTGAAGCAGTCATTTCTGCAAAAGGATTCCCGACCAAGTATTGAGTGCATAACTGTACATGATTATTTGAAGGTTGACGTTTTTTGTATTAAAAACACTTTTCTTTTACTGGTTGGATGAAATATGCTAATTTTATGAGATAGGAATTTTGGGTTTTCATGAGCTGAATGCCAAAATCATCCGTATTAAGACAATAAAAGACCTGAAATATTTCAGTTAGTGTGCAATGAATCTAAAATATATGAATGTTAAATTTTCATCATGACATTATGGAAAATAATGAACTTTATCACAATATGCTAATATTTTGAGATGGACCAGTATTTAATACTCTTTAAGGAAGTGAATGTCAATTTATCTCTCGATACACAGCAGAAAGTATAGCTTGATCCAGTTTTTGGATTAAAATAATAACAAATATTTTTGTTTAGTATTATTTTGTGTGGTCAATTTTTTTGTTTAATGACAGCATCAAGTCATGTCATGTAAAGACGATTAAGTCCAATTCAGGTCACAAGTCATTAATATTCAAGTAAGAGTCATGTTGAAAGTCTTTTCTATGATAACCAAATCAAGTCATGAAATTTGTGACTCGAGCATGACTCAAGTCAACTCGGAGTCCCGGAGTGGTGGGCTCCCATCGGGTGGCTTATGACTCCTCTGGGATGTGTCAGGCCGGCTGGGGCTGCTGCTGATTAATAATAAAATGTATTCACACGGTTAATGTAAACTCTATCTAATTTCTTCTGATAAATTTTCACTAAAATTTGTTACAACTTTAACTTAATAAAAGTTACCTACAATAAAAATGTGTTTCATCTCAACTGTCTGCAGGAAGGTTAATATTTATTTGAAATTCTAACAAAGTGAGGAGTTTTTTTGGTCCACTACTCACTTGGATATTTTTAACAAAAGTGCACACATGCACATAATTATTCATACATGCAGCATGCAATGACTCCCACCCACATGTGTTCCGGTGTTCACCCACCACTTAAAAATATAAAACCTTACAAGAAAAATAAGCTACATTATCAAATTTAGCGGCAATACAACCATGTTGACACAAACTAATAGGAGTTAAAAAAAACATGATGGGTAAAATGTAACAATGTCTGATACATTCATAAAAGTCTGTATAATTATTTTGTCTGCATGACTTACGAGACAAGGCTAAATGATAATACCTCATGTAAACTATTTAGCCCCTAACTTTAGGGTGAACAGCTCTTTTTTGTGAGAAATAAAAGCTAAAAAATATGATTTACAAAAGCACAAAAACAACAATCTGCGTACATAAAAGGATGAAAAGCTTTTTCTGCTGCTCTAAAGGACAGAAGTCTGCTTTTCGACAGTGTGATGACAGTTTGAAGTAAAAAAAAAAAAAAAACAAGTAGAGAAATTTAAAACTGATTTAGAAACTTAAAACAGAACCAGATTGAAAATAAATTTTTTTTGTACGCTTGTAAAGCTGATTGTGTTTTAGCTACGGCCTACAATAATCAGACTCTATTATATTTGGCACCGCTGCTTTAAATTGTATTCTGCTAAACCTTTCGTCAATGGTAAACTGAGATGTCATTATTTGTAAAAGTCAGTGGTTGTTTTATAATTTTTATGGATGAGGTGGTTTGGACAGATTGGATTGGATTGAGGTGGAGCTTTCATCCTGAACTTGGAACCTTGGGCAATATCTTTTTCTCTCAGTCAAATAAGTATAGTTGTCTGGTCCATATGTGGGAGAACACTTACAACAGCTGTTTCTCAGCACCAGTTGAACTCTTTCCCAATGTGAGCTGGACTCGGTCAGGATCCTTGATCCTGTTTGTGTTGTTCTTGGACTGGATGTAATCTTGGAAAGGATGGTGTCTGGTTTGGAAATCTTAGATTATAATTTTGCTTTTTACAAATGAATTTGTTCTGTTAGGTTTTTCAAGCCATCCTCATGACTGGAGTAGTTACTCAAAACCTGAAAGCATGGTTCTCAGATGGGAAAAGGGTGGATTGCTCCCTTCTAGCACATTTCTCTAAGAGGGGACTTCGGGGTAGACCCAAAGCCCACTGGAGTAACTACATATCCCTTCTGCCCTGGGAATGCTTTTGGTTTCCCAGATTGAGCTTGGAAGTGTTGCTGAAGAAACGGCTATGTGTTCCTCTCCTGTACCATACCCTGAGACCCGATCTCATATAAGTGTAAGACAAGATGGATGGATGGATGGATGGATGGATGGAAATACAAAATCATATTGAAAATATCTCAGTAAAATTAGCAAAAGAAAATAATTTTAATGGCCGTGTGGGTGGATTTTCTATCTGGAGAAGGATGTGATTGTTCACAACTGTTGGTTGTGAACAATCACTTACTTACTGTCCTGGCAGAGTTTAATAGTCTCTGAGTCGGTTATTCTCCCTCCATGTGTGGGTGGGAGTGTGTTTGTTACTGTAATTATACAGGAGACGAGACAGGCATCCATATATGTGTGTTTAGGCACATGCCCATCTGTGTGGGAGATGCTTCTCAGCATTACCTGGGTTTGTCTCTAGGGATTAATGAGTTGTGTTTATCTGCCTGCATTTACGACATACAGAAGCCCTGGCTTTACTTAATCAGGCTGCAGGTGTTTTTTGTGTGCAGGCAAGGTGAATGCTGAGAAGGCCTGATCGCAATGCCAAAGATATGTAGAGTTTGCCCAGCTAAAAAAGCCCCAATGTTATCAGCAGGTGCAAATTGCTTGTTTACTCAAACCACCGTTAAAAACAGCTTTACCTGGCTAAAATGTGAGCATAAGAGAAAATAAGTATATGTAATGTCCATGCCCCTGTTTTCGGCTATGCCCTAATTTAAGTTTCAGTTTTGACTGTGGAACTTATCCAATCACGTAGCATGTGTTTGGAGTAGAACCCAAGTGCAGACAGGAATGTGGGAGGTGCTTGATTTATTCATACTAAAAACAGAACTTACTGGTGGACACAAGGAGAACAGGATGAGGGAACACAAGCAGAAAAACAGGCATGGGAACGGGGCAACGAAGAAAAAGCCAGGCAAGCAGAATAACAGAAGTACAACTAGCACGATAATAGGAGAATCCAGCGGAGAACAAAGAGAACCAGAGAGCTTATATATTGAGGGATATGTGGAGAATGACATTGGTAATCACGAGATAATAAGAAATAGCTGAGGCAGAAGGTAAATAGAGAGACTGCGGTAGAGACTAATTAACACAGAAATGCTTAACTTAGACACAAGGAAACACTTAAACAGGGAGAAAGACAAATACTAACCAAAGGGGAATAAACTAGAATACACAGAAAACAGAACACAGGAATAAACTAATAAACTAAACACAAAGACATGAACTAACAAGGTACAAACTAACTGACACTAATGAGCACAGAGAAATTAATTGAAAATGGCAAGTATATATAATATAGAACATAAATAAACAACAAGCAAATGAGAACACAAACACAAATGAAAACCAAAACCAAAACCTTGCACCCAAGGATAATGGCATACCCTAAATGGGACAAAATTCCAATTATTGGATTCACATCACCATTTAATTCAGGTAGTGAAGAGCTAGTACTCTTGCTTAGGTCTTTAGATAGGTTTGTCTTGGATGCGCCCTTAATATGTGGAATTGAAACATCTTCCTCACCCATGCATTAGGTTTTTTTGGGTAGTCCAATGCCCTCTTACATTTGACTGCTTGGTAACTCTAAATTGCTCTGAGATGTAAAGGTGAATTTTTAACCAGCGTTTACATGTTTTTAACTTGTCACAGACGGGCAAGTTGTCTAGGTTGTACCCCACAATCTACCCGTTGACTGCTACAGATAGACCTCAGCTCTCTGTGACAACTGTCATGTCAGTCGAAGTAAACCCCTTCGAGCTTTAGTGGAACCTGGAGTCACTAATTTCTACTGTACACCTATTATTAGAAGATTTCGCAGACTCTAGATCTCAGTTGTTCTACAGAATGAGTGTTGAATGAGAAGCAACAGGCATATAAGAAAAAGCATTTAAGGAACTGAAAAGGAAAACCTAACACCGCTGCAACTAGCTCAGAGTGTGGCACCTCTGGATCTGCACTGTGCAGGAAGGGGAGTTGCGGGGGCATAACTTAGATAAACACAAAAAGAGATAGATAGAGAGTGTGGGCAGGAGGGAGACATGCAAATGAGACAGAGAACAATAAAAATTGAAAATGAGTGATACCGTGGGATGACGTAAAATTTTTATGCATTTAAATTACATAGTCATTTCAATATTATTGCAAGATTAAAGTATCACTGGCGACCTGTCAAGGGTGTACCTCTCCTCTCGCCCATAGACTGCAGGAGATAGGCACCAGCGCCCCTGCGACCCTGTACAGAAGAACAAGGTATAGAAAAAGGATGGATGGATGGATGGATGGATGGATGGATGGATTGATGGGTAAAGGTTAAAATATCATATGAAGCAAGCTCAACAAATAACCTACAGAGACACATTAGATGTTTTTGTATTTTGCAAAAGCCTGTTAACACTGACTTTTACCACAATTGCACAATATTTTTCTGCCTTTGTGCAATTTGTTTTTGAATTTTTAGCATTGTGTGTTCTATTTAAGCTTAAGAGGAGAAAAAGAAGGATAAAGAGAATACAAGATTACACCCTGCTTGCTTATACACCTACAGCTGTTTTTTTTTTTTTTTTTAACAAAATAGTACACGGTAATTCTGAATGTAAAATGTACTTAGTGAGAGGTGCAGCCCAAAATAGAACATCTGTGTATCTGTCAACACCTGAAGCTTAACACCTGTGAGTATGAGTGTGGACGCGCTTTTGTATACAAGGTTTCTCCACAAAAATCTGCAATAGCGTGTGTGAGGACCCACAGGCCTGCCCCATGGTCCCTGGACGGACACTGAGGAGATCTGAGTGACAGACCCCAGGAGAACCACCGCCGGGACTACCGCAACACCCCCGGGGAAGAGCAGTGGAGAGTCCCAGGGGAACCACCCAGGAGCGACAGTGCAGAAGCCCCAGGGAGCCGCAGCGACGAGTCCACAGGCCCCGGCGGCAGCCATCCACGCCCGAGCAGATCCAGCCATGGGCCCTAAGGCCCAAGACCCCGGGACACACCTCCCCCCAAGCAGAGGCCCGACAGAGCCCAGGGGGCCAGGCCCCGGCAAGCAGCCACCGGGAGTGAGCCAGCCCACTCACACCCAACATAAGGATAACAACAATGGACATAATACACTCACTCGCACTCCCCATGCATACTCTATACTCCCAGGTCCAGGCGCCTGTACTGTACCTCCTCACGGACCCAGGAGGTAGTCCCCTTCCCTCCCGGGGCCGAGACAAGCAGATAGCGCCGGTACTGCCCAGACCCGGGTGCCCCCGGCCCAGCTCCCGCCCCCCTGCCCCGAACCCAGTCCCCAACAACCCCCAGCCACCTCCGGAGAGGGGGCTATGTACAAAAGAGGGGTCCACATGGCCCAAAGCAAGCCGCCAACCGAAACCGCCCCAGGACGGAGCAGTCCCGACCCCTCAACGAGCCCTGATCTCAACCCCACGAGTCTCCCACCCCCAGTGAACCCCAACAAGAACAAGAACCTCCCCACAGGGCCACCCCCAACAAGGACACCAATATCGAACACATCCCCCCGAACCCAAACGGCACAAATCCCCACCCCCACAGGGGCACACCCCCACAAGTGAACTCCGTGGCCGAGAAGCCAATGAAGCCACACCCACACAGCGCAAGCTCCACACATTGCCCCGCTGTAAGATCCCCCACCTCACAGCGCGCCGCAACGGCAAGGCAAGGGCCCTGCGCAGTGCCACCCCCGCCCACCGGCGCAACAGGGCAGACCCCACCCAGCACTGCACCCACAACCGGACCCCCGACCCCACACCATGATGGGACAAACTCATCCACCCAGAGGTCCCTGGCCAGCGGCATGCACCCAGGGCCAGTGACCCCACCACGCCCCCACAGCAACAAAAAACACTACATCACTGCCACTGCAACGACCGCCCAGGGAGAAACACTATCCAGCTCAGCTCCACCATCGCCGCCCAGCCGATCCAAACGCCAGTGACCACACGCCCTAGAAGTGGACACAACCCCTCCACCCCACAGGCCGCAGCCCCGATCCTCCCTCGGACAAGACAGCCAGCAGAGCAGCACACCTCCAAGCCGCCCAACCCCCCAAGACAGTGCCAGCAGCTCCAGCCCAGCAGTCCACGAGAGGGATACATGCACCGGCCGGGGACCTGGGCCATGCGGGCCAACCGCTCCAGGCCAAGCACACCCTGCCAGCCATCCCGGTGTAGTCACAAGACATGCTCTGCCGCCCCACCCAACCGACCACCAACCGCAGCCCAGCGCCCGACCCCGGGCCAGGACCACAGAAGGAAGCCGTGGAAAGAAGGCCACGGCGGCCCCAGTTACCGGGCACCCCGCCAACCCCACCCCCAAACCCAGAGGCGCCCCATCCCACCGGCCACCCGCACGGCACACCACGGCCATGAGGGGGTGCCCCTCATTGCCGTAGGGGGTGCCACCCCGCCGGAGCCCGGCACCCCCCCAGCCGGCAGACCAGGGCCTAAAGCCAGGGGCCGAGATCCAAGGGAACCCAAGCGATCCCGAGAGAGCCGAAACGCCAGCCCAGCACAATCCCCAAGACCCGACCCCTAACCCCAGCTCAAACCCGACTAGAGGGCCCATTCCCTCTCCCGGCCTCCGACCACAGATGGGAAATAGCGAACGGGGTTGTGAAAAGACCCCAAGCCTGCCTCCGCCAGCTCAAATGTGGTGTTGATGCGTGTTGTTGTAGTGTGCATTGAAAAAGAAAAACGGTGGGGAAGAGGGTCTGCCCCCCCCCCCGCCACTCTGAACCCTCAATGTCTACATGCAATTATACCCTTAGAGGTGAGCGCAGGCACCAGAGGTTACGCTACTAGGATATCCTTCCCTCCTGATGCCATTGAGTGCGCCCACCCCCAAGACCCTACATGTGAATGTCATGAACATGTTATAAGTGAGAGTGTCTAAGTTGTACAATAAAATTGGGGCACAGGCTGCCATGGGACCGCAGAGATGGAAAACCCTCGCGGCACTCCGATGGCGCACCCGCACCCCAAGGCCCTTCATGAGTGGTATTGTGATGGAGCTGGCAGAGGGAGGTTTCTGGGGATGGGGAGGGAAAGACTGGGGGGCAAACCGCTCTCCCAGGGAGCCAGCTCCCCGGCTGACCCCAATAGGCACCCCCGTTTGCCGAGTCCCAACAAAGGAGGGAGGCATAGGCACATCTGCCGGGCAAAAAACTAGGGACAGGTAACAGGCCCCGAGAACCAACTGAAAATCGGGACCAACGTCCCCAGCCCCCCCCGGAACCACCCGGCCCCTCATACCCCGAACCCCAGCTCCGTTACCCAGTCCGCCGCCCGAAGTAGCCACCGACCCCCAACAAAAAGGACCCAGCCACAAGCGCAGCCCCACTCCAAACAAAGGAGCAGACCAGCCAGCCCAGCACAACCAAAATACGCCACACAAAGGAGGGCACATGACCAGCATGTCCAGCCACCCCCGAACCCACAGGACAGAGCCAACAGAGCGCCCAGCCCCCGAAGCCCGCCACCAGACAGCAGCCACAACCAGGCAAGCAGGGCAACAAAACACATCCCACTCCAACACCAAGGCCGCCACCAAACCGCACCTGACCCAAAACGGCAGGCCCACCCAAATGCAAGCTCCAGGCCATGATAGGTACATGCACCCCTCCCCCATAGACAGGCAAACCGAGACCACCGGGCCAGCTGGGCAGTTAAGCAGACCACACGATGCACCACCCCGCCCACTACCATGCCCAAGGGAAAGACACCGGCCCAGCAAGCCGAAGGGCGCCACAGAAAGGCCCCAGCACACGGAGCAAAGAGGTCACACCCCCATCCAGAGACGCAGACCCACCTACATCCAGGTCAGCCAAGCAAAAACGATAGAGCCAAGCCAGACCGCAGATCCCCCCGAGCCAGCACCACAGCAACACCACCCATCCTTCTGTGCATTCGTAGGGGCACGGCGAGGACCACTAACCCCGAGCAGACCGAACCCACCAGGAACCATCCAGCAAACGAGCAAACCCTACCCCAGTATGAGGCGAGACGCCCGACGCAAGCACAGAGCCCAGCGACGCCCGCCCTGACTCACCCACGCCCGGAGGTCAGAGCCGCCACGCATAGGACCACCACCCCAACACCACAGCATGCCATACAGTGGAGGATGGAATGCAGCAAAGAGCACCCAAAGCAAAAGCTGCACACAAAGCCCACACTGCGCAAATGTGCCCCTACCAGCCCCCCAAAAACGAAGCCCCCCATGAAAGTGCACCCCCACGAAAAGAAGACCCGCACCATCCAGGTCCTAGAACATGCCCGACACCCATACCCCTGCCAGAAGCAACCCCGCAAAGCTACACTCCGTGGCCCACAAAAGGCAAGAGAGCCCACACAGCCTAAACCAAAACCCATCCGGAAGCCGAGACCAATCCACCCCGAGACCAACCCCGGCCAGCCTGCACACTCGGGCCATGCAGACCCCTCCGAACCCCCTCCCCCAGACAGAAAAGGGACCAGCGTCAGTAACCGGAACCAAGACAAGGAACCAGAAACCGAGCCGGAACCACCCAAGACCAAACAACGCCCCCAACCATCCAAGGCCAACCACCCCTCCCCACCCCAGAAGGAAACCTACACCCACCCCAACATTCGAACAACTCCCAGAGCACATAAGACACTGGACACCCAGGCTGACACCGCCCCACCCCCTCCCGCAGACCCTCCTCCCCGCCAGCAGAATGTGCTCCTTGAATGAAGGAGCACCTGCAATGAGATGGGACTTACCTGCCAGTTTCGGAGGCCCTTATGCCCACCGGTACACCAAAGGTCCCCCGAGCCAGGGCCATTTGTCCTGGTTTAATAGATGCCTATAATAAAATGCAAATATAAGATTTAGTTTATAGCCATAAAGGTAGTAAACATTTGATATAATGTATGTTAGTCATTTTATTTAATTTTATTCAAAACTTAACTTTACTTTAGGTAATAAATACATTTAAGCAAAATAAATTTTGAGGACCCACTTAGGGGCTAAAGGAGTTATTTGCTTTTATTGATCTAGGCCTTAAGAACACATGCTCTTCTCTATCCTTCACTATGCATGACCCTGAACAAAACAGGAATAAGAAACAAATGGATGGATGAGCATTCCATGCATTTTGCTTTGACGGAGTATTTTTTTAACATTTGGTCTAGCACATCCACGCCAACCTTGGTATGGTTATGGTAAACCATACCATACCTCGGGTTTGGACTTCGTGCCATTGAGGATGCCAGATGAAGTGTGCACAGTGCTCAACACAAACAAATTTTTTCGGGCTTTACACTGGTAGACTGTGAGGGTGGCGTTGGTGTTTTTTAGCACTCTGGTTGAGTACAGCGGCATTTGCTCCTTTACTCACGGGGAAAGCTCGCGTCTGCTTCCATTCACTATACCCACGATGCTGGTCTTTTTTGTTTGAAGTGTCTTGGCCAGTTCAAGTGATGCAAAAAAGTTGTCTGTTCTGATGTTTCTCCCCTTCCCCGTGTATGGCTCCACCAACTTCAACACCACACTGTCTCCAAGATGCTGACCTGGATTGTGCGCCTCATCCTTACCCAGATAAGGAGCGCCGTTCAACATGTACTTTGTGTTGACATCCGCTGCCAGCCAAAACCTGATGCCAAACTTGTCAGGTTTGTGGATATTGGAGGAAGGCACATCTCGCTTTGGTTGTGAGGAGCTGTTCATTGATGGTGATACCAGCACCATGTTTGTAACAGCTCATACAATTGTTGACAAAACTTTCCCACACTTCATTCACAAGAGCAAACTTTGTAATTTGGAGACGTGCGTGTCTGCTATCTTTATTGTTGAAGCTCAGAAAGTGCATTATATTAAGATGTATTTGTGTTTATGTTTAACTGACCATTCTACAACAACTCTCCCATGTGGAGGTCTCAGTCCTGAGTGACCCAAGGTTCACTTATACCGCGGAGGCCTTTTGTTTGTGCCGATTTTTTAATTTTCAATTAGAGCACTTAATATTTCTTGAGCTTCTAGTGGCATTTGAAGACAACAAGTTGTCATCTGATACTCAGTTAAAAACAATGCCATGTATTTGCTTGATAGCTCAGTATCTCCCCTCCTTAAACTGCCACCTTAATGTGGTGGAGGGGTTTGAGTGCTCGAATGATCCTAGAGGCTATGTTGTCTGGGGCTTAAATGCCCCTGGTAGGGTCCCCCATGGTAAACAGGCTCTGGGTGATGGGTCAGACAAAGAGTGGTTCAAGACACCTTCATGAGGACCACACAATTGGGGCACCTGATGTTGCCCAGTACGCCGGAGCTGGGTCCCACCCTGGAGCCAGGCCTGGGGTCGAGACTCATCGGAGAGCACCTGGTTGTTCCTCACGGGACCCAGTCATATCTTCAGACCTTCGGCCGCATGTTTTGGACACTCGGGTGAAGAGAGGGTCTGAGCTGTCCACTGAACAACACCCTGGTGGTGAGTTAGATCTGCTGGAAGAGGAGAAAGCCGGAAAGACTTGGCAGCCCCAAGCGCATAGTGAGGGTCTGCTGGAAACGTCTGGCAGAGCCCTCAGCCAGGGATGTATTCAATTCCCACCTCTGGGAGAGCTTTAACCGGATTCCAGGGGAGGTTGGAGACATAGAGTCCGAGTGGACCATGTTCTCCGCATCTATTGTCGATGCTGCTGCCTGTAGCTGTGGCCGTAAGGTCTGCGGTGCCTGTTGCAGCTGCAATCGCCGAACCCGGGGGTGGACACTGGCAGTAAGGTATGCTTTCAAGCTGAAGAAGGAGTCCTTTCAGCTGTTGTTGGCTTGTGGGACTCTTGAGGCAGTTGACGGGTACTGTGAGGCCAAGCGTGCCACGGCCCGGGCCTGGGAGGAGTTCGGTGAGGCCATGGAGAAGGACTACCGGTTGGCCTCGAAGGGATTCTGACAAACCGTCTGGCACCTCAGGAGGGGGAAGCAGTACTTCGCCAACAATGTTTACAGTGGAGGTGGGGGGCTGCTGACCTCAACTGGGGACATTATCGGGCAATGGAAGGAGTACTTCGAGGATCTCCTCAATCCTGCTACCACGCATTCGTCAGAATGCGTGGCAGTAGGACTCTTTCATCACCCGGCTGATGTCACCGAGGTGGTTAAAAAGCTCCACGGTGGCAGGGCTTCGGGGGTGGATGAGATCCGCCCTGAGTACGTCAAGTCTCTGGATGTTCTCGGGCTGTCATGGTTGACACGCCTCTTCAATGTTGCGTGGCGGTCGGGGACAGTGCCTTTGGACTGGATAACTGGAGTGGTGGTCCCCCTTCATAAGAAGGGTGACCAAAGGGTGTGTTCCAACTATAGGAGGATCACACTCCTCAGCCACCATGGTAAGGCCTATGCCAGGGTATTGGAGAGGAGAGTCCGGCCGATAGTCGAACCTTGGCTTTAGGAGGAGCAGTGTGGTTTTCGTCCCAGCCATGGAACAATGGAATGCTCTACACCCTCTGCAGGGTACTCAAGGGTTCATGGGAGTTTGCCCAACCGGTCCACATGTGTTTTGTGGACCTGGAGAAGGCATTCAACTGTGTCCTTCATGGTGCGTGCTCCAGGAGTAGGCAGTCGGAGGCCCTTTATTAGGGACCATCCGGTTTTTGTACAAGCGGAGCAGGAGTTTGGTATCCATTGCCGGCACTAAGTCGGACCTGTTCCCGGTGCATGTTGGACTCCGGCAGGGCTGCCCTTTGTCACTGGTCCTGTTCATAACTTTTATGAACAGGATTTCTAGGCACAGCTAAGGACCAGAGGGGGTTTGGTTTGGGGACCAATAGATTTCGTCTCTTCTTTGTGCAGATGACGTGGTCCTGCTGGCCCCTTCTAGCCAAGACCTACAGCTTGTACTGGGGCGGTTTGCAGCCGAGTGTGAAGCGGCTGGGATGAAGATCAGCTCCTCCAAGTTCGAGACCATGGTTCTCGACCGCGAAAAGGTGGCTTGTCCTCTTCAGGTTAAAGGGGAGTTCCTGCCTCAAGTTGAGGAGTTCAAGTATCTTGTGTTTTGTTCATGAGTAAGGGGAGAATGGAGCGGTAAATCGACAGACGGATTGGTGCAGCTGCCGCAGTAATGGGGACGCTGTGCTGGTCCATTGTGGTGAAGAGAAAGCTGAGCCAAAAAGCAAAGCTCTTGATCAGTCTACATTCCCACCCTCACCTATGGCCATGAACTTTGGGTCATAACTGAAAGAACAAGATCCCTGATACAAGCATCTGAAATTAGCTTCCTCCGTAGGCTGGCAGGGCACTCCCTTAGAGATAGTGTGAGGAGCTCGGCCATCTGGGACGAGCTCGGAGTGGAGCCTCTGCTCCTCCACATTGAGAGGAGCCAGTTGAGATGGCTCGGGCATCTATACCGGATGCCTCCTGGACGCCTTCCTTGGGAGGTGTTCCAGGCATGTCCTACTGGGAGGAGGCCCAGGGGATGGCCCAGGACACGTTGGAAGGACTATGTCTCTCGGCCGGCCTGGAAACTCCTTGAGCTCCCCCCGGAGGAGCTGTAGGAGGTGCCTGGGGAGAGGGACGTTTGGTTGTCTCTACTGAGTGTGCTGCCCCTGCGACCCGGTCCCGAATGAAGGAGCAGACGTAGAGTACAAGTACGAGCTCAGTAGCTTTAAAGCACAGTAAAATAAAACACATTCAACTGCAGATACTGCAATATTTAGATAGCTTACCTTGACAGTGACGGATATTTTTTCCCAACCAGAGTTGCATTTCTAAAAATGTATCTGACTCGACGTATGCAGCTCATGTCTTGCTTCTACTGATGTGTTTATCTTTGCTGAAGTGCTATGCCAATGTGTGCATGTTCACTCTCTATTTTGATATAACTTGTTTGGCTAATAACTTTTTCTGCGTTTCATATGTGTAACTTAAGCACTTCATAAATATGGCACTTTGCTTTGAATGTCATAAAATGAACTGACCTGGCAGCTGTGCTTTAGTCAGCTTTCCCTAAACTGAAAGCTGTCTGGACAATGGCATACAGAGTAGGTCACATGATATAGGCAGACAGGAAGGGAACCCCATTAGAAAGGGTGAAAAATAAATACTAAGGAATAAAACAGATTTTTTTAGATGAAGAAAATGATGTAGAGGGCCTAAAATACAGTTTTGCGAGCCAAGCACATTGCTCACCGGGATATGGCCTACATAAAATCACACACAGCACAAAAACAGAAGTTGATGGGAGTTTAGTTTAGTCAGGGACCAAAATGGTAATCAATTTAAAATGAAATATTTTGTGTGATGTTACAAAGTTGAGTTCATTTTGTGGTGGAAGAGTTATTCAAATATTTATTTAATGCAATCATAAAACACTAACTTTTTTGCACAGAAAGGTCAAATAAACATAGGCATGACGTACTGTACTAAACTCATTCATTTCAAGTTTTCAAAGCATGACTACATTTCAAGAAGTTATGTAGAGAGTGGACTACAAAGATCTTTGTAATCCAAAGAAACATCCCTTCACATGGATGGAACGAGGACATATAAAGTAAACCATAGTGGTTAATTTAAAAGATGAAGCTACAGGCAACCTACTTTTGTATATCTTAATTATCCAGAAAGACAAAAGAAGATTTTTTTATCCATCATTAATCTCCAGCTTTGTTTAACCGTATAACAGCAGTATGGCTTAGGGCTGTTCCAGCAGGAATTTTGCAATTAAGATAGATCTCTAAGGATGCATCTGCACACTTCATGAAAATAACTTTTGAGTAGATTACTAACACTGCAGAAATGTACTCCATGATTTCTTTTCAAACCATTTTTTTCCAACACAATAGGGGCAATCTGTTAAGGTTACAGATAATTCCTAAACTCTGCATGAATTGCTTTTGGGCTTTTTCTTCATTTCACAAAGAAAGATGTGTAGAAAGTGTGCTACTCTTTAGTGTCCCACATCAATTAGACTAATTGATGTGTGCACGACGAATAAGGGAAAAAAAAGAAGACAAGAGGAAATTCACAGGAGGATTCTAAACTGAATTGAAAGAGAATTGGTATGAACTCAAGGACAGACTCTCCTGCATGCTGAACAGAGGAAATCGGGTAAAACAAACAAGCCACAAATGTTTAAAATGATTTTTTTTCTACACACACTATATCATAATAAAAAAAAAATCAAAAATATGTGTTATTTAGATTGAAAATAAAAAAAGTCAGGCTGCACACCTCTAAGTGCCAGGCTGGTTGTCTTTGTATTAAAGGAAAACACCTCTATTTTACTACCGCCAGGCTGCTGTCGTGGTCAGGTGGGTGGGGTGTTGGAGCAGATTTTGTACCTGCACTGGTGGTAGGTGTGCTCGGCCTGGGGCAGTTTGTCGACCTAGGTGCGAGTATCTGGCTGCAGCATGCTTTTCTCTCATGGACAGGCGGCTAGGGCTGCTGACATTGGCTTGATGGTTAGGAGGTATGCTGATCCGCTGGCTGTCGTGTCAGGTGAGCATTGATTGGGGTAGCCAGCTGGAGGGTGGCATGGAGGGCTTGCAGTGTGTGGGGAGGGGAGGTTGTGTCTTCTTTCTGAATGTGTGGTCATTTGGATTGGCTGAGTGTGTGTTTGTGGGGGGATGGTGAGTGCCTGGGGGGCGGGTTGTTCAGGTTCGGGCGGTGCCGGCACTAGTCCGGGCTGGTGCTGGGGCGGTCTGCATGTCTATATATGTTTCTGCAGAAGCAATCTTCTAGGGTGTTATCCATTATTCACCTTTCTTTCTCTCTATTATTTTCTCCTTTTCTCCCTTTTTCCTTATAGTCCGACCTCTTTCTCCTTCTTGCTTCTTTTATTTTCCTTTTCGTTAAAATAGAAGGAAAAAAAAACATAGCCCTTCTTCCACATGTTTGCTTTGTCGCTTACATGCTTTGAAAACTGTGTTTCATTTTCCTTCCACTTTCAAAGTATGCAGTAGTTTGTGTTGGTCCATCAAACAAAATACCAATAGAACTAACAGGTTTGTGGTTGTACTGTGAAAAAATGTAAACATGTTCAAGGTATACAAATACTATTGGAAGCCACAGTAATTACATAAATAATCTTAACTCTTAAATTTGTTTGAAATCAATAGATTTTACAAATCTAAAAATGATAGCTGCAGTTTTATTGTTCAGCATCAAACTGTTGGCAGCATGATGCAAGTTTATGTTGTCCTCCATATTCAGGGAACTGAAAGATTACTGGAGACTGGTCACAGCAGTAGCAGAAATCTTGATAACCATGTTTTAGGAAGTACAGTTACTGGCATGCTGTAGTGAATGAGAAAACAGTAGTAGTGACAGTAATGTCACATACAATAAAAGCCCAAAGCGCTAAGAAATGACTTTTATTCTCATGTGAGCTGCAGTCCCCTGCTGTCTGAAGACCAATATTCAGCTGGGTTTCCTATTTTAAAAGCATTTCTACAGAGTCAGGGGGCATAGAGTCAGAGATAAATTAGTGTCTGCACACAGGGCAGGCTAGAAACATTTCACGGCAGTAGAATTTGGCAATATGGAGAGATACTTATTGGCTATACATTTTGTTATTCTTTGAAACAAGATCTAGAGCACTTTAGGGTACCAAGAGCTCAGGCTAAAAGGATGATGTGTTTTTCAAAAAACATAAAATAACAAGAATGAAAGGCCATAGGAATATAGAAAAGTATTTGCTGTGATGCCCAAAATGTTCTTTGAGTAGGAGTGGGGAATGTGGGGACATTTTTTTCAGGGGGCTGTTGAGCGAAATATTTTAATACAAGGGTCTTAGGCCACCAGTTATTGAAAGAAAAGTGTTTAATTCACAAGAGTTCTTATGTCTGTACATTGTCTTACAATTTGTTTCTATTTTCACATTACCCTTATTTGCTGTACATAACTTTTCTAAGAGAGAAGCCACGACTCTGTGGTAGCCTCTGCCGTCCTCTACGCTGTCGTCTGCTGGGCCCCAGGCAGCACAGAGTGGGACAGGAAGACACTGAACAAGCTGGTTAGGAGGGCCAGCTCTGTCCTGGGCTGCCCATTTGACTCTGTGGAGGTGGTGGGTGAGAGGAGGATTTTAGCCAAGCTCACATCCATCATGGACATAACCTCTCACTCACTGCACCAGACTGTAGAGCTCAGCTCCTTCAGTGGCCGAGTGAGACACCCTCAGTGCAGGAAAGAGCGCTACTGCAGGTCCTTCATCCCCACCGCTGTCCGACTGTTCAAATTCCACCATGTAATAACTAGTGCAACCACCTTTGTATTTGTAAATACCTGCAATCATTGTCACTTTAGCACAAATGACCTCCACTTTTTACTGTACATAATTAATTTAATTTATTTTTATTTTTTTATTCTATTATTACTACTTGTTTTTGCACATTTACCTTGTTCTTTGATTAGACAGTTTTTCTACTGTAAAGTCTATCTTATCTTATCTTATTTTGCCAAATATCAGCAGAGCTAATTATCCCAAACAGCCATGCAGGAAGACCTCCATGAGATTAGGGGTAAAAACTGACACCATATTTTACAACATGTTGGACAGGTTTCTCAAGGCTGTGCTCTTGCGCTCTGTGGCCATTCCTCAGCTTGGTTTCAGTAAATTGGTGCTAACCACTCAAGACTCTGAACTATATCCATGGGAATTCCACTGGTTAGATTATGAATTAGTCAGGGAGCTTGGAAAGAAAACAGCAACATAATTAGGGAAGACCACCATCATGTTATATATACTGCAAGGGATTAGTTTCTGCTGTATACCTGAAGAACACGGCTAGGTAGAGTTAAGGAGCACTGAGCATAAAAATAAAATAGTTCTCTACGTATGTTACAAAGGACAAATAGAAATGCATGTATCTCAAAAAAGCATATGTTATGCAAACCTATGGTGTGAAACATCTTTTGTTAAATAAGGCCCATTTGCTTTATCTAAGATGGAATGTTTTTTCTTTTTTTTTATGAATTAAATCAACATTTTTTGTTAAATAAGGCCCATTTGCTTTATATAAAATGGAATGTTGTTGTTTTCTTTTATGAATTAAATCAACATTTTTTGTTAAATAAGGCCCATTTGCTTTATCTAAGATGGAATGTTGTTTTTTTTTATGAATTAAATCAACAGTTGAAAATACCAGTCAATTTTAACGTAAAACCTTAAGGGGTCTTAAACCTTCAAGCAGAAGAAGAAAACTAATTTCAGTTTTCAACAACAGAGTAAGTCCAAATGTACATTCAAATCGACAGAAGAATTACTTCATCAGAAGAAAATGAAAAGTGAAAACGTTGGTGTTTTTTTCACAGTCAAATTTAAACCATTACAAAACCAGACATTTTAAAAGCAGTGTGTACACTTGGTGAGCCGCTGTAAGAACGAGGGCATGGTGGAGCACTACTAAAATTGAACTATCCCTTCTACACCCATTCCTCTATTTTTTCATGGCTACAATGTTACACAACTGTGGCTCAGTAGGAAGAGTAGATGTCTTGCAATCAGAAGGTTGTGGGTTTGATTCCAGCTTCCTGCCATATGTTGATGTGCCCCTGGGCAAGGCACTTAACCTCTAGTTGCCTACCGATCTGCGTATGAATGTGTGAGCGTTAGTGAGTGCAATTGGGTGAATGTGGCTCTAGTATAAAGTGGTCTGTATGACTGGAAAAGTGCTATATAAGTTCAGTCCATTACCATTTTACACCAGGGTCTCTACCCATTTTACACCACTCCATTTTCAGGCATTGTCATTTAGATGTGCTGATAAGGAAAGTGTCGGGAGCTGTGAGTTTACTATGTACAGGTCCTTCTCAAAATATTAGCATATTGTGATAAAGTTCATTATTTTCCATAATGTCATGATGAAAATTTAACATTCATATATTTTAGATTCATTGCACACTAACTGAAATATTTCAGGTCTTTTATTGTCTTAATACAGATGATTTTGGCATACAGCTCATGAAAATCCAAAATTCCTATCTCACAAAATTAGCATATCATTAAAAGGGTCTCTAAACGAGCTATGAACCTAATCATCTGAATCAACTAGTTAACTCTAAACACCTGCAAAAGATTCCTGAGGCCTTTAAAACTCCCAGCCTGGTTCATCACTCAAAACCCCAATCATGGGTAAGACTGCCGACCTGACTGCTGTCCAGAAGGCCACTATTGACACCCTCAAGCAAGAGGGTAAGACACAGAAAGAAATTTCTGAACGAATAGGCTGTTCTCAGAGTGCTGTATCAAGGCACCTCAGTGGGAAGTCTGTGGGAAGGAAAAAGTGTGGCAGAAAACGCTACACAACAAGAAGAGGTGACCGGACCCTGAGGAAGATTGTGGAGAAGGGCCGATTCCAGACCTTGGGGGACCTGCGGAAGCGGTGGACTGAGTCTGGAGTAGAAACATCCAGAGCCACGGTGCACAGGCGTGTGCAGGAAATGGGCTACAGGTGCCGCATTCCCCAGGTCAAGCCACTTTTGAACCAGAAACAGCGGCAGAAGCGCCTGACCTGGGCTACAAAGAAGCAGCACTGGACTGTTGCTCAGTGGTCCAAAGTACTTTTTTCGGATGAAAGCAAATTCTGCATGTCATTCGGAAATCAAGGTGCCAGAGTCTGGAGGAAGACTGGGGAGAAGGAAATACCAAAATGCCAGAAGTCCAGTGTCAAGTACCCACAGTCAGTGATGGTCTGGGGTGCTGTGTCAGCTGCTGGTGTTGGTCCACTGTGTTTTATCAAGGGCAGGGTCAATGCAGCTAGCTATCAGGAGATTTTGGAGCACTTCATGCTTCCATCTGCTGAAAAGCTTTATGAAGATGAAGATTTCATTTTTCAGCACGACCTGGCACCTGCTCACAGTGCCAAAACCACTGGTAAATGGTTTACTGACCATGGTATCACTGTGCTCAATTGGCCTGCCAACTCTCCTGACATGAACCCCATAGAGAATCTGTGGGATATTGTGAAGAGAACGTTGAGAGACTCAAGACCCAACACTCTGGATGAGCTAAAGGCCGCTATCGAAGCATCCTGGGCCTCCATAAGACCTCAGCAGTGTCACAGGCTGATTGCCTCCATGCCACGCCGCATTGAAGCAGTCATTTCTGCAAAAGGATTCCCGACCAAGTATTGAGTGCATAACTGTACATGATTATTTGAAGGTTGACATTTTTTGTATTAAAAACACTTTTCTTTTATTGGTCGGATGAAATATGCTAATTTTGTGAGATAGGAATTTTGGGTTTTCATGAGCTGTATGCCAAAATCATCCGTATTAAGACAATAAAAGACCTGAAATATTTCAGTTAGTGTGCAATGAATCTAAAATATATGAATGTTACATTTTCATCATGACATTATGGAAAATAATTAACTTTATCACAATATGCTAATATTTTGAGAAGGACCTGTATTTGTGTTTGCCTGCTCTGCTTTGTCACTAGATGGTGTTGGAGTTCACAGATGCAAAGGGGACAGGTGCTTTGCATTGACTAATTACCTGGAGGTGTATTTAGACTGGAAGCTGCCAGCACTTTGATGCCTGAGTATTAGCCACCAGTGGTAATAGACTCTTGCCAAACTCTAGCTCTAGTTTTGCTTTCTTATTTCTTCCTGAACTTTGAGTAATTCAAGTGTGTCCTCCTCCTCAGATTGTTTCCAGACCAGGTTGAGTTCAAGCTGGTTTCCAGACTCTTGTTAAAGAGCATTCTCTGACTTCTGGATAAGGATTCAAGTCTCCAGTTATTTCCTCTGCATCAAGTTCAAGCTGGCAGCTTCCTGGCTCTTCGGCCATCCGGATCAAATCATAAGCGAAACCTGTCCACCCTCCAACCAACTCTCATGCAAGTACCTCCAACCTGTACTCCTCACCATCAATCCACTCTCATCACACAGTCCTGGATCAGAGCTCCTAAGGATCTACCTTCACAGAACCACTCCTGCGTTGTGCTCTCAGACCCCACATCTCTCACCCCTCTGGCAGTCCATCTTCCTCCCCCAGTACGCATAGAGAGAAACTGGCTTTACAATAACTGTTTATTTCCTCTAGTCTTACCCTCTCCGCATCTTCTGTGCAGTTGGGGATTTACCGGTTCAGGATCTCAAACCCATCTCACTCCTGTGAAAAATGTTTTAAACTTTCTATTTATCTCCTGAGTGTTATTCTGCATGTGGGTCAGATCATTAACAAAAACTATGACAGAATGTCCTCTTCTCTATTTGATTAACTGTCTTGTGATACTGTCTGTACCCAAAGATTTAGTGGCAAGTTGCACTTATCCACTACCATCTCCACCTGTGTAGTTCCCACCACAACCAAGCTGCAGCTATCATTCATGATTGGAGCAGTCTAAGGTGATACTCAAGTCTAGCCTACAGCATTAAGACATACTCAGTAATCCCTCATGTCAGACTGTAATGAACTGAGAGCACCTGGAGTGATGGATGGTCATTGTTGCCCACATTTCTTTATTTGGCTTCAAGATCTTCTTCATCCTGTTACACTCATTCTTTCAGATGTGCCCTTTCTCATTTATTTCGCATTGCTCCATTTGTCTCCAGGTTTCTTCCTATGTTTACTTTTGACTCCTCCCTCTGGCTTGACTTTATTCTCATGGAGGTGATGATTGGACCAATCTCACTACAGCAAGCTCAAAAAGAACAAAAACTATGATTACACAAACTAGGTGTTAACAGATACTGTCTGATTACAAACACAAAGTGGTGTGGTACAAAAGATTATTCTTAAGACTGAACAGTTATACTTGGAGGTTTGAATTAAAACAATGTTCTCATTATGCCCAAACAGCTTCTTTCTATTTTTTTTTCTTGGTTCAGTTTGGTTTATGATTTATTTTCACTAAGCATGGGTTAGCTACAGAAAAAGGCTTTCTAATTTAGCACTCATTTAGTCAGATTTACTTCCTCCTTCACTATTATTTTTTTTTGCTATTAGGGAAAAAATAAACCAATATGTAGCTGCAAAATACAACTGAACATTGCAGGTATTCAAGGACTGTGTAATCAGACAGGCCAGCCTGGTTCTTGTCTGAAAAAATATTAGGGCATGTTTGCAACTTTTTCAATATATAAAAGTCTGGCTGTATTCTAAAAAGTTCTACCAAAACAAGTTGCCTTCCTACAATAGTTAGCAAGAGTACAATCTTTTCTGGATTAAGTTCTGGTTCCAGATGATAAAAATATGCACAACAAGTAGGATGGTAAAGGATGGCAAAAAATCTCTATAGATCTCTGTAGTTTTGTGGAAAAAAAAAAAAGGCTCAACTGCATGAAAAAATGGCCTCGCATGTTCACCATGTCTCCATAACAACCACTTGACGCTATTTATGTGCCAATTGTTTGGTGGCCGTGCAGTCAAAAGGTCTTTTGTTTTACCATCACAAAGGTAAATGTGTGGACTCTGGTCAACTCTATAGAGACATAAACTGAAAGCATGTGATCAAACTTAGCCCCAGGGTGTATGGCAAGAGCAAAGGATGAGAATATAAAACAGCACCTTATGCCCACTAATATGTACAATGGAGGACCTGTAATGTTTTGGCCACAACTGATTCTGATAAATGTTCCAACCTAAGTTGTGGACCTCTGCAGCTCCTGAGTAACACTAGCAGTTGCCTCCTTTCACTGATGAAACTACAACTAAAAATAAAACTGAGGTAAATTTTATGCTAACTTCTCCTTTTGTTCACCTCTCCATTTTTGTTGATTTTTTTGTAGGATGCATTCCTGTCCATGCGCATAAAAATTAAAGACGTTATATTTCATAGCGACTAAAGGGAGTAAATGCAGAGTAAAAAAAAAGATGGTCATAAACTGAGCCCTGTGGTACCCCACACATAAAGGGGAGCAGATGACATAAAAATTTCCAAGACATACAGAGAACCCGTCCTTGGACAGACCTTGAAAAACGCATGGCAAAACCTTTTATGCCAACACAGTGCTTCAGACGAGGTTATGAGTTTACAGTCAACTGTTTCAAAACTGTTTATAGTCAACTGTCTCTCACCCGTAGACTGCTGGAGATAGGCACCAGCTCCCCTGTGACCCACTATGGAATGAGCGGTATAGAAGATGAATAAATGAATGTTTCAAAACCTGTAGTCATATCTTAAAGCATGAGAAACACAGTATCCACATAGCCTTCATGTTGGTCTATCTCATAAACTCCCCCTGAAACATAGCTTGGTTGTAACTGGACTAAATGCAAAAAGATTTATAGGGTATGCATACTTTTGCAAGTCACTGTATATTAAAGGTGGTAAATTCGGGTCATATTGTGCATCCGGGTGAGTCTGAGTTACTCAGTGAGGGGATTTAATTCACTTAAGTCACTTGAATCAGTCCTCAAATTAATAACCAAATCAAATTAATCAACTGAGTTTCAGGTGGATCTGCTGTCTTTACACTGGTCCACTAATTAATCTTGTGCATATAGAAACAGCCAGCATCAACACTCACAAAATCTGCACTAATGGAGACCTTGGACGTTTGATTTCTGATGTAGTACAGAGACTTGAATCATCAAGCAGGTTTATTCAGCTCTGCAGTCTATCGATGTTCTTACTTGAGTTCTGTCAGACTTGCAAGTCGAGATGTATTTATTCACATAAATATTACTTTAATTACTGTATATTAGGATAATTCCTAGTTTGATCCTTTGTCAAAAAATTGTTTTCTGTTTTTAATTTTTTTGCCGGAAAGCACCCCTTTCAATTAAATTTGTTACAGTGTGAGAGATAAAGACACACTGACACGGGTAAAGAGAGCATGAGTCTGACAAAGAAGCATGAATTTTTTGCACTGAAATGTCAAGAACAAAAACCTTACAAAAGACATAAAGCCTTTCATAAAGATTTGTATATCTTATTTTATGATCTATCCAGAGTAAAATCCCAAAGGGGAAACACTTCTATATAGATGTACATTTCTGTCTGCTCGTCCCATGGCAGGGCTGCTCTGTTTCCAGTGTGTGACTCAAAGAGCTACTTAAACAGATTACATTTGGAATATTATTTCTCCCGTAAGCTGCACTGATCAGATTGGTCATGGATCAGAGGGCAGATGGGTTTAAGCAGAAATAAATATTGCAAACCCCCTGTCTTTACAGTGTTTTTGCAAACCATTAAAGCATTTTGCACTCTTCCCTTTTTACCATTTCCTTTCCCCTGAGAGGAATATAGTTCTGCTTAATGGAATTCCAATAACAGGCCTGATGCTGCCTTAATGAAAAGCAAATTGAAAGGAAACAAATGAGGAAATAGTGTGACTGTCTTTACATTTAAAAATTCAAATTTTTTTAAATTATGCTTAGTTTAAGTTGTACAAATCCTAAACAAATTAAATGTAACAGCCTGGGTTGTTATATATTTGTTATAGTCATGAAATGAGAAAATTTGAATCTTAGACAAAATCTTTATAGAGCCTTAAAGACATCTTGATAATAAAATGTTTCACAAAAAATAATTTAAAATTATTTCTAAAAGACGCAGGACATCCTTTACCTATAACTTAATTATGCCTTTTTTGTTTTGTTATTATGTCTTTTAGTCTTTTAACAGAAACTGGAGAAATTTCCTAACACAGTTAACCTGCCCTAATGATCAATTGTGGTCAAAGTAAATCAGAAAATAAATTATTCTCATGTACCCCTGAATGAAAACATCTACTTAATATTGTAAACACCAAAAATCATTTGAAAACAGTATAATACCTTTCTTAGGATATTGGCTTTTTGATCCCTGTAGCTACATTTGCTCCTGAGACCAATGAATGTGCCAGCTTGTCTTGATTTTAACATCAGAGATGATAAGGCAGGCTGAATTAAGACTGTTTTCCATCTTAGGGGTAGATGAAATGGTCCGAAGGAGACATGCCACGAGCAAGTGGTAAACCAGTGAATGCACTTGAGGGAATTAAAAAGATGAGTGGAGGCTTTTGCAATTACAGACATGATTTCTGGAAAGTCAGGAAAGCAGGCATAGTTTGGATGGCTGTTGCATTTTGAGAGCTGAGTGGAAGTTGGACATCATGAAAATACAATAATTTAGAGCTGTTTATTCCTGTTAGCCATATTTAATTAGATAAAAGCAGGAAAGCCGCCAATGGTGCCCAGGAAATGCTTTTTGACGGTCACTTTTATGTGCAATGTAATTTTGTTTATTTCAAACATCTTAAATTATAATGATTAATCGCTGACTCATTCATTTCTATAGATTCCATTGCCATAGTGAAAGGGCGAACAATGAGTTTCATGCTGGAATGATAACCAGTACGTTGCCAAAATGGAGACACACAAACAAGCATGCACACACCCTTACATCTGAGAAAAAACTTAAAGGTGACAAGTTAACTAACATGCAGGTTTTGGGGTTTTTCCCAAAAAAACATATTTGGGATCCTATTGACCATATTAAATCAAGACTGCATCTGACATCAGAGTAGACAGGTTGTCCAGCCTACCTATCAGATTTGCTTTTATACTAGAAAACCAGTATTAAGACATACCTATGGTTTCCTTGATTTCAAGTTATTCTGTGTTTACTCTGTGTTTAGTTTGTTTTTTTTTTTTGTAAAATTTTTGGTGCAGTACTATTTACTTCAGTTTGGTCTTAAATCTTCTGAAAGAGACTCTATGAAGGAAAATTAAGATTATAGTGATGGTAAGGAGGCCTTCCAACCTCGGGTCCTGAGGTTTATCACTAAAGATAAATACCAGTGGAAAAATGCAAAATGCTGGTTTAACTGGATTTGAAATTAACTTTTAACTTGTCATAAATGTGTTGTGTACTGGCACTACTTAAAAACACGGAATGTAATGCATCAAGTGAATCGAATACCAAAATGGAATCCTACCGGGGCCTAGGAATTTACTTTCTATTTACTTCTTCACTTGATGCTATTTATTTGCCCGTTATTTAGATTTCATAAGACCAGGTTTTCTATTTTATTGCATCCAGATCTCTTTGGCTTATGTATATATTCCTATCTTGTTGACATTGGACAAGATGATTCGCTTTCCATTCCACATAATGGAAAGAAAATCCATTATGTGGAACGTAAAATCGTAAAATTTTTACTTCCTATACCCCGCACCTTCCACAGTGTAGATAAACAGTACCCAATCTATCCTAATCCCTGTTTAGGGAATATCAGATAACAGAATCCTCATCAAAGTTCCCTGTTAGGTATTATTTAGTCAACTCAGAGGTAAGAACGATACAGTCAGAGTTACTTGCAGCAAGGGTAGCCCACTTTGCAGTGAAACTACAAAGTTTTGACACCCTATCTCTTTATTTATATACACAATTCAACAGACAGTTCAGACAGGGTGTGTGTGTGTGTGAGACGGAAAGGAGGCTGGTTCACACAGAGATAACAATGATCTCACACACACAGGGAGGAAGGCATAGTGCAGGTGCCTTCCAACCCAAGGTTTTTACATGAGTGATAACAAGTTTTTGCACCCATCCAACAGTCCCTCCTTTTATCACAAGTAAAAACATTTAATATAAAAACGAGTAAGAAAAATACTTTGTATGAGCGAAAACCCACGGACGGTAAACAGATTATATTTTGTGGGAAATACTCATACGGCCCCGCCGCCCTCGGCGACCATTAAAAGTTAAATGTTGATTAATACTTGAAATCATAAAAATAAAAGAATAATACTTGAAATCATAAAAATAAAAGAATAATACTTGAAATCATAAAAATAAAAGAATAATACTTGAAATCATAAAAATAAAAGAATACTTGAAATCATAAAAATAAAAGAATAAGAATAATACTTGAAATCATAAAAATAAAAGAATAATACTTGAAATCATAAAAATAAAAGAATACTTGAAATCATAAAAATAAAAGAATAAGAATAATACTTGAAATCATAAAAATAAAAGAATAATACTTAATTAATGAAAACAGTGAAACATAATAAAGGAATTTAAAAATCTGCCCTGTTTATGTCATCATTGTACTTTTTCTCATTTCACTTAAGCAACAACTTCTTTCGATTTTCTGCTGTAAGGTCATTTTATGAAATACAATGTATGAGTTCACTCAGGCTTTTGATGTGATTTATTTACAACATGTCATCATAATCGTCCCCTTCATTTTCGTGTATTTCTACCTAGTTCAGTGTTGCATATGCCACCATGAACAATACCAGAAATTCTGTAGGAATGGATGTGCGTCATGTTCTTCCGTCAGTGTTCTGAGATGGGTCCCGTCTGATGTCCATCTCTTCTGGTTCGGTATCACCTCCTGTGGATCCTGCTTTAGATAGAGAAAGAGTCCTGCTACCAGAATTAAGCTCAGGCTTATCAGTCCTGTCCACATGTTACAGAGAGCCATTTTATAATTGGGCGCAGATCAGCTGTTTTCTTCACCGGTTTGAGACGCTGGGCCATCTTTGAACCCGGACTTCCTCTGCTACCCCGTCGGTTGGTTTGGCTCCTGTAACGGCAAAACTGGCTTACAGTGGCTTTTATGGATCCAGGAAGGCCTCTCTGCTATTTTCAGAACTGTGGGCGTTGTCAGGAGTATTTGAAACGGCCCTTTCCACCAAGGAGTGCTCCAATCCTTCCGGTGGAGTGTCTTAATCAGGACCAGGTCTCCAGGCCTCAGGTCATTCTGTGGGATAGGAGCAGAGATTATCGGCAGACCACTGGACATTTGTTCTTCTTTTGTCTGCAACATTTTATTCATCCACTCAGCTAATGAAGTTTCCTGTTGTGCTTTCTCTATTTCATTCATGTCAGAGGGCACAGAAAACGGTCTGCCATGTACTATTTCTTTGAGAATACAAATTCACATCAGCAACTTGGTGTCACGTGATCTCAGACTCAGAATATAGTGGGTGGAGTTATACAATGATGTACAGTAGGTGGCAAATGGAGTAAGACCAGTTTGATTTGGAGTTATTCTCATCCATAATTTAACCAGGGATAGGCATTTGGGCCATGGCCTCCCTGTTTCTTCCATTGTTTTCCTTAATCTTTAACTGAAACCCTAATGCATTAGAACTTAGATCTATTAATTTATTTACAAAATGAGTTCCATTATCTGACCTTATAATCTGTGGGATACCATATGTGGGGAAGAAATGTGTCACTAGGTTCATCTATTACAACTAGGCAATATTTCTTCCCCCGTGTTTGCAACAAATTATGCATAATCTGCAAAAATGATTTGCATAGTCAGAAATATTTATAGTGTAGCATTAATGCTTTTCCAGATGTGACATATTCCCCCCTTGACACGTGGGTCTTCCCAATGTGTCACTGTAGCCGCTGTGTTGTATAAATGTTTTTGGGAGGATTGGTTTATCTTCTATCTGATTGATGTCATCTTTTCTCTGTGCTCCTCTCTTTAGCCAGGCCTTTATTTCTGTCTTGGTTGCTGACTGTTGGGCGTCTTTCAGCACGTCTGTGTCTATAAATAGCAGATCTGACATTTTCTCTTTAATAGGTTGAAATGAGTTAGTTCTGTCCCTGATGATGTTTTAAAACCTCTATTTTGCCAAATCTTAGCATGGTGATGTACTGATCCGAAAACGTATTGGCTGTCTGTGTATATAGTAAGTATTTGTCCCTCATGTAATTCACATGCTCTTACTACAGCATATAATTCTGCTGTTTGGGCTGAGCATGTATTGGGTAGAGATTTAGCTTCTATTATTCTGTCGATGGTTGTTACTGCATAACCAACTCTATTCTTTCCATATTCATCTTTAGATGCTGAGCCATCTACAAACACAACACATGAATCTGGTATAAGGGTTTGAGAAATGTCTTGTCTGGGTTTGGTGTCTTCTTCAACTTTTGCTTTATAAGAATGTGGTTTTCCATCTTCTGCAGTAGGTATTAGAGTACTTGGATTTAAAGGGCACATCTTTTTAGAGTTATGTTTGGCTGTGATAATAATAGCGATGTCAGTGTGATATGCCTTGCATGTAGCGTCAGGTGCTTCTCTTAATATTCCTGACTTCAACATATCTTGTATTACTGGCTTAGTATCTTCTTCAGCTTCTGGCTTTAAGGGGTATTGGCGGACTGATGGCCTTTTTTCAGATATTAGTTTAACCTTGTATGGTGGGAACCCTTTTATAAGTCCTACATCAGTTGATGATTGGGACCACAGTTCAGGTGGGACAGCAGATAGGGCAGGATGCATGTTGCTCTCAGCTAAGCCCTGTATTTGTCCCTCTGCCTCATCTAAATGTATCCTTGGATGGACTTTGACTATCCACGCCAGAATGAGCTTCCAGATTCCTGTATTAGGATCTACCTTTGACAGTGTCAGTGCTGTTCCTGCAGAGGTTTAAAGCCTCTGTTTTTCCAAATTCTTATTATTCTTTTTTATCATATTTTATAAAGTAAGTCCTTATTACATTTAAAAATGAGATCAATATTTTTGGTAGTTGCTATTATTATAAATAATGCTTGGTTTAGTTCTTATTAAAAATAAAAAATAAAAACTCACTCACTGATGAACACAAAAAATGAAGGGCATATTATATCTGATAATCTTAGTTTATCTTACCCAGTTTTATAGATACAACATACAGTTTCAGTCAGCTTTGTATTTAATTCAAGTAACTAAAGTTTGTTTCAATTAACTAAAGTTTTATCTATTTCAGTCCAGTCCAGTAATTCTGTTAAGGTTCATTTCATCTTATGTTAAGTTAGAGTCTAGTTCAATCATTTTGAACCTGACTGGAAAAAGTCTAAACATCTGTTAAAATCTTTTTGTTTTACCATAGAGAACTGACTTAATATTATTATTGTAATGTTGAGGACTCTAATTTTTACATAACATGAAACAGACATTTATTTCACAAAAACAGAAAGTCAAACACAGACATTTGGCCACATGAAAGTTTAAATAACCTGTTTGTACAAGAATTGTGAAAAATTGAAGACAGATCTATGAACTGTCTTATGGTTATCAGTATTTTCAATACAGGTAGAACCTTTGCCATCTTTATATGATTTTTCGAAAAAGATTCTGGAAACCTTATTAAGATATAAATTTGGCAAAGATCATCAGAACATCAGACCTTTATTAGCGCTTTTAATGTCCCTCAAAGATGCATTACAATGAAATCAGTCATTCCCATTCACACACATTCACACACTACTTACTTATTTCTCTGTCAGAGTCATTTTATTTGCAAAAATTTGAACATAATTTGACTTCTATTATTCTTAAAATGCACATTGTTTCCTCATAACCCCTTTTGTTTCCACAAGGTCTGTTTTGAACGCTTCAATTCTTTTTTTTTATTCACCAAGAATCAATAAGGTGGTCTTAGTGGGGTCCTCCTTAAAGGTGTTATCTGTTGGGTGTCATGTTATCATTGTCAGGTCAGTGAGGTTCATAAGTCAGTCAGAACCTTGGTCATTTGTTCTGTGCACATAATGTTTCATAGATCCAGCCTATGATTAGTCAGCAAAACTTCCACCTATAGGAGAAAAATTGATTGTTAATGAATGAGCTGCATTTCCTAGGAACACTGTCTTCCTTCTGGATGAGCATCACCTGTTGAAAAACTTTCATCATTGTTTGTTTCATATATTCAATCAGATCTTTATATTATACCAGTAGGTGAAGTTGTTAGTATCTCATGTAAACTGACATATACTGTTGCATTTGGAGAAGATCTCAGATTAAATAAACATAGTTAGAGCTTCAATCCAGGTTCATTTTGTGTCTGCAGACTTTAGCCAATTTTTCTTTTCTTTCTTTTTTTTTTTTTATACATAAAGATCAAGATTCAAAACATTTTCAAAAGGCAGATTGTGGCAGAATGTAGACAAAACTGCTTATTGATTGACAAAATAACATTCAAGCACACAATCACTATATTAAAAGGCTCTACTTCTAGAGAATCACTAAACTTCTGGGGTCCGGTTTTGGCCCGCGGACCTTGAGTTTGACACATGCAGAGGTAGTTACAATTTTTTTTTTTAGACCTTTCAGCAGAGACAGACTTCTGCTGTTTGCAGAAGTTTTATCTTTGTTTTCAGGCAGCTACATCTCTTTGTCAAGGTCGTTTCACAGAGCTGAAATTTAACTTCTCTCAAAGAGGAAAAATCAAGAATGCACACAATCTGAGCCAAATATGGAATTATTTCCCTGTAAAATGAATCTTTTGTATTTTATCATGATATTGTTAGTAGTATAACACCATAGAATGATTTTTAAAGCACCTGTTTCTCACTAATGCTTGCCTACAAAATCTTTTACTCTCAGATTACTTCTTTAACAACATTCTGTTCTCTCTTCTCTAGTCATTGTTCACTGGGTTGTCCAGTTGGACAGTTTCCATGTTGTCCACATTGTCACCTCCTCTTTTAACTTCTTTTACCACGTCCTCTAAAACCATCTCTTAGTCTTTATAATCTAACCTGGGATGGGTGGCGGTCCGCCCCCCCCCTTTATTTGTTTTCAGTTAAGCTGAAAGTTTTTTCCTGTGCTTTTCTTAAGGCCTCAGTATTATGGCTATGTCAGTTAAAAGCTGCTCTTATTGTTGTTTTTTTAATTCATCTTTTTGTTTTAATCTGTTTATCAACTGTGAGCACTCAGGGACTGAAAAGTCCCCTTTGAAATTATAATCTGGCAAGGTTTTTTATTGTCTCTTGAATCTTTTGAATGCATAATCTCCAGTTTAAGATCCCCGTGTAGTTTTAGGATTTCAGTGATAATTAAGTTACCTGAAAATCCGTATTTTTATGCCATCGTGTACATATTTCTGTTAAATCAGAGCTTTTTCTCTGTTCTTCCCCCATTGTTCTTTGTTATTTTTCTCTTTTTAGTTTTCATTATTGCTAATTTTAGATCCCCTTGTAATTTTAAGACATCCTTTGTATCTAATTTGCCCAAAAACCCATGTTTTTTATTTTTTATCTATGACAGATCATACCTGCTCCTTTTACATAGTTCTCCATAAACTTTACCTCCCCTTCTAAGTCAATTAGTTTACTTTGTTTCTTCCCCATTATGTTTTATGTTAGTTTAATTATAGTATAAATGTCCCAGATAAAAGGTCACTGGCATGAGACTTTAAGGAGAGGACATTAACACGCCCTTCTACTGCGACTAATTCGCAGCGGTGTTAATTTTCTGGAATTAAATCCGACCTGAATCTCCAAAGTCACCAGTACGTAGTTTTAATCTGGACAAAAAAAAACACAGGACTAGCAGAATCCTGCTGATTCTATTAAAATGCTTAGTCCTCCAAACACACACAACACAGTCACACAGTTAGTTTCAGGTACCTTGTAATTTTTCTAAGTTAACTTGGTGTTATTTTATGAGCTCAATTTACTCCGTTCTTTTTACTTTTATAGCGCTTATTCTATTCCCTCGCAGGGGAATAACCCTTAGTCGTTTTATTTGGCCCCCTTCTTGGCGGGGCCCTACCTTAATTTGTCACTATTCCTTTCACGGTGGAATAAAACCATCCCAATGCAGCGTCCTTACCGGCGACGCACTACCAACGACTGTTAAGTACTTTTCTTCTTTTATTTATATAGCGCTTACTCTATTCCCTCGCAGGGGAATAATCCTCAGTCGTTTTCTTTAATCCCCTTCACGGCGGGATTGTACCAAATCTGTCACTATCCCTTTCACGGTGGAATAAAACCATCCTAATGCAGCGTCCTTACCGGCGACGCACTACCAACGACTGTTAAGTACTTTTCCTATGAACTGTATTTTAAAACTGTCTCACCTCGGAGTTGACTTCTTGGTGACTCTCTGGACCCTGTGAGAGTCACCCCGCGCCGAGGAAGGCAATAACCCACTGGCCAGGTGTGAATTCACACACACCGGGACTTTCAGCCACTCCGGCTAAAGGAGGCTGTGCAGCGGTGCTTCGCTCGACGTCAGGCTTCCCCCACGGATCCCAGAGTCACTGTTAAAGCAAAGAGAAATAAGGTTATTGAATTAATCCGGCTTCGAAGGACCAATAAATGTTAGGTATTATTTAGTCAACTCAGAGGTAAGAACGATACAGTCAGAGTTACTTGCAGCAAGGGTAGCCCACTTTGCAGTGAAACTACAAAGTTTTGACACCCTATCTCTTTATTTATATACACAATTCAACAGACAGTTCAGACAGGGTGTGTGTGTGTGTGAGACGGAAAGGAGGCTGGTTCACACAGAGATAACAATGATCTCACACACACAGGGAGGAAGGCATAGTGCAGGTGCCTTCCAACCCAAGGTTTTTACATGAGTGATAACAAGTTTTTGCACCCATCCAACATTCCCCTATTCAACAATTTTGGTAATGGAATATTTTTTCCATTACCAAAATTAAGGGCAAGAGCTAAGAGTAATCTACAGAAATAATATTCAGTCTAAGTTTACTACTTACTCAAGCTAATAAAATCCTGTGTACTTTAATTTAAAGAGGGCTTCTTAGACCTTTGTTAAAACATCTGAATGTTGACAAGCTTTTTTTACAGGAAGCTTGCAGCATTGGTCATTTTGCCCCTTCGCCATGTGATACTTTTGCAGTCTTTTGCAGTCTGAATGAAACAGCGCCACATGGTTATGAAAGGGGGGTACACATTGGGAAAGGAGCAAATTGAAAGCTGGAGTTAGCTATTGGACATTTGTACTGATACACTGAAAGGCAAGTGAAAAGAAAATGTATATTAAAATATTTCAAAATGTTTCTGCCCTGCGATGGACTGGCGACTTGTCCAGGGTGTACCCTGCCTCTCGCCCATAGACTGCTGGAGATAGGCACCAGCTCCCCCACGACCCACTATGGAATAAGCGGTAGAAAATGACTGACTGACTGATTTCTAAATTTCTAAATGTTTTTGTTGCTCTGCCCTGAAAGACAGGTGAAAAAAGTTTTTTTTAAGTCTGACCAAATTATCTTTTTCTCATGACTTTAGACGTTGGCTGCAAGTAAATAAAATTCTAGATCAAAATATTTTTAAGGCTTATTTTTTGCTCTGCCCTCACGTTTGTGTATGTTCTTGTAATACTTGGCTCTGCCACTAGAGGCACTGGAGTAAAACCACCAGTCGTCACTAAGAGCTCTATTGTTCAAATGGAGAGTTAAAGGGCTGGTTTCCAAGAATCAATTTCCCATTTTCTAAAAGCATACAAAATAGTGTAGATGTGGCACATGCTATGTTGTCATCATACCAATATGTAAATTTCCCCCACATTACCAAGCTTTTATATTCATGTGCTATAAAGAATTAACTATAGCATTGATCCAGTTTTGCAAACAGTTTGAGTTATTGTTTTTACAACTTATTATTTTTTTTTCAACATTAACGAGAAGTTCTAATTGCTCGTTGAGGTTTTGTATGCACAGCAATATTTTTGAGACATGCCAAGTGGATTTACTGGTATGATCATAGGCGGATAGTGATTTTTTTTTCCCAATTGTAACTTTTGCTCAACTTGAAAGAAATCCACCAGAACACCCTCTGAAGTCGCTCCAATTACGATACTGTGTCTTTCTGTTTTGCTGTTAACTTTTTAATAACCTAACCCTGTTTGGTCTTTCTTTGTGTCTTTATTCTGTATTTTCCCATTGTCTCTTTGCCTGTGTATCTAGAGTATCTTTTACATTTGAGGGGGTTCTATTCTCTGTAGATCATAGCTATTCTTAGTTTTATGCTCATGTCCTTTTCTAATATTTTAATGAATATGTAAGACCAAAATGAAATATTCAATTTTCTATAAAATTATTTACTGTTACATATTCTCCCAGCCTTTGATACTGAAATATTCCAGATACGTATGTGTGTGTTTCGGAGAGGGAGAAAATCTGCCCTTTTTATAATAAAATATGTCTTTAATATTGATCATAATAAATGTACATAATATTAGAGTGCTTACATGAGGTCTATAATATTGTTCAGTGTTCTTAATAACAGATCAAATGTAAACAAATGCAACTATTTCTCCCATAAATTCAGCCATAAACTCTACTTTTTAGCCAGTTGACTGAGACTGAAAAAGGAAACAGTAAATATGTTACAATACTTCCTATTCCAATCACTTTTTAGTTCTGTCATGTTAGACAAAAGTATAAATATAAAAGCAATTGAGGTTGGTTTTAGGCTTAATACATATATTTTCTTAATACATATATACATTACAACCAGACATTTCAATGTACTTTTATGTGATACGCCAACACAAAGAAATGCAGAAGTGTGAAGTGAAATGATACATGGATTTTAACATTTTTATAAATGAAAATCTGAATCTGCTAGAGAACAGTCATGAACAAACAACATCATGAATACTGTGGAACATACCATATAGGTTGGGGGTAAAGTTTTGGAGAAATTTAAAGCAAGTTTTGGTTTTCAAAAATATCCCCAGCTTTGAATATCTCACATAGTGCCTTGCAATCCATCATCTGAAAATAAAAAGAGTATGTCACAACTGCAAACCTACCAAGATATGGCTGTCCACCTAAACTGACAGGCCAGACAATGACAACATTAATCAGAGAAGCAGCCAAAAGGCCTCTCATGGTACCTGCAGAAATTCACAGGTCAGATGGAAGAATCTGTTGAGGTATGACCTCTCTATATAGCCAGCCTTTAAGGACTATTGGCTAAAAGAAGGCCTTTTTGGAAAGAAAGCCTGTTTGCAGTTTGCCATGAGACATTCAAGAGGCAAACATGTGTAAGAATGGACTCCAAATCTAAAACTGAGCTTTTTGGCCAACATGTAAAATCCTAGCTGTAGCATAAAACTAACAAGCCACACCCATGGTGACACAAGGTGGTGGCAGTATCATGCTGTGAAGATGCATACATTTGTTAGGATTGCCCAGTCATAGAGGTGACCTAAATTTAATTGAGAATCTGTGGTGAGAATTGAACATTGTTTTTCACAACAGCTTCTTGTCATTGCAATTGCATATAATTACAAATAAGAAATGTGCAATAGACAATGTGTACTTTAGTTCCCATGTTAATATCAGGAAAACTATTTGCTACATGTATTTTATTTTGCACTGTAAGGGGCATAATGCAGGAAATAGCAAAACCAAGATAACATGCTGCATCACTAGTAGTTGTTATGGTATAGTGCACTGACTGATGGGATGAAGGATCTATGAAATTGTTCACTTCTACTCTTTGAATACTTCAGTGTGTTTGAGTGTTACTGAAAGAGCTTAAAGTCCCAACACTTTGCTGCAGAGACTGGGAATATCTTTCAAAAAGATCCTTCCAAACCATACAGAAAATAGGAGTGTTTCTAAAAAGATTATTTTTTGTTAAAGCAGGCTTGGTAGTAGGTGTGCCATTTATGTTTACTCTAAAAGAAAACAAATTGGTCCTTTCACACTATCAATGGTAATTTTATCACCACACAAAGGACACCTACTTGAACTTCAATAAAAATTAGGTTGACATGTTTTCTCTTTTGTCGGAATGTAAACAAGCTGACATTGCAGGAGTAATTTCCATTGAAGACACATTCTATACATCTATAAAAACCTTTAAAAACATTATGCTTCTCTTGCCTGTAAGCCTGAAAAGCTACATTTCCAAATCACTTTAAATCACTTTGTAGATGGGCTGGTGGTGTACAGATGCATTCAGATAATTGTGCCAAGGGAAAGGTCAATCTACAGGTTTACTTTCAGTCCATCATATACAGCTATTAATGAGCTTAAAAGCTTTCTTACACGAACACGATCAGCATTTACAGTCTTTGAGTGTTCTTCATCTAAATGCGCTGCAGTTTTTTTCAAGCACTTGGTCCTCGCTTTTTAATTGCATGCACCTTTTTTCAGTGTATACAAAATGTGCACTGAAAGTAAAAAGGCCAGGCAAAGATTTTAAGCAAAAATGACTAACTGCAAACTAAAACAAATGACTGTTGAAATTAATCAACCAAAAGGTATTCAGTTTGAGTTTAACAGTTTGATGTTATTAATATAGTCAACAGCCAAAATAGAAACATACAGTATGTTTCCGACATATTTTTATGGTAGCATTTTCTAGACTCAAATTTCTAGAGTTTTTAGCTGATGCTTTAAGTTATACAAATGTTCTCTGGAAATTTATAGCAGATATTTGTACAGTGGTAAGGCTTTAAACGTGGAACATGCAAAATTGGATGGATGGATGGATGGATGGAGCAAAAGCTAAAGGACAAATGAAAAATACAAATATTGAAGCTATTCAAGAACTTTACAAGATGCAAGTAACCACGTCAGCGAATACACGTAATTGAAATAGGCCTTAATTTTCACTATAAAAAAGCTTCACTTGATGTAAATAACATTTTTATTGTATAATATCATACTTAACAGCTGCATTGCGGTTTTGTACTTTCTTTTTATGTCTTCAGTGTTTTTATCTATCTCGCAGAGAAATGAATTCTATCAGACATTTCAGAAGTGCACCGGGAGGCTAACCACAGCAAACTTTAAATCTTAATTTCCTGTGCTCAGAAAGCGATATTGTGCTCTTTCCAAAAATCAATTTCAAACCAACAAACAATACATTAGCATGCTGAAGCCGCAGTAGGGCTTGATGCTGCGAGTCACCAGTGAAACATGGGTGGAATGTGTAGAACTTTGAGTCATCCTCAAAGTTCATGGTATTTAGAATTTCAACTCCATCAAAACACAGCCTGTTTCACACACACCCCCCATAAAATCAATGCAATCAGCTGGCGAAAACGGTACTGTTCCACATCCTCAATCTGTCTACAGCAGCTTTAACTTTAGGCAAAACAACTGCAGCTGATTGCACGTAATGAAATCATTTAGGTTTTAGGCATTTTTCTGAAAGAAAAAGGAATGTAATTCCATTGAAGATTCCCCATCAATTGTATTTTCCTTCTTTTAAGCATAATGTAAATTTGAAGGTTTCCCTTTTTAATAGAATTTTTTTTTTCTTATACAAAAAGGTGTTTTTTGTTTTTCACCTGTTAACAGTCATGTAGTCGCTGAGCAATCCAGCGCTCCTGTCGATTTCAGTGCAGGGATGACCTCACTTGTTATTGAGTTCATTCTGCGGAGGCCATTTGAAATCATTTACAGTCTGAATTGGCAACCATGCTGTGCTCTATCGATAGCGGACACAGTGGGGGGATGTTTTCTATACAGAATTTGGTAAAATAAAAACACACCTGCAGCTCTAAAGTCTACTTTCCATAATGTTTGATCTGTTACATGTGGTGGTATGGCATCATTACTGGAAAAAGAAAGCAGTGGGACAGAGTTAACAGCATCAACAGCTTGGCCTTTTTGTTCGATGAAGCCTGGTAGGTGTCTACATTCTCTGGCTCCTGCAGAGGTGAAATGACTGAAGCAAGTTGACTGGTTTGATTAAAAACCGCACACCACTTAAATCTGCTTCAGCTCTACCTTATGGTCTAATCTTAATTGTTTTTAAAATGTAGCATCCTGCTGTAAAAAAGCCTGAAATATTTGATATCTTTTCAGAGTTTGTAAGGCAACAATGTTGGGATGTTTTTTAACATAGCTACCATTTAAAATCTATGTGAGGATGTGTACAGACTTTTCATCAACAGATTTCCACTTTTATAGGATTCAAAAGAGTGTCCCAAGTGACAGTCTTCAGTTCTGTCACGGCTTGTGTAGCGGACGACCCCGGAATGCAGACAGACAGGCAGCATGGCGGTAGGTGAAATGAGTTAATGAACAAAAAACTTACTTCAGAAGGTGATGGCAAAAACAGACATGGGAAGGCTTGGCATGAGCAAAAGGACGACACATGAACAGAGTGAGTGAATGATCCAAAACGTTTCCGCGAGGAATGAACAGAACAGATATGTATATATAGAACAAGAATAAGGTGAAACGAGGAGACTGATTTGCTTAGTGCAGGTGAACTGAATAAAGTTAATTGACAGACAGGAGAGAACACAACGTGACTGGAGCAAAACAGAAATTCGAGGATACAAACTAATAGAAACATAACTAGAAATACATGAAACTAAAGCATAACCACATCCAAAACCTAACTTGACAAAACATGAACTAGAAGACAAAAACTAAGCTTGAGCAGGAAAATAATAAACAGAAGAATGATTCAAAACCTTAACTGTGAGAAACATAAGAGGAAAAACCCGCAACCAAAAACCAAACAACCCCAAATCATAACAATTGCCTCCTTTAGAAAAAATTAACATACTCCCACAGGAAGATTATAATTTAATCTTGTCAGTGATTTCTTGGTTTGCTGGGTAGCCCAGTTGGTAGGATTGAGAGAACTTTCATTAGTGGTGACCAGGAAACATCTTGATCAGATGGGCATCTAATTTTGGATATTTTCTGGACACCATCTCATCGGCTCTTTTGGAAGTAGAGGAGCAGCAGCTTTAGTTAGAACCAGTGGCGTGCACAGACATTTTGGGGGGCAGGTGCTCAAGTGGGAAAAAAGGGCACCTTGTGGGGCACATGGAGCTGTCGGTTGCCTTTGTAGTGTGAGATTTATTACAGACACAACATGAACATAATTTATATGTATTACTAAGCACCCCCAAAACAAACTGTCCTGTGGGTTGAAGGGAAATGACCACCCAGGAAAAAAAACTCAAAACAAGAATGCATTTGACAAAATTCTTAAGATTAATAAGGCAACAAAATTATCATAGACTGATTTAAAGTTAGATTACTGATTCACAACCTGAACTTCTTGAGTCAAATTTGAAACTTACGTTATCCTTCATTTTTTTCCTTTTTACACACTGAGCACAATGTGTTTGTCATGACTATATCATTCTGTACTTTTATCACAAAATGTCTTCTGCACCAAATAACCGTATGTTGTAGCAAAGTAGGTTACACTGCCAAATTTGCCAGGTAGGTCACACTAAATGAGTTATCTTCAGAAATGTGAGGAACCAATGACCATTTTACAGTGTAAATCAACTATACCCAGAAAATGAGTTATAAAATCTTTATAGTCAAAATGAAACCAACAGCAGAGAATATGATCATAAGAAGAATCATCTATACTTCTGCATGTAGCCAGTGTGATATATCACAGAAATTATTCTTAGAGAATAAAAATTAATGAGATTACAAGTCCTGAGAACTGATAAGAGGTCTGCTTTTTAGAAATTAAAATACTCTGATCACATCATCATTTTTACACACACAGAAGTAGAAAATACAACTTAGCCTACATGCTCCACATTTACTGAACTTTATTAAAGATATTTTAGTAGTGTATGAATTGTAATGTTAACCAGCTCATTTGGCCGTATTTCCAATTAAAAAAAAACATGAGTCAAACAGAAGTCATCATAAACCATTATAGCAAATGTAATACCAACATCTATGAGATAGATTTTAATTTATTTTTTTTCTTCTAATTTAATCTAAGAGTTCAATCGTAGACATTCTCCTGGTGCCTGGTGGTGGCCATAGAAGACATAGCGGGTAAAGGTATGCCATTGATTGGCCTGTTCTGTTTAGATAAAATGGTGGCAGGTGAAGTTTTAACTTTTTCATCTGAAGTTTAGGAAGCAAGTATATTCGCTTTGTTTGTTTCCTGGATGGTTAGCCGGCCTGTCGGCAGGGCAGGGCTCTATCTGACGGTGGAGGGGAGGAGAGAAGAGGTAAGCTGGACCAGCGCAGGTCCAACTCTCTGCTCTGCTCACAGACCGTCTCTGTTGAGAGACACACGAGGCAGGACACGTATGTGTGTTGGCGAAAGGGGGGGGAATTTCAAAACATGGGGCACTGGTATTATAGGCCTTTAAATTCAGAAATTTTACCTTGGGCCCCACACTATACACTGTAAAAAAAAAAAAAAGATTTCAGGAGGGCACTTTTTTCTCCAAAGGATAAAAGGGCAGGTGCTCTAGCACCACCTACCTCATGCTAAATTTTGAGACTTCTCTTTAACAAATGAGCATTGCAGGGCCAAACCAAATTCCATGGTTTCATCTGCCACCCATCAGATCCTCCTGTTGATATCTGGGTTTATTTTCAGTTTTATGCCTATAGTTTGACTGCTTCCTCTTTGTTGGATTTCATGTGTTGCTACGGTCACGGTTACCTTTATTTCAATAAATGTTTCTATGCTGAAATAAGCTTTCCTGCTACCTCCCTCCTGTGAGCAATTCCATCAGGATGTATGACACTATAAGTCATCTTTGACTTTTGAGGTGTCCATGATGTTGTCTATCAAATTGAATGCAGCTGTCCAACTGCAATGGGTTGTTATTCTTCTTGTCAAAGGTGATTATAGGGGACTTCTAAAGGCTTTTCATATCTCACATATAGGAACTGGCTATTGGCATCCCTAAAAACAACCACTTACAATGCCTTGCAAATGTATTCATACACCTTGTACGTTTTTCACATTTTGTCATGCTACAACCACAAACCTCACTGTACTTTCCTGGGGTTTGATGTTATATACCAACAAAAAGTAGGACATAATTAAGTCAAACCGATTTTCTAATTATTTTCCAAATTAAATTCAAAGTTCTAAAAAGATGGTGTGCATTTAAATAATAGGGAAAAAATGTGGAGTAAATGTTAACCCCTTTAACAGTTTGTCCCTCTAGCTTGCCAGTTGATGCATAATCTGTACATACCCTTCCAAGGTAAATTGGAAGGGTATGCACCATGTACCCTTCCAAGGTGCATGGTGTAGGCAGGAATTTACCTTGGATGTAACCTTGGCTGTAACCATACAAATGCGCCACAGAGCCCTCTGACCACCATCAGTAGGCAAGGCGGGGGAAATATCTTGCCCAAGGGCACAACGACTGAGACAGATATAGCATACCCTTCCAAGGTGCATGTTGGAGGTATTTGGGCACCATATTGCAATCAGAGTTATACACAAATATGCAGTTTCACCAATTTGAATATTAAATTCCTGCATTCATATCTATAGTATGTGTTCTATTCAAAATAACAATCTCTAATTAATTTAGCATCTGTTTGAGAGCAAGAATTTTTTTTTTTTTATATAGCTCATTGTAAATAAATTCAGACAGTAAATTATTAAAACAGGGTTAGGTTATAAAGCAATATCCCAAGCTTTAAACATCCCACAGAGTACTCTTCAATCCATCATGGAAAAGTATGGCACAACTGCAAACCTAGCAAAACCTGTCAGTTCACCTAAACTGGCAGGTTGGGTAAAGAGAGCATTAATTAGTGAAGCAGCCAAAATGCCCATGGTAGCTGTGGTAGAACTGACCCATAGAGAGACCCATAGCTCAGGTGGGTAAATCGTTCAACAGTATAACTATTATTTATGCAGTCCACATATCTGGCCTGTATGGAAAGATTGTCAAGAAGAAAGCTATTAAAGAATTAAAGTCCAATTTTCATTTTATCACAAACTATTTCAGTTAACAGGAAGAAGTTGCTGTGGGTAGGCAAGACCAAAATTGAAACTAACACTGAGCATCACCTTTAATACACCATCTCCAGGATGAAACCTGGTGGTGGTAGCGTATTGCTGTGGGAAAGACTTACTTTAGCAGGGATGTGGCAGCTTTAAGAGATGATGGAAAGTTTATGGTTGTTGTACTCAGGGCATTGAGTGGGAACTTAAATGTACATGAATGAGGAGGGATATATTAGGGCAACGGACTGATGTGTATGTAAGCAAGTGGGTCTGCCGGACTCCAGTCTCAGAACATAAAATAAGCTATTGAGGAATGTAGAACAGTTGTAACCTGACAAAATGTGGAAAGGGTTAAGGGTTGTAAATAATAATTTTACAAGGCATGAATCAGGTTTCTTGGAAACTACACGATAGACATCCTGAAAGGGGGTTTTCTGAAGTAAAACTGTAACTTTTGAAGCCTTTCAAGGCATTAACAGGATAAGGTCATGTATTGACAGCTGGACTCTTTATCAGGTGGATTATAAGGACATCAGTGGCATTTTTCATTTGCATTAAATTGTCATAACATTTTACATACTTAAGGGTTGCTTGTCATAATTTAGTTTTTTGTAATCCCTTAGATTTAAAAGCTTATGGCAGCAATTTGATTACAGTTTAAAAAAGTATTCCAAAACAATGAACATGTCTGTTTCCATGCTGGAACCAGTCCAATTGTTGATGTCTGCCAGGCTTCCACGTGTTAATTGTGCTGTGCATGTGTGAATCTTGTTCTGTGTATTTGGGAAAATTGAGACCGTTTTACCTCCATAGGCTTCCAGATAATTCTTTTATGTTGTGCTGGTGCGTTGGCATAATGTTCAATCATAAACTCCCATCTGCCTGTTTCCCTCTTGACAAGGCCCTCGGTGATCTTTTGCATCATTTTTGACTGTGATCTACAGCTACAAATGCGAAACATTCTCCTACTTAACATGTGAGTTCTGTAGCTGGAATCAGTAAAGCATAAGACTTTGCTTAACTAACTCCTTCACAGCTCATTAATGACAAACAAATCAACGTTATACTACAAGACAGATAGGACAGATGGGAGGATGAAATAGGAAAAAAGATGATGTAGCAGCAAGTAAAATGGAAATGTTTAGTAATTAGAGTGTTTACCTTTGGAAGACTAGTACACCAAAGAAGTACAACAAGGATGCAGCTTGTACAGGTCCTTCTCAAAAAATTAGCATATTGTGATAAAGTTCATTATTTTCCATAATGTAATGATGAAAATGTAACATTCATATATTTTAGATTCATTGCACACTAACTGAAATATTTCAGGTCTTTTATTGTCTTAATACGGATGATTTTGGCATACAGCTCATGAAAACCCAAAATTCCTATCTCACACAATTAGCATATTTCATCCGACCAATAAAAGAAAAGTGTTTTTAATACAAAAAACGTCAACCTTCAAATAATCATGTACAGTTATGCACTCAATACTTGGTCGGGAATCCTTTTGCAGAAATGACTGCTTCAATGCGGCGTGGCATGGAGGCAATCAACCTGTGGCACTGCTGAGGTCTTATGGAGGCCCAGGATGCTTCGATAGCGGCCTTTAGCTCATCCAGAGTGTTGGGTCTTGAGTCTCTCAACGTTCTCTTCACAATATCCCACAGATTCTCTATGGGGTTCAGGTCAGGAGAGTTGGCAGGCCAATTGAGCACAGTGATACCATGGTCAGTAAACCATTTACCAGTGGTTTTGGCACTGTGAGCAGGTGCCAGGTCGTGCTGAAAAATGAAATCTTCATCTCCATAAAGCTTTTCAGCAGATGGAAGCATGAAGTGCTCCAAAATCTCCTGATAGCTAGCTGCATTTACCCTGCCCTTGATAAAACACAGTGGACCAACACCAGCAGCTGACACGGCACCCCAGACCATCACTGACTGTGGGTACTTGACACTGGACTTCTGGCATTTTGGCATTTCCTTCTCCCCAGTCTTTCTCCAGACTCTGGCACCTTGATTTCCGAATGACATGCAGAATTTGCTTTAATCCGAAAAAAGTACTTTGGACCACTGAGTCCAGTGCTGCTTCTCTGTAGCCCAGGTCTGGGGAATGCGGCACCTGTAGCCCATTTCCTGCACATGCCTGTGCACGGTGGCTCTGGATGTTTCTACTCCAGACTCAGTCCACTGCTTCCGCAGGTCCCCCAAGGTCTGGAATCGGCCCTTCTCCACAATCTTCCTCAGGGTCCGGTCACCTCTTCTCGTGCAGCGTTTTCTGCCACACTTTTTCCTTCCCACAGACTTCCCACTGAGGTGCCTTGATACAGCACTCTGGGAACAGCCTATTTGTTCAGAAATTTCTTTCTGTGTCTTACCCTCTTGCTTGAGTGTGTCAATAGTGGCCTTCTGGACAGCAGTCAGGTCGGCAGTCTTACCCATGATTGGGGTTTTGAGTGATGAACCAGGCTGGGAGTTTTAAAGGCCTCAGGAATCTTTTGCAGGTGTTTAGAATTAACTAGTTGATTCAGATGATTAGGTTCATAGCTCGTTTAGAGACCCTTTTAATGATATGCTAATTTTGTGAGATAGGGATTTTGGGTTTTCATGAGCTGTATGCCAAAATCATCTGTATTAAGATAATAAAAGACCTGAAATATTTCAGTTAGTGTGCAATGAATCTAAAATATATGAATGTTAAATTTTCATCATGACATTATGGAAAATAATGAACTTTATCACAATATGCTAATATTTTGAGAAGGACCTGTATGCAGATTGGTCCTGCAGCTGCAGGATGTCAATAAAAGTTAGCTCATTCTGACAAGTGCTTATTTATTTCATGCTCTATAATGTCTTTAGATTTAGTGTTTGACACAAAAAAATGCAATTTCTTTATGAATTTTGTGTAGTAAAATAAATTAATCTCTTACAAACATTTCCAATTTAAGTATATACATTTTTGTTTCATATTTTGGTTTATCATGGTAAATGGCTTGTACTTGTATAAGCACACTACAGTCAGTCATTCACCCATTCATACACAAATTCACACACTGACAGTGGTAAGCTACATTGTAGCCACAGCTGCTCTGGGACAGACTGACAGAAGTAAGGCTGCCATACAAAGGCGCCACAGAGCCCTCTGACCACCATCAGTTGACAAGGCGGGTGAAATATCTTGCCCAAGGACACAACGACTGAAACAGATATAACGAGGGCTTGAACCGGCAGCCTGCCGGTCACAAGATGAACCCCTACCCGTGGCGATGGTGGTAGGTGAATTTTGATTTTTGTCATAAATGACAAAAAACAGGTGCTATCATAGAACTGCAATGGCCAGTTTATTTAAAGCACATTTAAGCAACAAGAGAATTAAAAGTGCTGTACATGATGAAGACATAGGAAAAGAAAGCACATTTTAAAAATGGAAAAATGAAACCATAAATCAGCTACTTACCACACCAGCAATGCTCCTAGAAAGTTTGACACATCCAATATATTTCATTCCACTTCACGATTGTGTCCCACTTGAATTTTATATCTTTATGTTTGAAGCCTGAAATGTGGCAAGAGGTTGACCAGTTCAAGGGGGCCGAGTACTTTCGCAAGGCACTCTATATTGGGTTCATATATTTGTAAATCCGACTCTAAGGGCTTCACCAGTCATGGACCTCACCACACGTCACTGAACTGAGATCTAATATAGCCTAGGAAATACCAAATATGTTCATGTTACAGGATATTATTATATCACAAATAATCCCAACAACAATTTATTAAGAACAATCATTAGGCCTACATTGATACACGAACCGGTAGAATAATGATAACCAGGGGTGTTTTCATTGTAAATCTGATTTGTCAGATATTTTATGATTAAAATAAAGAAAATAAAAAATAAAATAAAACATTGTTTTCCGCTTTGTTGTTATGTTGTTAAACAGGTTTGCAGAACGTCTGCTGACAAAACAACCGTTTTTCCCTTTTTTTCATATCAACCAATTGTCTTTAATAAAAAAAAAAGTAAAATAGAAGTTCTTCATTCCTTAAAAACGGTTTTGTGCGTCCTGGTGTCTTAAGAGATTATGTGACGGCCGTTCCTGACTGGCGTTGCATTCAGAAAACGAAACAATGACCCTGACAAGCTGCAAGATGTCCTGATTATTTTTTTATTCTATTATTTCAAAAATGTTCACACGAACAGGGAAGTATGGAAGCAAATCGTTACCATATTTCAATGAAAATGCATTTTCAGAAATGCTTTTTCATTTTAAGAATGTGGCTGCGTTGTTTGACTCATAAAGGAAATTAGTAATCAATAATCCTATTTGCATTTTAATTTTCTTCTTCAAGACTGCTAATTCTTTAACTTAATTAAAATGAAAAAGAAAAAGACATTTGAGATTTATTGTTCAAAATGTACCCCAGCAAATAGATACCAAAATTCAATTTGAAATGTAAAATTTGAAAATGAAAAAGCATTTCCAGAAATTCTTTTTCATTTTAAGAATGTGGCTGCATTATTTGACCCATAAATAAAATTAGTAATCAATCATCCTATTTGCATTTGCATTTTCTTCTTCACGACTGCACGTTTTATGCCATAAACAAAAAGAAAAGAAAGCAGACATTGCTTTTTCGTTTTCGTAGTCTGCCCGCAAAGTACTGCCCAGAACTCAGAAACGATAAAGCATTCCGAGCGGCGGGCACAGCAGAGTGACGTCAGCAGCCGCTCTTCCTCAGCTCCCTGCTGACCGAGCTACCCATCATGTTCGGTAGGGGGCGCTGTGCACCTCTGCATTGCATTACATTGCAAACGTGCCGAAAAATTGATTGAATTGCAGCAAGGGCCGAGCTCAATTTGTGGCAGTGGCAGGCAGAACTGGCCCCCTGCCCCCTCCTATTCCAGCGCCACTAGATTTGTTACTAATTAGCTTTCCACATTGGTAATCCCACTCAGCTTTAAAAAGTACAGGTGACTTATAATCAGTGTTTGGACTTATAACATATTGAACATATTGATTTTACAGTTTTATAGATGAACAAGGAAGGAAGCTCATCACCTTCAATCTTTACAATCACCTGCTGACATTTTATTGAAAGAATTGTGGAGGAATGCATTAATGTTGCTTTTCAAGTTTATGTACCAAGTCAAGGGAACAAAAGAGAGCTTTTTCTGCCTTTTTTTAAATGTGTTTTGCCTTCATTCTTAGTTTTGGAAATTCCCTTCATTGAATTAAAGCTCATTAGTGACATTAAAGCATGCACATCTCCAGTAATAATAGGGGAATTATATTTATTACTTCATGCAACAAACACCTTCTTCAGTTTTTATCAGAATACAGCACAATGGTGTCAAATCTCAAACAGTACAGGTAAATAGTTTTGCTCTGTTTTTTATTCTTGTGCTTGAGCATTCATTAGTGTGTTAATTTTTTTTAAAGAGCTGTAAATGCATCTGCCTAATATGATTATTGTCATCAAAATTCATTGCTGTTTATGTCCTGCTGTGACAGAGCTTACTTAAAATTAGCATGAAATAGATTGTCTAGAAGTGTCATTTGGGTACAACATGCTGATTAAGTGAGGACCACATTTTGCTCTTCGGTTAATCTCCACATCTCTCGAAATATTAAAAGAGAGCAGCAGTCTGTCATTAGGCAGAAAAAAGCAAGTCCCTCTGAAATGGCTACCTCAATGTGGCTTGAACTTCTCATCCAAAGGCTAGAATCTAATCATGCCCACAATAAGCTAGTAGTTCTCCGAATACATGTTTTGCACCATAGACCCTATGTGAATACCTTCCTGCCACTGTTCTGGGAGTAATACAATTGATCTTACAAAGCAGCTGAAATCTAAAAAAAAAAAGGTTTTTGCCCTTTGAACATAGAGATAGGTGTTCCACATGTTCAGAGCTGCGGAAAGCTGCAGACACCTCCAAATTGTGCACAATCTGATTACTGAGAAAAAAAAATGTAATTATCTATGCTTCTTTATTTTTTTTCTTTTGAACTTCAGAATGAAAGTTTATTTTTAAATCGGTATCTTTGGTGAAAACAAGAGATTAAACATGAAAAACATCCAGAATGAAAGCAAAGCTTGATTTAACCTCCAAAGGAACAGAACCAAGCGACTCAATGAGTACGCAGCAAGAGAACCACTACCAGGGTTCAGAGAAAATACCAGAACCATGTTCCAATGACAGCAGAACCAGCCGTTACTGTTTTGTCAGCTTTAAGTTGAGATCGAAAGGATTGTGCAACAGGATTGGTTCAGGCCCATGAACGATTCAGGGTGAAACCCATTAACCTACTCAGTCTTTACAGAACTGTCGCTCAGCTCAAGCTGAACCTCACGGTCGACCGTTCGGTTAGTACTGGGTTCAAATCAACACTGTTGTAAACATTATTTCTTTCCTTTAGATCTGAAGGAACATCTGCGGAAATCTTCAGCTTAAAAGTCCACTCTAACCAATAAAGTCCAATAGCTCATTAGATCCTGAGTTGAGACTGAATGACATTTAAAAAACAGTAACAAGTTAACTTTTTTATTGCTCTAAAACATTTTTTTAAATTCTTAAATTTAAAGCCAAACAGAACAATGCAAACAATACATTTTCCTATCATCATTGATCAGCAGTTCAAATAAAAAAAATCCGTCTGGAAAAAAATAATAAATCTGTCCCAGAACTCAAAGAAAACCAGAAATGAGGTTCAGGATGGGGTCGACCATTGCAGGGGTGGGGCACTGCATGGTGCTCTCATGCCCTCAAGGCCCACATCCCAAGACCCAGTTGATGAGTGGTGTTGCATATGTAAGGGTGGAGTGGGTGGGCTCCAAAGCACCTGCATGAATTTCATCCTGCCACAGATTCAAAATGCCGACTGAGGCCAGGGACCCCCAAGAGATCCCCAAAGACACCAGCAGGAGCCTCCCATATACACTCATCAGTATTGAAGACTATAACGCAACATGCTGCAGGGGGTTTTTAGCGTTAACAGGAATTGGAAATCCTCCCACTGATGACCTTCAGATTTAAGGTTCAGGTCAAATACAATAAGTGATTAAATAAATGCATCTCAGACAGAAAAATGTGCACATTCATGAGCAGTAAAAAAGAAAAGCACTAGAGCTGCTCCTCTTGGCCCTCACGCTGTAGGAGAAAGAGAAGGCTCTAATCTTCTGCAGTGTCCCGTCCCGCCTGCTGTGTATATTTCTCTGGGAGTCATGTCAGTGAGCTGGGGAAGAACTCTCCAGTTTCTGTGGGGTCGGCTTTGGTGTGAGTGTGGTACTTGTGTTCCTTCGGTTCTCTGCCTCCACTTCCTACATGTGGTTGCGCTGTTGACCTGAGCTTCTTTTAAGTCATTCCGGAGCTTTTCTGCAGCTTTCTGTTGTTCTATACGTTTCTGCTTGGAATCAACTTTTTTCATTCAGTTTCTGCTTCCTTTAGCTGCTGCTTTGATGAGACTTTCTGCTCTTCCAGTTTCTGAATCAGCTGTTGCACTTGCTGATCTGTGGCTTGTGTTTTCTCCTAAAGCTTCGTTTTCAGCAGCTCAGCTTCCTGTTAGGAAGTCTGATGTTGGGATTCGATCTAGGCTTTGAGTTCCCTTAATCTTTCTTCTGAACATTCACTCTCAGCTGATCTCCTTCATGTTTGGAGGTTTCTCGTTGGAAGTCGAACTGAACTCTGAGTTCTTTCTGCTCTTCTTTCTCCTCACCTTCTTTTTCAGTTCTTCTATTTGCTGCTCTAAAGCAGCTTCTGTCTGTTTCAGTTTCTCAGTGAACTGATCAGAACCCAGCTGTTTCTGTGTTACTTATTCTAGCTCATGCTTCAGTTCCTGGATTTGTTTTTGCTTTGTCTTGATGTTTTTAATTTAAATTTCTATGCTTTCAAAGAGAAACCCTGGCAATGTATTTAGTGACAGTGAAAGGAGGAGTTGGAAGAAGAGCAGGAGGAGGAGGATGGGAAAGAGAAGGGAAATAGTGAACAGTGGCTCAAATGATATATAAGAATTTTACAAAAGCGACAGGATGAAACAACCAACATCAACAACATAAGGTTTCATAACCTTGGTTTGATGATCTCAAGTAAAGGCCATATATGTTGAATTTTATGTGCATGAACCCTTTATTGTGCTTTTTGATATATGTGTGAAGAGTTGTGTCAGGTTAAAACTAATATTATTACTGGCAGAGCGTGGTGAAATGGTCTTGGAGATCCTGGAGAGCATAGGGCAGTTTCAGTCTGGTGTGAAATGGGCCTAAACTATGGTAGCATTAAATCACTCTGTTGAAAACAGCATTGACTAAAACATTTATACTTCGAATGTTGGACATTTCTGTAAGGAGATTTACCAGCTACAACAATAAGAAAATGTTTTATCCTATGCTTTTACACATAGAAAAAACTAAATACAAGGTCAGTTCAGGAGTACAGAGCATGATTAAAAAAACAAGATTTAATAAAAACTATTTTTTTAAAACTCTGAAATTTAAGATCTAATAAAACTCTAAAATAGATTCAGCAGTTGTGATGTACAAATTGATCCTGCTCCTCCTACACAAAAATAAAAGAAGAAGCCTCACTCCTTCCCGATTTCTTTCTGAGAAGCACATGCCCTCAGGAATTTTAGTTTCCAAGCATGAAGACAGAAAAGGGGGTTATTGTTTGTTTTGGTGTGGGAGTAGAAGACAAGAGGTGACGGGAAAGGATTCCTGGTGAAGGGTTGAGATAGGAATGTGCTGGAAATGCAAAACATGTCTGGATTGATAAATGAAAAATGGGAAGAAGTGCAGTGGCATAGCAAAATAACTGGCTGAGAGAGTTTGCGTGTCAAACGGGATGACTGACGGCAAATGAAGGAACGCTGGATAAAGCTGAGCAAGCAGGTTGGCTCTATTGGAAGAGTGGTGGACCTGACGTACAGAGCAAGTGTGCCTAAGAATGGGCAGAATCATTAGGAAACGAACAGCTGAGCAAAAATGTAACGAGGCGATCATCTGTGAAATGCACAGGTGGACTGTCTGAGCTGAAACACAAAGACTGGTTTAAGGAAAAGACCAGGAAAAGAAAAACTACCTATATTTAGCTAACTCATTGCAATTCTTAATCAGTCTTTTTGTCAGGATCTGTGCTTTGTGTGTCTGTTGGTGCTTTTACTGTGCTCAGCCCCTAGATGGCGTGGAATCTGGAGGAGAGGTGACAGGTGTTCGCTATTCCCCTGATTATTCTGCAGAAGACTATTTAAGAAGGAGGCTGCCAACAACTCACTGAGTGTTGCCCTTAGTGGTACTACTCAGCTACATTACCTTTGCCTTTGACCTTGCCTTGTACACCAAGTAACTTTGTCTTTGTATCCTGCAGGTTTCCTGAACCTGATTTTGCTTTGCATTGAATCCTGCCTGGATAAACTGTCTTCTGGAAGGAAGCAATCCAGTTCCATGAACAAAGACTCAAGTTTCTCATGACTTCATTGGATCACCCCGGCTGGCAGCCTCCTGATTCCTGCGTACCTTGGACCTCCATCTGCGAACCCTGTCCACCCTCCTCCCTCCATCGCACCTCGTGGATTACAAACTCTCCTGGCTTACCATATCCACCAACTTCAGTCTCACCGGCAAACAACCACTTGGTTTCTCCACTCTCCCTCTGGCGGATCCCTCCACCATTCTTTGTAAGACAGATTTATTATTTTTATGAGTTCAGCCTCAGAGTTATCCCTGCTTACGTTCTTGTTTATTTCTACAGTTTGCATCCTGGTTCCAGTTCCCTGCATTATTCACCCAGTTGTAAATAAACACTTTACCGAACAATACCGTCTCCTGAATTGCTTTCTGCATGTGGGTCAAATCCTTTAAATTCAATATGACACTTTTAAGCATAGATTTATCTACTTATTTATTTGTCTAAGTGATTTTTACTTGTATAAGTAGGACACACTTTTGCTTTATTTTTTTGCTATTCTAGAAATAAGGATAATCTTACAATTATTTATTTATATGTTTATATTTAGTGTTAGTTCATTATCTGAACTTTTGTATTTACCAGCCAGGAATGTAAAACTGTAAAATGCCATTCTTACCATTTTATTCAGATGAAAGTAGGCCAATATATATATATATATATATATATTTTTTGCAGTACTAGCCATTTTGCTTTTGTTATTTTTTTGAAAGTAGGCAGACAGGAAATGGGAAGAGGGGGGAGACATATAGCACAGGTTTCTGGGGTTGGGACTCAAACCCAGAACAGCTGGGTAATCTTACATTTTCTGTCATAATATAATTTATACAATCCTCTAGGGGTTCAAAAATAAAAATAAAAAATCTCCATTTGGGAAATTTAAACCATTAATGTCAGAATAAAGGGTGGCACAGTGCCACAGATGGTAGCACTGTTGCCTTACTGCAAGAAGGTCCTGGGTTTGACTCCCAGCTGGCGTTGTTTCTACATGGAGTTTGCATGTTCTCCCCATGCATGCGTGGGTTCTCTCTGGGTACTCTGGCTTCTGCCCAGTCCAAAAACATGACTGTTAGGTTAATCGGTCTCTACGTTGCCCTTAGATGTATGAGAGTGTGCATGGTTGGTTGTCCTGTGTGTGTCTGTGTTGCCCTGTGATGGATTGGCAACCTGTTCAGGGTGTACCCTGCCTCCCTCTCATAGACTGATGAGGATAGGAACCAGCTTCCCCACAACCCACTATGGAAGAAGCAGTAGAAACTGAATGAATGTCATAATAAAATTTGTTCAATTATAAAACAAATGAGGAAACAAGGAAACTGACACAAATAAATAAGTCAAACAAATATATAAATGAAACAAAACTGAAAAACAATTAAATATAACAATGTGTAAATAAATAAAATAGACAAATAACTGAGTCATCAAGCAAATAAGTGAATGAACAAAAACACCAACAATATATTTAAAATGACAAAAAATAACTTCTCAGTTGTGTTGTTTTCAAAGCCCTATTCTATTTGGCCAGATGTGACCAAAATAAATAAGCTTGATCACACCACACATAAATTTTAAAGGCAGAAGCTCACTATTACTAACAAGCAGTGAGCAGTGAACAGCCCTGATCCTTTTTCACCTCTAGGGGTGTGTTTCTATGAACTTTAAATAACCTTTAAACTGTTATTTGATTTGAGGTCATTTGCCTTTGGGCAGGTTTTCTCTAATTGGCAAATTCCTTCTTTCCTGACATTGCCATTTTAGGCCCTCACATGTCTGTCAATTGCTCCCCCTGCTGAATATAAGCTTTCTCTTCCAACTGCAGGCCCCACAGAGAGAAATCAGTTGGAGTTTTCATGAAGCAATGTCATTGTTACGCTGTGGCTAATTTATACCCAGGAGTAACTTTGTGTTTGGTTTTTTGTTTTTTCAATTTGTGTTGTCCCTAAATTGTATTAATGAGAAGACAAATGAATCATGACACCTAATGTTTAGGTCAAAGGGATTTTATATATCAGCACAGAAAGGTTATAAGCATAGTTTAGTGCAGAAATTCCTCCTACATTTAGAAGAATATGAGATGTGAAGGCTTAAAAGTAAAATAGCTCCATGCTTATACATTTTGCATGGATGCTTCCATATAATTTATTATGTTGTTCAGACAATGTTACTTTAGCAGAGTTTGTTTTCTAACTAAACAACAACAGATTTTTCCTGTTACTTTTTGGTCATCTTTATAAACTGAAAGCCTACTGTTCTACTGTATGTGCTCTCTGTCTGTAGCCATGTGTCATGTTTTGTTGTGTAATTGTGTCCCTGGCAGGTAGCAACAAAAGAACGTTTGTGCCAAGAGGAGGGGTTTAGCTTGAAACATCTCCAACCAAGAGTTGAAAGGCAGCACATATGGTCACATGAAGCATGGGCATAGCAGATGGACCCTCTTATTTTAGTGTAGTTTTATCAGTAGGCTCTCATTATGTTAACTTTCTGAGTGCACCTTAGTAAGAGGCCCATCAGCAGAACAGGCCAACATTGTTTTTCTGGGTTAGGGCGCTCTACCTCAGGAAAAAGTGGAAATATGGAAGCAGCTAAAATGCTTTAAAACATCAAATCCTTTGTGTCATGTGTTAGCTATTTCTCTTTTTTTACATTAAAAGATTGTCGTTAAAACTCATTTCTGCTGTTGTCAAAATGTTGTGATTTAATTAAATATTGCCTTTTAAAAGTATTTACATGCCTTAAACGTTTTCACTTATATTTTATCTGGTTTATCTGAATTTTATGAAAAAAAACAGAAAACAGTGAATAATCGTGACAATGAAGTAAAATAATAAATGTTTGTTTTTTTAACCAATAAAAATATAAAACTACTGGATCTGTTTACAGCATAGTTAATAGTTTTACACTCCACAAATCTGGATTTTATAGAAGAGTGTACGAAAGAAAGGTATTGATGTATAAAAAAAAGTCACAAGAAGTCCAATTTAATGTTTGCCACATGCCATCTAATAGACACAACAAACATGTGGAAGAAAGTACTCTGCTCAAATGAAACACCAACACTGATCTTTTTGGCCTACGTGATTACCACTACAGGTCACCCTGAGCAAACCATTTCCAACATGAAACAGTGATGGCAACATCATGGTGTTATAATGTTGTTTTTAGCAAGGACATTTGAGCTGGCCTAAGCCGATGGTCAGCGATGGTAGAGAAATAGTTGTAATCATGTTCCTATAAAGTGTTGGCTTAGGGGGATTAAACTAAATAATAATACATTTATACATTTACATTTGTGACAAAATAAAACAAAATACAATGATACCCATTTTTACTTCATAATTCACTACGTCCGGTCCTGTTCATAACTTTTATGGACAGGATTTCTGGACGCAGCCAAGGGCCAGAGGGGGTCTGGTTTGGGGACCAGTGGATTTCGTCTCTTCTTTTTGCGGATGACGTGGTCCTGCTGGCCCCCTCTAGCCAAGACCTACAGCATGCGCTGTGGCGGTTCGCAGCCGAGTGTGAAGCGGCTGGGATGAAAATCAGCTCCTCCAAGTCCGAGGCCGTGGTACTCGACTGGAAAAGGGTGGCTTGTCCTCTTCAGGTTGGAGGGGAGTTCCTGCCTCAAGTGGAGGAGTTTAAGTATCTCGGGGTCTTGTTCACGAATGAGGGAAGAATGGAGCGGGAGATCGACAGACGGATCGGTGTGGCTGCCGCAGTAATGGGGGCGCTGTGCCGGTCCGTTGTGGTGAAGAGAGCTGAGCCGAAAAGCTAATCTCTCGATTTACCGGTCGATCTACGTTCCTACCCTCACCTATGGCCATGAACCTTGGGTCATAACCGAAAGAATGAGATCCCGGATACAAGCGGCTGAAATGAGCTTCCTCCATAGGGTGGCCGGGCACTCCCTTAGAGATAGGGTGAGGAGCTCGGCCATCCGGGAGAGGCTCGGAGTAGAGCCACTGCTCCTCCACATCAAGAGGAGCCAGTTGAGGTGGCTCGGGCATCTATACCGGATGCCTCCTGGACGCCTTCCTCAGGAGGTGTTCCAGGCACGTCCCACAGGAAGGAGGCCCAGGGGACGGCCCAAGACACGCTGGAGGGACTATGTCTCTCGGCTGGCTTGGGAATGCCTTGGGCTCCACCCGGAAGAGCTGGAAGAGGTGTCTGGAGAGAGGGACGTTTGGGTGTCTCAGCTGAATCTGCTGCCCCCCGCGACCCGGTCCCGGATAAGCGGAAGACAACGAGTACGAGTACGAATTCACTACGTTGTGCTGGTCTATCACAAACAAACCCACTAAAAACAGTGAAGTTTTTGGTTGTGACGTGACAAAATGTTGCAAAGGTAAAGGCATCTGGATACTTTTAAAAGGCATTGTAATTTCCTTGGCTTTGTAAGGAAATTTCTCACTTAAATGAGCATTTGTTATTGCAGGCAATAAAGAGTTACAAATACTATATTCACATTTAGCAAAGCCACTAAGTTTATTATGGAAATTTTTACAAAGGTACATCTAAATATAATCATGCATCATTTTAGCACTGTCTAAATGATGTTGTAAGTCATTAAACCAAATTCAAAAATGCTGTCAGTCACTTTGAAAGGTACTTTGCTGTGTCACACTGTTCCCAAAATAGTTTTGATTGGATAAAGGTTGTTCCTCCTTTGTAACTTTGTGACAAGTGTTAATTTTCACAGCTGCAGACTAATGTTAGAACTCCCAGGGGAAATTCTTCCAGTTACAGTTTTAATTTTTTTTAGATTACGAGTCTAAAATGTGCTTCAATAACGCTTTGTGCTGAAATCAGCAGAGACCTTGTCAAAATTAATGACACGTCATATAATTAATTCAAATGGACACTCCAAATAGAACAAAATAATTATAGATAACAACTGGTCTACATTGTGAGCTGGCTTCACTTGTAGCTGGAAGGCTTTTTTTCTCAGTGTGATGTGACACACACGTTTAAAGAAGCACACACACTGTCATGAATGTTTTTCTTTTTCACAACAAACTAAATTTGAAATTACACGAGGTATAATTTTTACACTAATCAAAACATATTACCTTAATGGAGGATGGGCAATTCTCGTGTGCATAAGGGTTTATATTTAGAAGCAAGAGCTGCCCTAAATACATTTAAATTGATATTTCGAATTAAAAATTGAAAATGTAGCACCACACTTTAGGTTGGCAAAACCTACCCTTGAGTATAAATAATGAAATAATTACCGTTATATTACTACACTTATTAGCCTCATGAATACACATATTTTGGCTTTATCCCAAAACAATATTAGGGTGGGATCGTGAAGCATTTTCTGTTTTACTCGCCATTAAATAAGCTCAAACCCACTAATGTTGCTTTTGGGGTTGCCGCTGAAGACTTAGATTTACTAACAGTGGGTTGCAAGGTTATTGCATTTTCAACTCTGTTAGCACAGCACCTATTTTTTTAAATAGAAAGAGGCTGCCCCACTCACAGTATCACAGTATTGGATTAAGAATGTATTATTCAACCTAAAACCTGACTAAATCTGATATGTTATGATGCGTGTGGCTCGAAAAAAGTTCCATATAGTCTGGAAATATTTTTAAATTTTCTTTAACCAACCATCAATACAGGTCCAGGAATAGTTGACCTTTAGTGTTCTGGTTGTTCTTTAAATCTGACCATTGTTGTTTGTATGTTTTTTTTTTTTTTATACACTGCTCAAAAAGATAAAAGGAACACTTAAACAACACAATATAACTCCAAGTACATAAAACTTCTGTGAAATCAAATTGTCCACTTAGGAAGCAACACTGATTGACAATCAATTTCACATGATGTTGTGCAAATGGCATAGACAACAGGGGGAAATCTTTGGCGATTTGCAAGACACACTCAATAAAGGAGTGGTTCTGCAGGTGGTGCATGAGACGGACTCTACAACCCACACAAGTGGCTCAGGTGGTGCAGCTCATCCAGGATGGCACATCAATGCGAGCTGTGGCTAGAAGGTTTGCCATGTCTGTCAGCGTAGTGTCCAGAGCCTGGAGGCGCTAACAGGAGACAGGCCAGTACACCAGGAGATGTGGAGGAGGCCGTAGGAGGGCAAAAACCAGCAGCAGGACCGCTACCTCCGCCTTTGTGCAAGGAGGAACAGGAGGAGCACTGCCAGAGCCCTGCAAAATGACCTCCAGCCGGCCTCAAATGTGCATGTGTCTGCACAAACGGTTAGAAACCGACTCCTTGAGGATGGTATGAGGGCCTGATGTCCACAAATGGGGGTTGTGTTCACAGCCCAACACCGTGCAGGACGCTTGGCATTTGCCAGAGAACACCAGGATTGGCAAATTCGCCACTGGCGCCCTGTGCTCTTCACAGATGAAAGCAGGTTCACACTGAGCACGTGTGACAGACGTGACGAGTCTGGAGACATGGTGGAGAGCAATCTGCTGCCTGCAACATCCTTCAGCATGACCGGTTTGGCAGTGGGTCAGTAATGGTGTGGGGTGGCATGTCTTTGGAGGGCCGCATGGCGCTCCATGTGCTCGCCAGAGGTAGCCTGACTGCCATTAGGTACAGAGATGAGATCCTCAGACCTCTTGTGAGACCATATGCTGGTCTGGTTGGCCCTGGGTTCCTCCTAATGCAGGACAATGCTAGACCTCAAGCGGCTGGAGTGTCAGCAGTTCCTGCAAGATGAAGACATTGAAGCTATGGACTGGCCCGCCCGTTCCCCAGACCTGAATCCGATTGAGCACATCTGGGACATCATGTCTCGCTCCATCCACCAACGTCACTTTGCACCACAGACTGTCCAGGAGTTGGCGGATGCTTTAGTCCAGGCCTGGGTGGAGATCCCTCAGGAGACCATCCACCGTCTCATCAGGAGCATGCCCAGATGTTGTAGGGAGGTCATACAGACACGTGGAGGCCACACACAATACTGGGCCTCATTTTGACTTGTTTTAAGGACATTACATCAAAGTTGGATCAGCCTGTAGTGTGTTTTTCCACTTTAATTTTGTATGTGACTCCAAATGCAGGCCTCCATTGGTTAATACATTTGATTTCCATTGATGATTTTTGTGTGATTTTCTTGTCAGCACATTTAACTTTGTACAGAACAAAGTATTCAATGAGAATATTTTATTCATTCAGATCTAGGATGTGTTATTTGAGTGTTCCCTTTATTTTCTTGAGCAGTATATATACCTTTATTTGACAACATATACAGGGATGTTTGCTGTTTGTAGAGTGGGTCTTTTTCTTTCTTTATATTTTTGTATTTTATACTAAGGAAACTTTTGATAAATAGATTAAACACAAAAGAATCAAGCATAAAGATGTAATCACTGAGCAGAGGCAATGATTGTGGGTCCCTGAGCAGGTCAAACGAAGAAGAAAGGATCAGAGTTGCATCAAGACAGAGGGACTTAAATCATAGGACAAATCTCTGTCTCTGGCATCTGTTGAGTATTGAGGGCAACTTGTATTCCTTGTATTGTATACAAGAAAACCAGATGAGCCTTAAATAAAGCTGCACTTGGATTTTCAAATCTGTGATAAACACCACTCAGTCAATTTCACATGTCAAAAGCACAATGAGTTGGCTGGATATACAACCTTGCTCGATGTGTATATTGCCTTTTCATGTCATGGATTGAAATGTGAAAAAAGTGAGTCTGACAGCTTAAGAGAAGAAGAGTGGCACAGTTAGTATTAAACCAAGGTTTGAATTAAACTAACTGCAGGTTCCTCTGAGGATCCATTGTGTTATTTGACTGAGCTTCTGAGGCGCCTACCATTTAAAATTTTAAAAATGTTCTGTGCTGAAAAACCCAATGAGAACAGGTTTGACTGTATTAGTGGACAGCTACTTAACAAATAATACAAGGTGAAGATATTTAGTACACTCTCACAGTGTTTATTTTTTGACAAATATTTTTAGAACTGGTTAGAATTATTTCAACTACTGGTTTGCTTCCATAGCCTGCCTGAGGCAAACATAAATTAGGCTGCTTGGGGTCCCTGGGCCAGCAGGGAGAGCCCAGAAGAACTTTAATTATCATACCTTACAAACCCCAAGCTTGTTCTCTATTGCTTGTTCTTTGCTGGCAAGAAAAAAAAAATGATAATAAAATATTAAAATAAATAAAAAGAAAAAAAGAAAATTAGTTTGTAAAAAGTTAGTAAAACTTTATTTTTAATAGTTACCATAAGGATTAGAAATTCATGCAACTACTGCATTTTATTTACCTTTATTGCTTGTGCCATCCACAATGTAACTACACATAAATCTCAACAAGTACTTGACAATTATTCCATATGTCCTTCTAAGCACCATCATTAAATTTGACTCCCAGCCTCCCAATTCTTCTACATCCAATCCAATCCAGCTTTATTTATAAGGCACTTTAAATTATAAGCAGGACCAATGTGCTGTACAGAAAACATGAGGCATTAAAATTACAAAAAGCCAATTACACCGACACAAAAGCATAAAATAAAAAATGCTACATACTAAAAAAAAAATATAAAATACTAAAAAGCATAAAATACTAAATACAAAACAAAATGTAAAATACTAAAAAGAAAAACATAAAATATTAATTTCACGTACTTTAAAAAAAACAGTCATGCAGTAAAAACCTAACCAAAACTCACAGACTAAAGTCAACATCTCATGTGTTGACAAATGCCAAGGCAAAGAGATGAGTTTTAAGACGTGATTTAAAAACAGACAGAGATGTAGCCTGTCTAATGTGGAAGGGTCATTTAACATTTTAGGAAATGCCACAGCTTCTGTTTTGTTTAGGACACACTAAGGAGCAATTGATCGGCTGACCCGAGAGAACAGTCTAAGAAAGATAAGAAGGAGCAAGGCCATGAAGTAAGGCTAAAATGGGGAAAATGTGCTCATGTTTGCGAGTGCCAGGTAAGAGACATGCTGCAGCATTTTGCACTGACTTTTTGTACTGACCCCCGCATAAAGTACATTACAGTAATCCAGCCGGGTAGTAAAGAAGGCATGGATTACTGTCTCAAAGTGTTTTCTAGGAACAATGTGTTTTGTTGTGGCCAACTGCCTTAAATGATAAAAGCTTGATTTGACCACTGCACTAATCTGGCAGTCAAATTTAAGATCAGCATCCACTTGACTCCAAGGTTTGTGATAGTTAACTTCTTGTACTGGGCTACAATAACCTAGATAACCAATAGCGGGAGTCTCAGCTGTGCCATTAAATACTGTGACCTCAGTCTTACTCTCATTGAACTTTAAAAAATTGCGAACCATTCAGGCCTTTAAGCCTCCGAGACATTTTAGCAGAAAATGAACACTGTTTCCATTCTTCTTTCTGAGTGGAATATAAATCCAACTATCATCAGGGTAGCAGTGGAAGAGCACACAATGCTTTCTTAATATGGAGCCAAGTGGAAGCAGAAATAAGGAAAAAAGAAGAGGGCCTAAAACTGAGCCTAGTGGCACACCACATGGTAGAGGAACAGAGGATGATATGTGGTCACCGAGGCTAACATAGAAGGTTCGATTTTCCAGGTATAATCTGTACCAATCCATTGGTGCTTCCCTGATGCCTACCAACCTCGCCAAACTGGAGAGTAAATTTTGTGCTCTACCTTATCAAAAGCAGCAGTTAAATCCCAAAGGACAAGAACACACAGTCACCAGAATCTGCAGTTTAAAAATATCATTATTTTTATTGTATTTTAAAAGAGCCGATTCAGTGCTGTGTATTGTTTTAAAACCAGATTGGAAAACCTCTAAAACATCCTGTTCTTCTAATAAGGCCATCAACTGATCGTAAAATACCTTCACAATATTGTTTTAAATAAAGAGTAACTTCGAAATTGGCCTATAATTGACAAGAATTGTGGAATTTAGAGCAGGTTTTTTAAGCAGGGGTTAATATGAGCATGTTTTAAATTTGCAGGAACTACGCCTGAGGACAAACTGCTGTTAACAATAGCAAGGGCAGAGTGGCCCAAGGTGATAAAGACCTTAACAAGTTGGGGAGGAACAGCATCATATGGAGAGCCTGCAGGCTTTAAGCAGCCAAATATCTTATTTAAACATAGCAGCATCACAGGCTAAAACTGGTTGAGAACAGTTGAGCGAGTAACAGAAATTGATAGTTCAGAACCAGTATGTGAAATTGAGGCCATAGTTGATGTGATCTAAGCAATAAATTGCTTCAAATTCCTTGTTTGTACGAACTTGGCAATAAAGCTGATTCTGATTCTAAATGAAGATAATTTTCACAAGCAGCAGGAGATGCATTAATCACAATTTTCTGGGGAGCACAGCCCTAAAAAAACATGAGGATTGTGACAGATAAAATAATAGGATAAATGCTTTCTTTTAGCATTTCTTACAGTTGTTTGATGTTGATTCCAGCAACATTACTTGAAATGACACCTGCAGTTTTTCTTTTTTCCACCAATGCAGAACCTCCAGCATACAGGCAAGCCAAGCAAAACCTATAGAGCCAAGCAGCAGCTCCCCCCGAGCCAACCCCACAGCAACAACGACACCACACATCCTTTCATACATCCATAGGGACACAGTGAAAACCACCAATCCCAAGCACACACCACCCACCAGGAACCACCTAGCAGACAAGCAATCACCCCCCCCCCCCCCCCCCGTACAGAGAAGCCCACTTTCACCCTGAGCACCCACACACAACAGCGAGAGCCACACTGCACAGGATCACCACCTCACCACCACAGTATGCCATAAATCAGAGGACAGAACACAGCAAAGAGCACCCAAAGCAAAAGCTATGCACAAAGCCCAAACTATGCACAAAGATGTGCCCCCATCAGCCTACCAAAAAAAGGACCACCCCCCACCCCGCAAAAGTGCACCCCAGCGAAAATAGGACCCACAGCATCCAAACCCATCAACATATGCCCAACACCTATACCCCAGCCAGACATAGCTCCACGAGAAAACCCACACCGAAGCCCACAAAAGGCAGAGAACCCACAGAGCCAAAACCTACCAAGATGCCTTGACCACTACAACAGCTCTGGCCAACCCACCCACCCCCAACAAGCAACCCAGCACATGCATCAGCCCAAAAAACTGGTGACATATCCGCCAGAACCCAAACCCCCCAGGTCCAGCCAAGACCCCAGCCTGGGGGCGTCATGCCCCAGAAACCCCAAGACCCCAAGCCCACCCCAGACCTACCCAGGAGCAGTATGGTTATCAGGCCAGTAACCTATATTCACCGGCACAGGCCCCCAAAAGCATTGCATGCAGCCACCAGATGTCCCAGGAGCCACTAAAGACCCACCCCGGTGGGGGCCCCAGCCCTCGTCACCAGACCCCCAGCTACCCCGGCCCAGGGACACCCCAGATGCCCCAAACCCAGACACCTAGTTTTCTTAGCGATACATAAGGCAGTGAAAACCATGTGAACTGAATTTGTCTCCATGGTGACATCATCTAAGTTGCCCAACAAGCAAACTGAGGGGGAAGGTGAAATATTACCTCTCAGACACTTTGATAAATCTTTACATATACGGCACCAAAATTTCTGAATGGGTGTACATAACCATAGTGCGTGGATGTAATTGTCAGGTATTACCTGAATACCTGTGCACTGAAAGCAAGTATTAGGCTGTGCCAAACCCATCCTGAACATCTGTTTACCTGTAAAGTGTATCCTATGAAGGATTTTATATTGTATTAATATTAAATGGGGGTTACTAGTCATTTAGAAGTTCTTAAACATATCTGAGACCAGAAGTTGAGTGATGAATCCGCCTCCCATTTCATAACAGGAAGTGATATATATTGATTTATCTATTTTAGACAGTGTCCTTTATATTTTAGACAGTAATTGAGGGGGGTTGAGATTAAGGAACTCTAATACACTTGGCAGTGTTTGTAACCCAACATTATTGAGCCTAAATGTATTTTTTATTATAGATTTCATTTGTTGATATTCTAAAAATGTATTCTTGTCCACTGCATATTGTATAATTAATCTGTTAAATGGGATGAACTGATTACCTTTAAATATATGTTCTACGTATTTAATTCCTTTACTCCTCCAATCTGGAAAGCTTATCATTTTATGTTTTATGTAGGATCTCAGGGTTGTTCCAGATGGCTAAACGTCTACATGGGACTAGTGAAGACCCTGTCATTTTTAGATACTCTCACCATGCTATAGGGGAGGAGATGATTTTGAGGTTTTTAAAGCATACATGTAATTTTATATTTGAGCTTATAAATGGAAGGTCTCAAATCTTAATATTGTTGCATAATGTTTGTTCTACATCTAGCCAGGGTTTATCTAGAGGACTGTGTTTAAACCATTTTGAGATGTATTGTAGCCTTTAGCTAAGAAGTGAGTGTTAGGCAGGTCTAGTCCTCCTTTATCTTTGGTTCACTGTAGCATCTTTATGCTAATACGCAGGGGTTTATCTTTCCAAAGAAATCCAGAGATCTAAACCAGTGAGATGAAAGTTTATTGGGGATCATTGAGAATAAGTAATGGATTTTTGGCCAGACCATCATTTTTATTGAAGCAACCCTGGCAATGAGTGATATGGGTCAAGATTTCAATCTAGCGAGACCTTCTTCAACTTTTTTTTAAAAGCGGGATGTTGTTTAGTTTTGTTAAATCTGCCATTGTAGGAGAAACATTAATACGCAAATGTGTAATATACTCTGACTGCAGTTGTGTAGTAATGGAATTGTGGAAAGAACAATTAATTTTGACCAACTTAATAATCTGAAACTCTTGAGAAATAAATTATTAATCCAATTGCCTAAGAGAAAGGGGTTTATGAATGCTGGAGAAAAAGTAATGCATCATCTGCATAAAGACTAATTTTATGTTCAATATTCATGCATTTTATGCCTTTAATATCTTTAGTTTGCCTGATTTTTGCCACTAGTTGTTCAATAGTAAAGTAAATAATGGGGGGAAAGTGGGCCTCCCTGTCTGGTGTCCCTCTGAAGACAGAAGAAGGAAGGTGTTTGAGTAATTCTCCTGATACATGCTGCTGGGGAACTGTATAATATTTTAACCAGTTTAACAGTGAACCAGCCTCTGGTGGTCTTATTTCCATTCAAGCTTGGGCCGGCCCCTTTTTGTTCCTGTCACACTGCACACTGAGGTCTTTTTTTTCTGTTTTATTTATTTATTTTTATTATTATGATTTTTAACACTGAGGTATTAAGTCATTCATTTAAATCCATCACAATGCTAATTTAGAAATTTCACTCAAACCTGCAGTTTTGTCGATTTACATGGAAAAGTAATGTTTTTCTAAAAATAGTTGTTTTATTTCAAAATTCCAAGAGGACAAGAGAAGGGTTGCAAAGACAATTTTTTTTTACAAACTGGAAGCTGTTATCTCCAACTTGACCACCAGATGTCAGAAATTGTTGAAACATTTTTTTTCTGTTTTCCAAAAATAGTAGTTAAAGGAGTTAAAAAAACAATTGTCTACCTTTTCACCTACACAAAAGTTATAATAGTCAGAAAAAGGTAAAATAAATGTTCATCATTTTCTGTGAAGAACATGGGAGAGCTCCATTTCCTCCGATTCCCATGAGATCAAAGACAACCTGCAGAAGACTCTTCTTCAGTATTCTCTCTGTGGTGTTAAAGTCCTCTGAGCACTTTTCTTTCATGCTTGCTTGTCTGCCATTGCCACTTTCCTCTGGTGCTTATATTTTCATTTTATTTCCTCTCTCTCCTCTCATGAATTCACCAGATTGCACAGCTGATATCCTCCCAACAGGCCTGTTATCGGGACGTTTTTCAATAGAGCAGCTGAAAATAGAAATGGCTGGCAGGTTGCCTCGCTGTTGTCACCTTTGGGTTATAGATAAAGGTTCCTGCAGCAGCCATTGGGACCATCGCCATGTAAGTGCCAGAGTTTAGGTACTTTATTTCTAACTTCACTTAAACCAAAGGAAAAAACAGCCCTAGCATTTGTCATGTCAATGGGCAAATAAAAATATACATTTTCATTATTTAGTGAGATAGTTCAGAGCTTATGTAATAACACTAACAATTTATTTTACTTATTTAGAAAATTAATATATAATGCATTTTAGGTACCTCCAGATTTCTAAAGAAAAACAATCCAGACACAGATGAATAGGGGGATTCTGAGTGCTAATTTTCCTACAATGGGGAATATCATCCCCAACACTCCATCCGATCATTCTCTTCAGCTCAGCACCTTTCATGTCGACCATCTTAGCAATTATTTATTCAGCTGTTCCCAATACTAAAGAACATTTGGATTCTGTGCAGATCCATCATAAATACCTATTTTAAAAATTTATGAAATTTTCAGATCATGTTTGCTCTCATTCTGTTCTTCAGCTCAGTACTGAAACAGCTCTGAAATGGTCATACTCCACAGATCAATTGTATCTACAGTCCTGTCATTTTTAATTTATGTCAGCAGACATATTTTAATACATTTGCAAAGCCTAAGAACATAGCAATTATTTCAGTACGAATATATGCTGCCTGACCTTCTGCAGTCTCAAAATTACATACAAAGTGCATACAATATTTAGTAAAAGTTAATTACAGAAATCCATTGTATTTTAAAGGCCAGATTAAGAATTTTTTAATTGTTTAAATATTATACTTGTTTTCTTTTGATTGGCCCGACCATGGGGGGAACTAGAACTGAACTACACACAGACAGCAAAAGAGACTCTGAATCCCAGAATGTATAGTATTAACCCATTTTCATGAGACCAGGAAGGAGGATTCACAGCTGGAATCCCTGGGACATCATAAAGCTACAAAACTCTGCTCCCAGCGACATTTCTTTCTCTTCGCCCACAGCTCTCCACTGGCTGCATTGAAGAGGACTCGTGTGTGAAAGTCTTGATCTGGCTGGCCCAGTAAATGATTGCATGTTTGACTAATAAGACTAGACTAAACTGGCTGTCTGAGATTCTGCAGAAAAAAATCTAAGATTCTCCAAGAAGAGGTGTGTTGTCTCAAATTACAAAGCGGGATTTCCCTCTGCTGCCTGAAGTAGATGGCATTGAAACCGCAGCTTGGCATACCTGACGCATGCGCCAGTCTGAGCAGACTCTCCCCCCAGCTGTTAGATCGAGTGTGGCTGCCAGGTCTTTTCTGTACATCGGACTTGCTGAACTCAACGTGCTGTCCTGTTCATCAAAACAGACAGCAAAGGTAAATTCCCATTTTTTGGGATGGGAATAGGATTTTTCTGGTAGCTATAAATGCTTTACTGAGCAGCATTATTATTGCCCGGCCCACTGGCCGACTAGTTGGTGGACCTACATAATTGCAAAGGCGTCTGTATGAAGTATAAATGCCATCTCTGAAATTTAAATACTTATATGTATTTATATGTCCAAAAAAATACATGGCAGCCTGGCTTAGCCGGAGACCATATTGCATATGCTTCAGAATCAGATGCAAAGAAAGTCTATGTTGCAGCATTATCTTCTTTTAAAGCGTCTCGAATACACCATGGAAAAGAGAGGCAAATACGCCATGAGAAGATGGTGGTATTATTGTCAAAGAAACTTCTAAACTTAGCTAATTATATCTACTTTAGTCTTCTATTGAAAGTGAGAATTCTTCTTCATATTTTTAATAAAATCTTAAGAAAAAATTGTTCAGGAAAGAAAAAAGCCACATTTAGACCAGAATTTAACGTTTCTTTTAAAATACATGCAACTTGCTGACTGAGATTACTTGAGCTTTTTCTCTTAACCATGTTGTTGTAACATTGCTATGGACCAAATAAGAAGTCCAAATATATATATCTAACATGGTTTTATGAGAAGACTAAGTAGAGAAAGTGTTGAAAACGTTTTAGGTAAGGTAAGGTAACGTAAGGTAAGTTTATTTATATAGCGCTTTTTAGTAACGAGACACTCAAAGCGCTGTACATACAATTACAATACAATCACAAAGAAAATAAACACAGATACAGACACAGAAAAACCAATCAAATGATACTGCAATCCTTCTAAGAAATCTAAAAATCTATGAATCCTTCTGAGAAATCTAATAGTCTCATCATTCCACTGAATTCTAACTAGGGAAGCTGAGTCACTGGTACAAAACAGCTTTAATCCACATTTTCTGGTGCTAATGATATATTGCTTTTACTGGTACTGAAGTTGAACTAAGTAATAACAGTCCATTGTAGTCTAACTAAGAAAGCTGGGTCATTGATGTAAGAGCAGCTAAAGTCCAAATTAATAATAATATTTGGTTTTTGCTGGTAATCCTTCTGATAAAACAAAAAATCAATGAAAAAGAAATGAAATACTAATAATAATTGGCTTTTGCTGGTAATCCTTCTGAAAAATCTGAAAATCTATGAAAAGTTATAAAATCACACATTTAGGTAAAGTAAGATAGGAGGAAAAAAATCATTATATTCTCTAATCACTCTATTCTGCTAATAATAGAGTCTGAAATAGTACAAAAACCTCATCGGGGGTAAGCAACACACACATAAGTAAATATTTAGCAAGGGTACGGTGGAATCTTGAGGGTGCGAATGTAAGTCTGAGTGTGGTTGCAAGAATTAGACTGTCAACACTGATAGAAGCACCATTGACCTTGAGAAGAGAGGTGGAAGTTTTATCAATCGGCCGCATAGTCCTATCAGCACACAGCTGGTATGGGAGTGCTGGGGAAGAGGAAGAGCGTTGTGTTTATATAACATCCAGGAGATATTTTGTCGATAGCCAGTTAGCAGAAGTTGCCAAGGCCACATTGGGGAGCCAGATTTAGAAAAACAATAAATGTTGTGGTTCAGGCAGTTGTGAATTTCCAACTACCTTAAGAGTTTTACTGGTATGTTTCAATTGCGAATCCAAATAGCAAAATTTCTGGTACTTTCCACAGATCTCGAGCGTACAACTTCTCCAAGATTATATCCTTTAACCTCTGAGTCCAACCGCTGCCAGGCTGCGATTCTGTTCAAGAATCGTGTTCTGCTTGCGATTCTGCTCTCTTAACATTCCAGTCTGAGTGTTGATCGCTCTACAGACTCCATCTAACATCGCAGGCAGCTTTGGAATGCTTTGAACAGCCGCCCACGTTTTGCGAATCACTCGATAAGCCAGGTAACAACCAACTCCAAAAAGCAGAAATCCTGTTATCAAAAGTCCAAATATGTAAACATTTTCTATGTCCTCGACCGACATCGTAGCCAGGTACATAGTTTTCCACTGCTGCCAAGAATCCATTGTGTATCCAGAGAAAAACGTCCCGTCTGGACAAGAGGGTCTCCTTTACCCTGTCTTTCAGTTGAAAAGAAAAAAATTAGATCAATTACGTTGAGAGTCCAGCTGACCAAATCCATAATTTAAAAGTTTGGTGGATATGCAAAGCGAGGCTCTGAGGAAAATACAGACAAAAAGCAGAAGCAGGGATCAGCAGGGAGGGAGGGAGAGAAAACACGTGTGTCTTCCACCAAGAGCAAGAGAAGGTGGAAGACACATTTTACAATATTTAGGGTGCTTATATTAAATATCCTACAATGGTAAATATTTGTGGATATTACAGTTAAGCCTTTGATTATGAGTTTTTGAAGCAAACTCATTCCGTTGCTCTGCCAGTGACCTTAGAAGTGACCTTAGAAGTGTGCAGTCAGGGTTAGTTATTTATTCAAATTGGATAAAACGTTTTTCTGTCTAAGGAAACCCAGCAGATTGCATCGAGTCAGAGACTTGCAGCATTCACTCCTCCCGGATGAGCATGTAGAGACAGTGGACAGTCTCTGGTGTTGACTTTGCAGCAATTCCTCATACTGAGCATGCATGTAGCGACAGTGGAAAGGAAAAACTCCCTTTTAACAGGAAGAAACCTCCAGCAGAACTAGGCTCAGTGTGAGCGGCCATCTGCCACAACCGACTGGGGGTTTGAGAGAACAGAGCAGAGACACAAAGAGAACAAAGAAGCACTGATCCAGGAGTCCTTTCTATGGGAAGGAAAAGTAAATGCTTGTGGATGTAGCTCCTTTAGTGGTTTCAACTAGAAAGAATGAACAGATAAACTCTGAGTCAGTTTTCAAGGTTAGAGTCTGAAAGAGAGCACATAGAGTTAGTCACAGTAGAAGCTCAGTCAATTGCCATGTCTAGGAGAGAGAAAGGGTTAAACACTGAAAGACAGGGCTATGTGGATCATCGGTAGAGGGTGAGCATTAAGTTGTTGCCAGCAGAAGCTCAGACGATTCCCCTCTCCAGAAAGGTGTCACAGGTAGACACAGAGTCAGGCCAGGTGTAGCTTCTAGGAAGAGAAAAGAGAGAACAAAGTTAAAAGCTGAAATAACAGCAAATAATGGAAAATTGGAGAGTAGTGTGAGAATGTAGCAAAGAGGGTGAAAGTGGTCATTATGTCCTCCTGCAGCCTAAGCCTATAGCAGCATAACTACAGAGGTATCTCAGAATAACCTAAGCCACTCTAACAATAAGCTTTATCAAAAAGGAAAGTTTTAAGCCTAGCCTTAAAAGTAGACAGTTTGTCCATCTAGAGCCCACTGATGGCCATTGTTATACTAAAAACCACAACGATTGGGATACCTCTTTCTGTCAGATTGACCATAACCATTGGAAAAGAAAAGGGGTCATACAGGTAGCAGAAATGGAGGGTGTGTTTGCACCTCAACCATAACTGAGCCGGTTTAGGCTAAACCTGACTCCCCCTTACACCATCCAACAGGAGGGAAGAAGACAGAGGTAAAAAATAAGGAAGATAGCTCAGGATAACCTAAGCCACTCTATCTATAAGCTTTATCAAAAAGGAAAGTTTTAAGCCAAGCCTTAAAAGTAGACAGGGTGTCTGCCTCACGGACTAAAACTGGGAGCTGGTTCCACAGGGAAGGAGCCTGATAACTGTGGAGATATATTATGTGTGTGCATTATTACTATGTTCAAAACAGTGTGGGAAATAAAATGTGTAACATGTGTTAGTATAAGACATTGTGTGGCCTGCAGAAGTATTTCTCTCAGGGGTATGGTGAAAGTGGAAAATTACTGAGAACTGCATGTGTGTGAAAATTAGAGATAGTACAACTGACTGAGTTACTCCCTGCTTATATCAGTAGATACGGGATGCAGCTGTGGGACAATACCTGTCTAAATATGGTAAGCCGGAAAAGTGTGTACGTGACTATGTGTAGAAAATATTGTAAACAAGGGCGCTGCCCATTTTCGTGTGTTTTTTAATAAAAGAAATGAGCCCAGTGAGAGAGAGCCAGAAGAAGTCTCGGTGTGTCCTGCCCACATGAGCTCTCTTCCCCTGGGCCCAGGTATTTAAATTGAATACAACGGTGTCTGAGTGTGATTTATTCTAATGTGATGTAAATTCCTCTAGGTTACGGTGAATAAATGAACGTGCAGAAGACCCCGTTAAAGGGGCACTTCAACAATTTGGTGACCCCGACGCGATTCATGGCTGAATCAGGGAATTCGGATAAAAAGAGAGTGTGACACCCGAACCTTCTGACACCTAGGGCGCCCACAAATCATCAAACGGTAAGGTAGAGCCTGTTTCTCTCAAACTCTCCGATTGAACTTATGTGTAGGCTAAATTAACCGGGGTGTCAGTTGGTTCTGAATGTAATTTTACTCTGCAAAACTGTAAAAGAGTGTGCGTTAACTGGACGTGTTAAAGTGTCGTCTGTAACTTGGCAAAATACGAAAGCTGAAAAAGGTTAGAGGCCTTATATTGCTGAGAGTGGCGTCTCAACTTATTGTTTGACGAATCAGTAAGACATAGCTGGGTTAAAGGCCTGTGACTTGGCAAACCACAAATAATATTTTTAACGGGGGTTAGAGGCCCATCTGAATATTTTTAACGGGTGACAAGTTAATTCAGAAATTTTACGAAGGGTTAGAGGCCCATCTAGTGGACACACGGAGGGATTATGGTCCTCACAAGCGACGGGTAGTGGAGTCGATGTTAAATAATTGGACAATAATTCTGAATTAAAAATGCGGTTGGATTTTTGATTATTTGAGGGAAAATAAAAAGCATTTATTGAGTATAGGGTGGAGTGGCTTTGTAGTGGATTGTTTCTGCATATTTGTGCATTTCCTGTGTGCGAGTGTCTGTAACAAATAGTGGTGTTGAATTGAGGAAGAACAGGAAGAGAGTGTGTGTGCGACTGAGCTAGATGATTATTTGGGGTAAAATAAAAGACAAGTTCCAGGTATAAGTATCTGTAGTGCGGATTATAGAAGAAATGTGAATGTTAAGTGTTTTTGCTGATATTAAACGGGAGTGACTGTGAGGAGCACTGACTGACTGAGTGTGTGTGTGTGACTGGGTGAAGCCAGCAGAGAGCAGGCTCACCATTGCTGTTGAGTAAATGCACTGTATTGTCTGGTAAACCTGGCGGTGTTATCAAGGACAATACAGTGTTAAGCGGATTTTATATGCATATTGTGGAGCGTGAATTGAACATTAATTTCACAGGATTTTAAACAAAATGGATGACTCTGGATGGGAGGCTGAAGCCCCAGTGTGGGTAGATTTAGAAACCCAATTGACTAACATGCAAGCACTGGTTTACCAAACAAGAGGTAAGGAAGAAGGTGAGAAGGTGAAGAAGAAAATGGAAAAACAGGTAAGAGAAGCAATGAAGGAGGATGGATTTAATTTGACGGACAAGTGGAATTTAGGTGATTGGTTTAGAAAGAAAATGAACACAGCTAAGAAAAACAGGCAGGAAGCACAAGGTAAGTTGAATGAAGCTACTGTGTGGTCCAAAGGTAAGTACAAGACCAACAAAGGAAAATGTGAAAAAGAGGAGCGCTTCTGGGGAGACATGGTTTTAATACATCAAGGAGGACAGCACACAATGAAGCAGAAAAAACCCAGAGGAGGAGCCAAGAAGGAGGGGCCGAAAGCAGCTAAGGTGATGAGCCCAGACACACCTCCCCCGTATGCACCCTCCTCCAAGTACAGCTCACTCACTGGTGCACCCACACCGCCCCCTGGTGGATTGTACCCCATATTGGAGGTAGAACATGGAACACTTATAGAGCATGGCTTGGACATTCCAACTGATGAAGGTGGATCTCTCAGCGGATGTTCCAGCTCATCCATGTCAGTAGCTGCAGGTTCCTTCTATGATGCAGAAAAGAGAGCATTTCAGGACAGAGAGGTAAAAGAAAGAGAAGAACAGCAACAACGAGGCATGAGTAAAACAAACCCCTTCTACTCGCCTCCACAGCCATCCTCCCAGCCGGCCTCTCTACTTTCAGAGGCTGGGGCACAGGCACCATTCGGGACAACCTGCTTGGGCTCTGGCACAGAAGGATCAGAGACTGAACCGGTGGGATCAGTGACCCTACTACTGAGTGGAACATGGAAACCACATGGGGTTTTGTGCCCCACCCTTGGTCCCACACACACACCCTGTTATACATCAACCCCAGCGGCAGCCCTGGAGGAAAACAGGCACAGCATGCCACAAGAAGATGAAGAAGACAGAGCAGACTCTCATCCAGACACGCCTGAAGAGCCTGCCCCACCCGACAGCCCGATAATTGCACAGTCCAGAATCCATTTAGCCCGCAAAGCAGCAGCTAAACCAGAAGGCTTTAGTTATGCCCCAAAAGCCAATTATCCCCTTTTACAGCAACAGGGCTCTGGAGCCCCCCGTAGGTATAAACCTTTCTCTCTGGGCGACATTACGGCTCTCTGTGACAAGTTGCCCCCCATAACTGAAGGAGCAGCAGTGTGGCTCCAGACTTTAGACACCCTGTTGGCAGGCACCACACTAGCATTGGGAGATTATAGAGCAGTGGCAGGACGGTGCATGCCACACCACACATGTAGAGAGATTGAGACTGCTGCTTACACCTCAAGAGCCCTGGATTTTGACCCCTTCACCCAGCATGTCCGCTGGCTAGGTGATGCATTGAGAACAGCATATCCTGTAACCAGGGGGCGCACCATTCCTAAGTTTGAATGGGACCCTAAAATTAACCCCAGGGAATACCTGGACCAGTGTAAATCTATGTGGCAAACTCAGACAGGAACTAACCCAGCTAATGAGGGAGCACAGCGAGACTGGTTCAGAGATGCTGTCCTTAAAGGACTGCCCCAACAGGTAAAAGCCAGTATGGACGACAATCCTGACATGGCTGGAGCGGACGCTGGAACTTGGGATCGCCATCTGATCCATCACCTGTCCAAAATAAGAGAGGACCATAAGAAAGATGAGGAGGAACTTAAGACCCTGCAGACCCAATTGCTAAAAATGCAGTTAGCCGAAGCAAAGCAGAAAGCAGGAGAAAAGGAGAAAGACAACAAAACTCCCAAAATAATGTATGAAGGTGCGGTTTCTCAGGGCCCCCAGACTCCTCCCTTTCCTGGCCATCAGGACACGATTGCACCAAGGTCTGCAACCTCTGGTCCTTATCAGGCCCAACCAGGCCGGTTCAGGGGCAGGGGCGGGCCGAGGGGCCGTGGATTCCGTGGAGGACCACCAAGGCGATGGGGGGGTGCTGACATTTGCTACCACTGTGAGGAGCAGGGTCATTGGAGCCGAGACTGTCCGTACAACCTTGAGGCATATGGGCGTGGGTATGGACCCAGAGGAGGCCCAGGGCGACGCCCGTATCGAGGACGGGGTGGTCCACCACATGGAGGTCAAGAGCAGCAACCTTCACTTCAGCTGCCAGCCTGGGATAAACCCAGCTTTGGGCCAGACCTCTACTGAGGGCCCCCACAAAACCCCCCGGACAGAGGGACTGAGGACCCCTTACTGTCCGTGACAGTGTATGGACAAACTCTTCCTTTTTTGGAGGACACTGGGGCCACATGCTCAACTATTCAACGAGCCCCTCCTACCACCCTCTCCACAAGGACTACCACTGTCATGGGGTTTTCTGGGGCTAAACAGGTCCTACCTTACACCAAACCCCTAAAAACCGAGATAGGGGGACAGACTTTGAACCACAGCTATTTGGTGTCAGCAGACACCCCTGTCAACTTATTTGGCAGAGACATGTTGATTAAAATGGGAGCCACCATTTTATGTGGACCTGATGGACTGTCTGTGCATCTGCCCAAGGGAACTCAACTAGCCTGTGGCAACAATTCCCACCCCTCTCATGGACAGTATCTCATACAACCCCTGGCTGACCCTATGGCTGACATATATTGGGTCCTCCTGCATCCAGAAACCACAGCGGGCGGAGGCATCCTCTCGTCCTTCCTTCGGTGGAAATCCTGGATCTCGACCCTGGGGCCCTGCGTCCCTCCCCCTGACCCGCCACATGTCACCCTCTTCTATGACAGGAATAACTGTGAGTGTTATCAGGAAAGCTTTGCTGAGGAGCTGGAGGGGACTTCCTGGGAGATCGCCACCGCAGACATTTATGTAGCCCCTGAAGGTGTCGTAGCCTCCGTGGAGCTGTCTACAGAACAGGAGAACTGGTTTAAAATGTGGTCTGATGGTGTACCCCCTGTTTCACTGGCGCTCCACCCTGCTCACAAAGCCCGCGAGCTGGGAGGAGTGTTAAAATGCTCCCTAGCTCTCACTGACTGGCATTCTTCATCCACACCCAATCTATCTTATTCCCCCTCATGTAACACCTACCGCATTACTAACATGTCCATAGACGTTGGCACCTTGGAACATGTGCAACTTGAAAGACATCATGGCAGAGAAAAAACAGATCATCCAATGGCTGCAGTTGTAGTTCAGAGCATGCCATCTTCACTTTGGGCTGAGGGCCCCACGGACGTGGGACTCATTCAGTGCTCTCCCATCACTTTCCAGCTTAACACTGACCGACCCATTTGGAAATCCCAGTACCCTCACAAACCAGCAGCCGAAAGTGGAATTCCTGACACCATAGAAGGGCTGTGGAACGCTGGGGTGCTGGAACCAGCTGACGGCTCTTCTTGGAACACACCCATCTTACCAGTAGAAAAGAAGGGCACTGGGAAATGGAGAATGGCCCATGACTTGAGAGCTGTAATGCAGCACTTTCCACTCCTACAGTTCCAGTGCCCAATCCTTATGTTGCTCTTACCAATCTAAATCCCGAACATGCAGGGTTCACCTGCATCGACCTTGCCAATGCCTTCTTCTGCCTGCCTCTAGCGGAAGAATGCAGAGACATCTTTGCCTTCACATACAACTCCTACAGATACCGGTACACACGTTTGCCACAGGGTTTTGCTCTGTCACCCGGGATATTTAATCAGGTTCTTAAGGACTCCCTCCAAGATTGTCCCCTCCCGCCAAACACCACATTGATCCAATACGTGGATGACATTCTTTTGGCAACACCCACTGTTTCTGAATGCTTGGAGCCACGGCTGTGGTACTCTCACACCTAGCAAAAGCTGGGTACAAGGTCAGCAAAGCCAAACCACAAATTTGCCGGAAACAGGTGGATTTCTTGGGCAGGGTAATCTCTCAGCCCGGGACAGGAATGTCCCCTTCACATCAATCTGCTGTCTTTCTCATCCAAAACCGGTGCGGGTGAAGGACATGCTTTCCTTCTTGGGACTCACCGGATACAGCAGGTCATTTATTCCAGGATACACTGACCTAACTGCCCCACTCCGCGACTTAGTGAAGAAACAAGGCATGCGCCATTTGACAGCGCCTCTAGAATGGACAACAGAAGCAGAGGAAGCATTTATTGCTCTTAAAACCAGCCTTTCCCAAGCTGCTCACTTGGCACATCCAGACTACACATTGTCCTTTCACCTGGATGTTTCTGTAACAGCACACACCACAAACGGGGTGCTGTTCCAGAAAAAGGGGGAGTATGTTAGCGTGATGCTTGACAACATGGAACAAAGACACCATGAATGTACCAGACATGCAGCAGGGTTGGCAAACATAATTCAAAAAACAGCCCACGTAGTGATGGGACATCCACTACATATTCTAACATCACATGGAGTAGTGGCATTTGTCAATTCCAAAACTTTCACACTCTCACCATTGAGACAACAGAGATTGAGTAAGGTGCTGGAGGCGCCAAATATCATCTACAGCCATGAAGGGATCAACATGGCAGACAGAATGACAGAAGGAGAGCCCCACGTGTGCGGCAAAAAAAGTTGAGGTAAGTGAGAAAATCAGACCAGACCTACAAGGAGAACCACTGACAGAAGCAAGAAACCTGTACACAGATGGCTGTTGTTTTAGACATGACACAGAGGGTTTGAAAGCAGCCTATGCGGTGGTGGAAGACACAGGAACGAACTTTGTGACTCTTAAGGCAGAAGGGCTGACAGACACCCAATCAGCACAGAGAGCAGAGGTGCTAGCAGTAATAGCAGCCCTAGAACTAGGGGAAGGACAAAAAGTGAACATCTACACAGACTCAGCTTATGCCACGGGAGCATTGCACGTGAAACTAAAGCAATGAATGAGAACAGGGTTTAGAACAGCAGGACAAAAACCCATTAAACATGAGCAGGAAATGAGAAGATTAGCTGAGGCCCTACTACTTTCCCAAGAAGTAGCGGTCATAAAATGCAAAGGACATGATAACAGCTACACTAGGGTGGCTCAAGGAAATCAAGCTGCAGACCAAGCAGCCAAAACCAAAGCTGGATATCTGCCCATACACATCTTGATGAACTCTGAAGTTGAATGGACACCAGAACCAACTCTGGAGGAGGTGAGTAGACTGCAAAATGGGGCCTCACCAGAAGAGAAATCAGTCTGGAAGGTAAGAGGGGGAAGAAAAGACCAGGATGAACTATGGAGAAGTCCAGACGGACGTCCCATCCTACCCCCAGGGTTGACCACAGCAGCGCTGGAGGAAGCACATGGACCGGGACATGCAGGAACTACACAAATGATGAAGAGTTTTGAGCACTGGTGGCATCCATACCTGAAACAGACGGTAGGTCATTGGATAAGCTCGTGTAGCACCTGCCAACAATTCAATGTGAGACCCACTCTGAAGCCTGCACCAGGTAAGTTCCCTGTGGACCCAGTAGCAGGTAAGGAAATCATCATAGACTACACAGACATGACTGAAAGAGTGAATGTGTTCAGATATCTTTTGGTGTGTGTGGATGCATTCACCGGTTGGCTTGAGGCCTGGCCAGCAAAAAAGGAAGACAGCAAAACAGTGGTGAAGTGTCTGATTAATCACTACATCCCCAGGCACGGTTTTCCTGCGAAAATCAGGTCAGATAACGGCACACACTTCAAAAATGAAGAACTTAGAGAGGTTGAAAAGTTCCTGGGACTGAGACATTCCTTTGGAACAGTGTACCACCCCCAATCTCAAGGGAAGGTGGAATGAACCAGATGCTCAAAACCAAATTGGCTAACATCTGTACACAGACTAAAATGAATTGGGTAACAGCATTACCTTTAGCCTTGATGTCAGTAAGGAGCTCAGTCAGCCAAAGACATGGGTTGACGCCCCATGAACTACAGACTGGAAGACCTTTTCCAGGCCCAAAAACCAGGTTACTTTTTCTGACTGAATGTGAACAATCTATGTCTCACCGTGATTACAATAGATCTCTCCACAGCTTGGTTGCAGCATTCTCAAAACAGGTGGCCGCCCAACCATCCGAGGCTCAAGCCACCACCTCAGACGCAGAGTGGATCCTTCTGAAAGTCATCAAACGGAAGTGATCAGAGCCCAGGTGGACGGGTCCATTCCAGGTCACAGAGAGAACCTCACATGCGGTGAGGCTCAAGGGCAAAGGAGACACGTGGTATCATTGGAGCCAGTGTGCAGCAGCAGAGGAACCACAAAGATTGCTGCCAGAGGTCCAGCAGAACCTGAGGGACAACACCAGCACACCAGAAGACCCTTCTCACCCAATTCAAGGGGCAGAATAATCCCCTAGGGTGAGAAAGCGTTCATTTACACCTAAAGGTTAGTCTACACCTTAGGTGCACCGTCAGATCAGTGGTCCCACCAATAGGGGCAGAATAATCCCCTGGTGAGACCACTTAGCTCCAGGTCAGTCTACACCTGTGAGTGAAGCCCAGGACATCACACAGAAGAGGTGGATGTGATTGAGCTTTCCTCTCTTTCACTGGTGGTCGTAGCTGCTCTCCCACCAAAGAACTGAACTGAACACTGAACTTTTCAAGAAAAAAAAGAGGTCTTTTGTGTTTCACCATATTGTTAATCCTTATCTTCCTTTGAAAAGAATAGGAGGTAAAAATCTAGGACCCAGGCCCCTTAAGGGTTGGGTCACAGGAGGTATAGGTGTTTTATCATTTTTCATTGTCACATTTATTCTAGGTTTGTATTGTGAACTGCCTTTCCAAGCATGCTCCAGCCATCCAGACAATAAAGTATCAAAACGCAGCGTTCCACCCGCCCCAACCGATCCATGTCTCAAGTTTTATGGAGGACTTGAATTAAATTACACACTGGGCACGACCACAACATTCCAATTTGACCTACGCAATTGGAGTCCCCCGAGGTGTACCCAATGAATATAAATTGGCGGACCAAGTCTCAGCAGGCTTTGAAAACATTCCCATTATAGCAGCTTTGTTCCCGGTAACTCCCAATAAAAACTAAGACCGCATCAATTACATACATTACAATGTGTTACGCATGGCTAATTTGACACGTGATGCAGTTGAAGGCCTGTCGGACCAACTAGGTCCAACCTCTCTTATGTCAGTTCAAAATAGGATGGCTCTGGACATGGTGTTAGCTGACAAAGGGGGTGTATGTGCTATATTTGGGGATATGTGTTGCACTTTTATTCCCAACAACACTGCACCGGATGGTTCAGTGTCAAAGGCTTTAGAGGGACTTAAGACCCTCTCCGCAACCATGCATGAGCACTCAGGAATAGACAATCCGTTAGAAGACCGGATGACGGGCATGTTTGGACACTGGAAAGGGTTGATTATGTCATTGTTTATATCCATTGCTGTTTTTGTAGCTATTATGGTTACCTGTGGATGTTGCTGTGTGCCATCTATAAGATCTTTGATTGTTCGATTTATTACTACAACCATTGAAGGGAAAACCGCACCTCCTCCTACTTCCCATATGATGCCTTTGCTTGCGGTTGATGCTAACGAGGAGGAGGACGAAGATTAACCCGTAAGACTAATTGACTGATATGTATTACTGTCTAGGGAGCAGAAGGATGGTAGAATATTACATTGGCATATTTGGACAGACTATGGAATAAAGCATGGATAGACACCCTCCAGTTAGAGGGGTCAATACTCCCTGTCAAGACTTAGAAGGTTGTAAGCATCCTTGGGACTACAAAGGCCGGACAGGCAATAGTCCCTGGGCACATGGCATGGCATTGGAGGCAGGGTCAAAAAGCATGATGACAAACATTTCCTTCTGTTCCACAGGTTGTAATGACTGTTAAAATCTTTTATGAAGCATCTTCAAATAAGGGTGAAGTCTTAGGAGACTTCAAAAGGGGGAAATTGTGGAGATATATTATGTGTGTGCATTATTACTATGTTCAAAACAGGGTGGGAAATAAAATGTGTAACATGTGTTAGTATAAGACATTGTGTGGCCTGCAGAAGTATTTCTCTCAGGGGTATGGTGAAAGTGGAAAATTACTGAGAACTGCATGTGTGTGAAAATTAGAGATAGTACAACTGACTGAGTTACTCCCTGCTTATATCAGTAGATACGGGATGCAGCTGTGGGACAATACCTGTCTAAATATGGTAAGCCGGAAAAGTGTGTACGTGACTATGTGTAGAAAATATTGTAAACAAGGGCGCTGCCCATTTTCGTGTGTGTTTTAATAAAAGAAATAAGCCCAGTGAGAGAGAGCCATAAGAAGTCTCGGTGTGTCCTGCCCACATGAGCTCTCTTCCCCTGGGCCCAGGTATTTAAATTGAATACAACGGTGTCTGAGTGTGATTTATTCTAATGTGTTGTGAAATCCTCTAGGTTACGGTGAATAAAGGAACGCGCCAAAGACCCCGTTAAAGGGGTACTTCAACATAACTAAAGGATCTGCCTCCCATTCTACTTCTAGAGACTCTAGGAACCACCAGTAAACCTGCAGTCTGAGAACAAAGTGCTCTGTTAGGAACATGTGGAACAATCAGATCTCTGATGTATGATGGAGTTAAATCATTAAGGGCTTTATATGTGAGGAGGAGAATTTTAAATTCTATTCTGGATTTAACAGGGAGCCAATGAAGGGAAGTTAAAATAGGGGAAATATGATCTCTCTTTTTAATTTTCATCAGAACTCTTGCTGCAGCATTTTAAATCATCTGAAGGCTTTTAATTGCATTTTGTGGACATCCCTGTGGTACTCCACAACTAACCCTGGAGTTTAAAGATAATTTATCATTTACATGAACAAACTGGAATCTGTCAGACAAATAAGATTGTTAGGGTTTGAAAACTTTTGTATTGTTTATCACTCATGTCTGCTCTAAGTGCCTTTCTCTCCTACTTGCCACAGAAAGGGATATGGGGGAGACCAGTGAGTTATGCTTTTATCAGCAACATCTAAGGGCTGTTACCAAGTCCTCACTCCCTCTCTGTTTAAAATCAAGACCCTAACCTTTCTGACCCCACGCACACACACACACACACACACCCTGAATGTTTATTGAACTGTGTGTGAACCAGCATGTATAAATAAAGAGAGAGGGGTGCCAACACTTTGTAGTCTGCACTGCAGAGTGTGAGCTACCCTTGCTGCAAGTAAAACTGACTCTGTGTCGTTCTTGCCTCTGAGTTGACTAATTAATACCTAACAAAGATTTAAACCAGCCTAGCGCTGTTCCCCTGATCCCTACAGCATATTCCAGCCTTTCTAAGAGAATATTGTGATCGACTGTTTCAAATGCAGCACTAAGATCTAACAGGAAAAGTACAGACACAAGTCCATTATCTGAGGCCATAAGAATATCATTAGTGACTTTCACCAGAGTTGTTTCAGTGCTATGATGAAGCCTGACTGAAACTCTTCAAACAGGTCATTGCTCTGTAAATGCTCACACAATTGATTAGCAACTATTTTCTCAAGAATGTTCGACAAGAATGGAAGATTGGATATAGGTCTGTAATTTATTAAGTCATCTCGATCAAGCGAAGGTTTCTTAAGCAAATGTTTAATTACAGCTACCTTAAAAGCCTGTGGTACATATCCATTTACTAAAGATACATTAATCATATCTTAAATAGGCTGGTAATCAGAGGGAACACTTCCTTAAATAGCCAGTCAGAGCTGGAAGAAGCTGTTACTCTAAAAGCAACATAAAATGCCAAATTACAGTTTGCAAATGTACTCGTTGACAAAGACCATAATTTTTGAGACTGCAGGATTCTAAAGAAATTCTCAATTATTTTACATTCCTGTGGTCTGTTGAAACAAAATTGAAAGAGGCCATTTGACCATCAATACATTTGGAAGAAAAAGGGGAAAGCCATCGGGATGGCCTTGCAAGCCATCCCAGCTATGAATTACAAGAGTGCCAGCATAATGGTGTATAGGTGTTTAACTGAAGGAGGGACCCCTGCATTTTATTAAAAAATTGTATCATTACATAGAAATATGAAAAAAACCTTTCAAGACAACCAGCAAGGTAAAGCTTGGGGACAAATGTGTCTTCATAATTGATAACGACCCTAAGCATGCTGCCAAATAAATTACAAAGGTCAATGAAGTCAGAATTTGGACTGGCCATCACAATACCCTGACCTCAAGTCTCCTGGAAATTTTGTGGACAGAGCTGAAGTGTGTCTGTGATGAAGGCAGTTTACAAAGCTGATTCATTTACACCAGTTCTGTTGGGAAAAATGGCCCAAAATTCCACCAAACTATTGTGAGAAGCTTGTAGAAGAATACTCAAAATGTTTCATCCAAGTCATGCATTTAAAAAAAAAAACATTTTGACCATATACTTAGGAAGCAAATGAAAAGCTCTGAATTTGAAGAAAGTTAAAAACAATTACTAATACTATTATATGTGCTATACTAAAGTGCTAAAGATGAAAAAAATGCCAAATGCTGATCTGCATGAACCCAGCACCTACCCAGCTGGATAGGGTACGTTGCTTAGATAGCTAAGGTTAGCTGGTGCTAGGTGGTGTGATGTTTGGGTACATGTCTTGACATATTGTAGCTGTGGATTGGTGCTTATTAGGATTCAGCAAATGATGTAACTCATCCCATTCTGTTTCAACAAAACAAAAAAATGAAAGATAATGTGAGTTTCTCGCAGCTGAAGAGAACACCTCAATTCGAGTAAAACTGACTGATTTTTTGTACCCCTTGGTCGGGCTAGCAGATATATTTTAAAAATGAGTTACCTTGTGGGATTTGGTCATATATAATCCTTATATTAGTCTCTATCTTCTATTCAGTTTAATAAGTTGCAGTCCACTTCCGATTCAGTGCAATTATAATAGAATACATAAAGACCACACTAAATTCCTTCCTAGATGAATGCAAAAATGAAAGATACTACCACAAAGGTAAAATGCTATTTTTATTATGCCTGTTAATTACCTAAAAAACTTGGATTTTCATATTTTCACTTTCATTTTTTCAGACGTCTCATGTAGTTTAGACCAATTTAAATTAGGCTTGGTTTGCTGGAACTTTATCAAAGATCTTTCCTAAATGTATAATGCTCTCTTTTTTATTTGTCTCTACACCAAGCCAGCCTTCATCTTATTTCTTTCTCATTTTTATTCTCTTTGTTTCATCTAAATTTCTGCCCACTTACTGCCTCCGTTGTGCACTTAAAATATAACTGAATTTTCATAATTGCTGAGTTTGTTTTTTTCTAAATTATTTACACATTCACAACTGGTGACGTCTTTCTTATGTTCAACATGCAGTGGATATTTCTTTGGGTATTAAACAAAAAACAAATAAAATCTGTATTTACAATGCTGTTTGCCATTGTAGAGGTAAAGCTGGACTTGATTAGACTCTGCAGAGCTTCAGACCTCAAACTAACTGGTTGCTCAGTGATCACATTCGACCAGAATTGTCAACACAACACAAAACATTTTTAGAGCAAAAAGCTATTATCTATACTTAATGGACACAACAAAACCTGATATCAAAACCATGGAATATCTTAATGACAAAATAAAATTCTGTTCAGCTGAATTAAATGCATCAGATTTTAATTTCCATCCCAGCCGTCTTTTCATCTTGTGATTCTCATTGCATAAACACACACCGGCCTGTCTCTGTCCACCAAGATCAGACAGTTGTTCATTTTATTTAACTTCTGTGTGTGATTGTACACAAAGATTTCTGTAGTAATAAAAACATTAAATTTGAATTAATTGTGGCTTGACAAGTCTTTATAAGTGTGAGGTTTATACTAATATAAAAAAATAAACTAATGAAGTGTTATAAAATAATTTTTGAGCAATATTTTTGTGGTTCTGTGTCAATGTTACTTCATCTACCCTTTTTGGATTTACACTTTTCCAAAGCCCTGTAGTTTCATTTTTATTATGGTAAATAACATGAAATAATAATTGGAATAAATGACAAGATAATAGTCCCTAAAGTGTTTTGCTTCTCAAATGCTGCATACTTAAATGACATTATATGTCTTGTTATAATACATTTAAATATGTCCACAGCTGTATGGCAGATGGTCCATTTCTCACTGAATACTAAATGCATTTCCTCATTCAGGCCAAATGTAAAATTTTTTCATCATATCTTTATATGTTTAAAGACAGTTCCCTCAGTTTTTCGTGAGAGCTCTCTTTGAACAACAATTTCTCTCCTCAAAGACTGTGGCTCAGTAGGAAGAGTAGTCGTCTTGCAATCGGAAGGTTGTGGGTTCAATTCCAGCTTCCTCCTGCTGTATGTCGATGTGCCCCTGGGCAAGGCACTTAACCTCAAGTTGCCTACCGATCTGCGTATCGATGTGAGTGTTAGTGAGTGCAATTGGGTGAATGTGGCTCTAGTGTAAAGCGCTTTGAACGATCTGTATGACTGGAAAGGTGCTATATAAATTCAGTCCATTTACATTAAACATGAACATTTTAATTCAGCCAATTGACCATATTATCTTAAGAGACTTTATAGGTCGGTGGGCATCCTCTAGAACTGATTCAGTGTGATTCAGATCCATATATCAATTGCCTATACACTTAAACTTTTTCAACCAATTAATATTGCTCATCTCTAAACAACTTTTTCAAAACAGTTTTTATCATTTTAAAAATATAAATCTTTTGGACAATTGATCTTAACGTTGTTAACTAGCCATCACTTAGAATAATGGACTACTAAAATGTTGGAGAGGAACATGTATGAACTCTCGCGAGATGGTGACAAACTGCATATAAATATTTGACCTTCCTGGTGCTAGCCTTAGCAGTTAGTGGTTTTAACTAACAAAAGGAAATCTTATAGCTTATTTACCCCTCCTTTAATGTACCTTTAACTACTATTAGTATGACTAGTAATGTGTGTTTAACACTAGAACTCCCAGGGCCATCAATTTGACGGTTTTGAAAGTTTTTACATACCATAACTATGGCTTATTAAAACTGTCATCTTCCTGGCATCCTGACTTTTTCTAAATCTGTGTCTTGTGTATTCCTGTGTCTCTATTTTAAAAAAATGACAAAGTAAATAGAAGACGTAAGTATTTCTACTTCTAACTACTACAACTGCTATTTTGACAGCCCTATTATTTACATAGATTTTCTTTTTCCCGCGGCTGAGTACACGTTCGAGTGTTGCCTAGCAACCACCACCATAGAACGCTGTCTGAGAAAAAGATTGCTAGCATCCTACAAATGGATTTTCAACTCAAGAGGCAGTGGAAATCCTTCAAAAATTAGATGAGTGTGATTCTGGGGCGAGAGGGATGAAAGTGAGGCTCCTCCAGTCAAAAAACGACGAATCATCCCATCAGCAGGAGGGGGTGACGCACTATTTCAGGGTAGTAAAAGACTAGCCTATGTATTGATTTTATCATTTTAGGCCATAGTTTACAAATTAGTAAACTACTAATCTATATACTATTTATATAGCAACAGTGCCACAATCATCGCAGGTCCAGAGGCAGGGAGACGAGCCAGGCGCCCAGTCCCCAGCTATAAACCCAGCAATCCAGCTTGCTGGTAGGAGAGAAACTACAAATCAAGGTAATGACAATGGACAAAGAAATAAACAAAAAGTTAGGCCATAGTTAGGAAATGCAGCCTAATAAAAATGATCTATTCTGTGCTTTACAGTGTTTTCATCACAAGATGAGCGCACACATGAAAAGGAGGAGGAGACAGGAAAGGATGGCACAGTGTGGAGAGTGGTAGGGTAGAAAAAAAGCAGAGGGAGGCATCAGAGCCAGAACGCATTGACAGAGGCAGAGGGACCCACTATGTACGCAAAGAGCCAGATCCAAGATGCCTACACCCAAGGGCGTAACTTTGGGTCTAGAATTGGGGGGTTAAGCTCTCTGCCTAGTTGTTTATTTATTGAATCATTTACTCTTGTAAAAGGAGTCAGGCTAATTTTGCGTTCCTGTTTGAGAAATTCATTCTAATGCTTTTACTGTGATTTACTTAACTTTACTGTTTTCTTTGTATTTACTCTGTAGTTTTTCTGTTCCACATCAGTTCAGCAATTAATAGAAAGTTTCTTTTACTTCATGTTTTTTCTAACACAGAACCAAATATTTAACATTTTTAGAGCACCTTCATATTCATGAATGCTGCATTGTGGTGTTTCAATAGCTTCACAATAATTTGACTTGGTTTTAATTTTTTGTTAGTAGTTTAGGTGAAGGATGAAGATTAACAGTTTATAACTGATGAAAAAACATTTGGCTGAAGCAGACAATGACACATTTTGTGATATTTAGAAAAAAACGTTCTGCTCAGTCCATCTGACTAAAGTCGTTCTTAAACTCAGAGAAACTATGTTTATTGCGGCTCAAATAAATGTGCTTCTTTCTCATCTATGTAAACGACTTTTTAAAAATTTACTCTCTCACTCTCTCTCCCACATCTGAGGCTCCATTGTCATAAGTTCTTACATTTCTGAAAAAAAAACTGGTATAAAACATTTCATTAAAATATGTGCCTCCTTTTATGAACCTTTTGACTAAAGATCAGATATTTTTCACATAATGATGCAGATCAAGCTAGAAGCTCATAGAGAGGGTTCCTACTGTTTTCTATCATGTCCAGGCCTTTTAACTTCACCTGTAGCTCAGGTGAAAGTCCCTCATCATGACCTCGATGATGCTCATTAGTGAACCTCCACCTCATGTCTTGCTGGGTGAATAAGTGATTAGCACTACAATTGGCCCATTCTGAGCCAGCTCTCAGGTTTAACGCTAACTTCAGTCTGGGTTAAGCCACTCTGCTTTCACCTGTTCCTGGGCGCCCACACCCACCAGGCTCCAACTCTCTGGTTGGCTCCGCGGCTGCTCTGAAATGAGCCGTCTCCCCTATTGTAGCCCTGTTTGATGCCCTTAGTGTAACTTTTCGGGTGATTAACGAGGTAGGCCAACGCTCCTGGAGTGAACAGCCATTCTGGGCTTCTCCAGAAGGGACAAATTGCCTGTCCGTCTGAGCCTGTGCACATAGTTGCGCAGTTGCGGTGCCGCATGTGCACAAACAACAACTTTTGCCTTCTTTTCCTTTAGACTCATTGTCAGGTTAGGTGGAGCGGGCAGTGATTATATGGAACTCAATAGAAACAAATCTGATTGTTTTTAATAAAAATTTGAAGTCTGTCATTTTGGGGCTTAATGCATCTTTTGAACAGACATGAACTCTTAAATGTCTTCTTTCATGGCTTTCAGGGCTGTTTTGAAAACATCTGGATCTTCAGCCCCAGAGGTCCAGGTGGCAGGTCTAACAAAGCACCTGGGTACCACTGTATTTCGAAGCTAGTCTACATGCACTGCCATTTAGTGTGTCTGCGTGTGCAGGCGTGTGCAAGCGGCATAGAGACAACTAACGTAAAAATACATGTATATTTACCTCATTTTGATTTTTGCTGTTGGTGCTGTTGGTGTTTTTGACCAACAGTGAAAAATCGCTGTCTGTCCACTTTTTTGAGAGTACTAGCACTCTCATCAGTGACTGAATCAGAAGTACAGCAAACAGTGAATGCTTAGTGGAGAAAGCAGGTTGGGTGATACCAAGTTTTTGGGAGGAGGAGGGGAGTTACATTACCAAATCGCAGTGATGTTATTATATTGGGGGGGTCATATTGACTTGATCAGATTTTGGTGGGGGGTCATAACCCCCCTAACCCCCGTGCAAATTACGCACTTGACTAGACCCCATTCTGCTTGCTGGACACCAAAATGCTCATGCACATTCAGGGCTGCACTGTGGCTGAGACCCGCAGAGTTTTAGGTTTTAGGAGTCCTCCTGGGACATGAATGTGGATGAGCTGAAAGCGTTTTTAGCACTAGTTTATGTCCACGGAGTGAAAGGATGGTGTAACATGGAGCTGGAAGAACATGGAGTTTGTGGCACCACAAACAAAGAAAAACACAATGAAATAAAATAAATCTGCACTTGGTAGCAGCTTGGGGTAGCTTCTGCCCAAATTGGCATGCAGGGAGGCATGCAACACTGCGGTTTCAGTGCCTTCATCTTCAGGCCGTGGGGAAAACAGCTTCAACTAGAAACACTGTCTCTTCTGGGGAAAACCTCTGGCCCTGATTCCAATTTTGCTGATGCTCTGAAAGAAAGGTTTAAGACAACTTGTCTTAATTATCCCTTGTGATATGCTGGATGCACATACAGCAGATCATACCTCAACTTCTGTCCATTGTTCAATCAACAGGTACACAAACGTGAGATTGTATTCACCTTTGGATCCAAGAATTCTTCGAACTAGTAATTCTAGTTTCAAAGACATTCAGGTGTTTGCGTGATTTCTCCCTGATGCTGTCAGCTGCATTGCTGCGGGGAAAAGAGAAAGAGGAGTATCTGGGAGAAGTGTTTTATTTGTGGCTCTTTGACATTATGGTGATTCCAGCTGTGTCTCTTTCCTGTGCTGTACTAAAAGTAGGTTAATGCGGTGCGGTCTCTTTGTTTTGTCATATTCTGAGTTTGGGTCGGACCAAGGCACAGACAAAAGCTTGGCAGCAGTATGTTTAAAGGAAGGCTCAATTTTTATTCTCAGGCTTTTCCAAAAACGTTGCAAAACGTAGCATAAGTCACTGCAGGTATAAACATGAGTAGAATACAAGACTTACATGTGAATACTGCAGGAAACGTAGCAAACCCGAACTTCATCATAGGACGAGAACATAGTGGTGAACGAAGGACGGAACGAACAGAAGGAACCAGCGAGGAACTAAGAACACAGACGAACTAATATACAGAGAAAAATGAGAGGGTAACAAAGGGGAGATAATCAAAGAGAACAGGGAACAGGTGAGACACGGACGCAAGGAGACAGAGGGAGCAGGTGAGCCTAATACGAAGACTAAAAGATGAGGAAAAGGACTAATTAACAAGACAGTGAGCAGACCTAAACGAAACTATAGACCAAAATAAATAAAGCATAAGAATCAAGAACAAACATGAACTAAAGGAAACTGAGAAACTGGAGGGAACACAACAACCTAAGATCTAAGGACTTAACAAAATAGAAGCCATAAAGAAATCCAGACCACAAAAGTAAACAAACCTAAACCAACACTGAAAGAACAAAACGAGGATGAAGCAGAAGGAAAGAGGACTAAAATAAAAAGTAAACAATAACTAAAGCTAACCTATAAGGGAAGCTGGAGCTACAGAAACTAAACTAGGAGTGAGAACAAATACCTAACATAAATAAACACAGGGATACTAAAAGAAAAACTAAACTAGAGAATCCAAGGAAGACAAAGAACTCTAATAATCACAATAACAATAATAATAATAATACCACACAAAGTAATAAGAAAGCAACCACTAAGAAACTAAGAATGAGAGGAGAGAAAACAACACACACTAGGAGGCGGTAGCGGGAACAAAACTAACAGGGGGCAAAAGGAAATAAAGAAACTGCAAAAGCCAAACTAGAAAACACCTGGACGAAAAGTAAACAAACACAAAACCACAAACAAAAGTCCAAAAAAGTCCAAACCCTGACATGTTTGTGTAAAGTTCAGTCCATGTTTCATTCTATGGCTGGGGCACAATACTGTGCTACCAAAGTGTTATTGGGCTAAAAGTCCTGTAGTGATAGATGTTCTCTTGCAGGATTTTCTGGCAAAAAGGAAAATTCATGATTCCAACAATTATGGAAAGTTGTCCAGGTCTTGAGGAAGCAAACTGGCCACATTTTCACACATTTCTCAGCCCAACCCCCAACCCCCCTACCCCCCAATAATATGACAAGGCATTTGTGGTGCATTATCAGAAATTGTCTCATTCTTCTTTTTACTGGTATTTTTTAAACAAACACATTCTGCAGTTTTTTAAATTAACTCTAAAAGGTGCACTGGCAACATTTTAAAGACAACTAAGATAGTAGAGAGCTGTACTTGCAGTCGTCTTCCCACCAGTGTCTGCACTGAACAACAGTCTAAATAGTTGAAATGTCTTATTCATAGTTCTGAGATGTATCTGCTTTATCCTCTTATTTGTCTATTTAGAAGTCTTTTTACCACCTTGAGTGCAGCCTTTAATCTTTTGAGCTCCTCTTCTTTATGGATGGAACAATATGTCCTGACAGCCACCAGGACGATGTCCTCCCAAGGGCATACACAACTGTGACTGCTAACCAGATTAGGAGTTTCAAGATAGCATCTCATGTGGCGACTGAAAGTGAGAGCGAGAAATGAAGAGTGTAATGATTTACCAAGTAAAAGAATCGGGAGGATATGCCCATCTCAACACTGTTTTAACTTACTAGATTGTGTGATATACTTGGTACTCAAACACGCACAGAAATAAAATACAGGTAAAGGTGTGCTTGTAAAAATGAAACTCACATGGATAATATTCCCTTGCTTTCTTGTAATCCACCTTAATTTTGTCCTAAAACTCTTACAAAGATGTTAAAATTAAATGTTTTTTAAAATACAATATGATTTAAATGTTTGCAGGAAAAGTTTTTAAAACTATACTTCTTGTCATGTTTTTGACTTGCACCGTTTGTCTCCCCGTCATCCCTTATGTCTGTCTTACCCTGATGTTGCTGGAGAGATTAAGCACAATCCAACTATCCTGGCATTTAATCCTTTTTCAGTATCACAGGATTTAAATTGCTCTCAGATGTTTATAAGTAAAAGGATTCAGAGCAATAAGACCTTGATGAAAACAGGTAAACCAACCAGAATAAGAGATAAATCCTTTTCATTTCAAGTGATTAAGTCTGGTTTAATACAATTTAAAAAAATTAACCCCTTAATGGCATGCTTTTCTTTTCAATAATTAACCTTATTTTTGGCAGCGTCTGATAGTAAATCCATTATAAGAACATGTTTTTGTGTTGGTTTGTTGTTTGTGCGTGCAGAACATAATCATCTGCTTCATCAAAATGTTCACCCATCACACTAATTACTGTTCCCATTATCAACAGACAGGCAATCAAAAAAAAAACTGGTTTTTCATACAGGGTAGCCCTCTTCACACTTTGATTTGAGCACAAACAAACACTGAAGGACCCCTGCAGCAGAGGCGTTGTTGGAATAGTGAACTATGTTGGCTTTACCAATTAGATTCAGATTTTCACCTGACAACCGCTCCATTTTCAAGTAATTTTGTGGCAAAATGAATTTGAGATGAAAAACAGTGGGCTCACTCAAAAGGTTCCGGTCATATGTGTAGGCTGACTTTTACAGCATAAAATCTGAGCTCTTATTCAACTGTGTTTCCTTTAAAGCAGCAGGAGAAAAACATCAATTGTGGGCATGAACGTTGGTGTTGATGTTTTACACTTGATCATATGCTGTTAATTCTCTGACCTTTTTGGTTTTGGATCAACCATGTCTGGATACAATTCAGTTTTCAATTCAGTTTTATTTATATAGTGCCAATTCACAACACGTTGTCTCAAGGCACTTTACAAAAGTCAGGTACATACATTCCAATTAGTCCTAACCATTGAACAGTGCAGTCAGGGTTAGTTATTTATTCAAATTGGATAAAACGTTTTTCTGTCTAAGGAAACCCAGCAGATTGCATCCAGTCAGAGACTTGCAGCATTCACTCCTCCCGGATGAGCATGTAGAGACAGTGGACAGTCTCTGGCGTTGACTTTGCAGCAATCCCTCATACTGAGCATGCATGTAGCGACAGTGGAGAGGAAAAACTCCCTTTTAACAGGAAGAAACCTCCAGCAGAACCAGGCTCAGTGTGACCGGCCATCTGCCACAACCGACCGGGGGTTAGAGAGAACAGAGCAGAGACACAAAGAGAACAAAGAAGCACTGATCCAGGAGTCCTTTCTATGGGAAGGAAAAGTAAATGCTTGTGGATGTAGCTCCTTTAGTCATTTCATCTAGAAAGAAAGAACAGATAAACTTTGAGCCAGTTTTCAAGGTTAGAGTCTGAAAGAGAGCACATATAATTAGTTACAGTAAAGCTCAGTCAATTGCTATATCTAGGAGAGAGAAAGGGTTAAACACTGAAAGACAGGGCCATGTGGATCATCTGTAGAGGGTGAGCATTAAGTTGTTGCCAGCAGAAGCTTGGATTATGCCCCTCTCCAGAAAGGTGTAACAGGTAGACACAGAGTCAGGTCAGGTGTAGCTTCTAGGAAGAGAAAAGAGAGAGAACAAAGTTAAAAGCTAAAATAACAGTAAATAATGTTAAATTGGAGAGTAGTGTGAGAATGTAGCGAAGAGGGTGAAAGTGGTCATTATGTCCTCCAGCAGCCTAAGCCTATAGCAGCATTACTACAGAGATGGTTTCAGTTCAGATTATTTAGTTAAACGGTGCTTATTTTCAACAATGTCGTTTCAAGGCACCCCACAAAGGGTCCCACTGATGGTCATTGTTATACTAAAAACCACAAGGATTGGGATACCTCTCTCTGTCAGACTGATTATAACCATTGGAAAAGAGAAGGGGTCATACAGGTAGCAGAAATGGAGGGTGTGTTTGCATCTCAACCATAACTGAGCCGGTTTAGGCTAAACCTGACTCCCCCTTACTCCAACCAACAGGGAGGGAGGAAGGCTCCTAAGCCACTCTAACTATAAGCTTTATCAAAAAGAAAAGTTTTAAGCCTAACCTTAAAAGTAGACAGGGTGTCCGCCTTGTGCTTCGAAGTGTGAAAATACATTATTTTATCCTAAGGCAACTGTGACTAATTTGTCGTGGTAGAAAAAAATATATATAGTTCAAGGGTCTATAGAAGCACAAAGAAAAGGTGCTAGAAAAAGCTTATATTTTGTAAATTATCTTTAAGTTACTGATGTTTAATTAATTATGATTCCTTGGTTTACATTCTTGCTTTTTTCGACTCTGGTTGTGGTCACTAATGGAAATACAGCTAATGGTTTCACATTTACCAAATTTTCATGCTGCCCATGTCTCACAACCCTAAAACAAAAGAATGTTAAAAACTTTCAATGTCACAGAATCCAAAAATGAAGATATACCAAACGAAAACAAAATTAACCTGTTCGTGTTAACGGTAATGCCAGTTGTTACATGCAGCAGTGTCAGTGAGATGATCCTTCTCTGTTGTTTCTTGCTGTTATGTTCCTGCAGCCAGGAGGGTGCAGCCGATTGCACTTTGCCCTTGACAAACTGTGTTGAAGCTGGGAGAAGAGCTGGCCGGTCTCATAGCCAGTTCGTCATTTGGCAGCATGCCCCCACCAACATCACCACCACCACCACCATCCCCACATCCCTACCTTTGGGGAACGTAACATCTATCTAAAACAGAAATCTCCATTACATAATTCTAAAAAGCATGTCTTTTACGTGTCTGTGTTGGGTCGGTCTTTGCTCGTTCTGCCTATATTACAAGAGCAGAAAAACAAGATAACTGGCTTACTGTTCAGAGAAGTCTTTGAAATAGTAGAGACAGACTACTTACCTGAAGCTTTGGATGGTGTTTTATGCTAATAAAAATCCTTGCATTAGTTTGAAAGTTCCATTTCTCCAGGGAATCTCATTGGTTTGTGGCTTTCATGTTCACAGAAAACAAACCTCTTATAGCACCAAGTTCCGCTGTCTGATCCTTGTATACCCAAAGCAGGAGTGTGTCCACATTCAAGGCTCAAAGTCAAGCTCGTTTTAGTATGGGTTGGACTCTTGTCAAGATCCTGTTTGTGATGTTCATGGGTAAGATTTCAAGGCCTGGTTGTGGGGAAGAAAGAGTCTGGTTTAGGAACCTCAAAGTCCAACCAATGCTTTTGTACATAATGTGGTTCTGTTGCTGTCTTCAATCAATTACTTTCAGTGTACAGTGGAGTAGTTTGTAGTAGATTGTAAAGCAGCTGGGATGAGAGTTAGCTACTCTAAATCTCAGGCAATGCTTCTCATCCTGAAAGAGTTAGAATGCTCCCTTTGGTTTAAGGGTCAGTGTCTGTCTCAAGGGGTGCAGTTCAAGTCTCTCAGTAGGATGAAGCAGGAGTTTGATAGATGACTTGGAGCCGTGAAGAAAGTGTTTAGTCACAAAACAAAGCTCTCTATTTACCAATCCATCTACATTCTGTCCCTTACCTGTGGTCATGAGATATGGATCATGCCCAAAAGAATGAGATCCCAGAGACAAGCAGCTGAAACGAACCTCCCCTGTAGGGTAGTTGGACTTACCCTTAGGATGAGGAGCTTCATCAACTGCCAGGAAGCTCAAAGTAAAGCTACTGCTCCTTCACATTGAAAGGAGTCAGCTGAGGTGGTTGGGACATACAAACAGGGCCTTCTTTGAGAGGTTCTCTTTGTATGTCTCACTGGGAGGAGACCCCAGGGTACTCCCAGAATCAGCTGAATAGATTGTCATTTCTTCTCTGGAAATATGTTGGACCTGTTTCAAAATGAATCTCAGATAAACATAAGACAGTGGATTAAGGAATGGCCCAAATGTTTGGCTTTCTCTCTATTTAGAAACTTTAGAATAACTCTCACTTTTGTTCAATCATTTTCACGCTATTTAAAGTTACATAAATGTACTGCTTTCATTAAGATGAATAAATACTAACCAATTTCATAGCTTTTATCAATATGGTTGCTTTATAATGGCATGGTCAAATGCATAATACATTTTATTCACTAAATCCAGCTCTTACGTCAAACTGGAAGTATCAGAAGTTAAACGTTGAATGAATGAAAAACAACTGGTTTTACAATCAAGAAATGCTTTGGGAATTAACTGTTGCTTCAAATCCTTCAGTTTCAAAATGTGTAGAAAAGCTGTGCCAGACTACTGCTGGCATGGCTTCGTACCGTAAGTGACACATTCCAAGATCGGCTCTCTGAAGCTAGGAATCATGATTTTGCACTTCAGACATTGAGGGATTTTCATAAAGTGCCGTTTGCTTGATGGTTGGCCCGACAGTTTCACGCCAGCCAAAGGTAATTTACAAATTAGCCTAAGCTAATTGGCTCCTTGTTGGTGATCTAGCTGGCTTCTTTTTCCAAAGCAGATGATTTTGGCAACTGCTGTGCTTCAGCCTTGTTTTCTATTACACTGTCCAGGTAATTTTGTAAGCATTTGGGATCCTGTGATGAACATAATAAGGCAAGGGGCTTGGTGAGTTCACTTGGAATGACTCTCGAAACTGGTGTTGGTACTCTCAGTTTATTAAAAAAGTGACTTATAAACTAAAATGGCATAATTGATTGGCAATCATGCTGCAAAATTTTGTGCTGAATCAAAAGGGGATTTCAGATGTAAATCACCATACTAGGCTCCTTGTACTGCTCTATTTGTTGATGCCCGCAATTGCCAAAAAGCATTAAATGTGTTTGATCTACCTTCATATGCAAAAAGAAGGTTGCATCTACAGTTAAAATAATACTTAAAACTATACCTGTTTGCCTAAAATTGTTGAAATGTCCACCCAACAACTCACATTTGCAATGGATAATAGGTAACTGTTGCCCATTTAATTATCTGGCAGTCACCCTTTTAAAATCTGATACCTTTTGCTTTGCACATTTTTCCAATCTTCCACCATATTTCACACATTTTAATGCACTTTTAGTATGTTTTACACATACAGCCATTCTATCTCCCACCATACACATCAAATGTATTCCTATCATAACTTGGACAGTGAGCATTTTCTGTTGTAGCATTTAAAGGCCTTTTGATGGACTGCAGTGCAATATGAGTTGCTTCAACAAAGATTACCGCTGGTTTCTCTAAAACAAGCCTTTTAACTAAGCCAAATTTCAGGTATGACAAACTAACTGGAAACATCCCACTGAATGAGAAGTTTCGATAAACAGTTGACTCTTAAAACGTACTGAGGATAAGGTCATTCAGATTTGTGATTTGTTGTAGTACTTGATTTGTTAAAGCCAAATATTCTTTGCAGTTTTTTTAAAATCATCTAATGTTAAGAGTTTGGCCATTTGGTAAGAGAAATGCGGTTTAAATGTTTATTCACCATTCAGTATGCCCCTAATACTATCAGGAGGACTTTGTGTTGTTTAGCTATCTAGCAAACTGTAATGGATGGCATTAACTCTTAATACATTATACATATTGAACATCCACTAATGCATAGTCGATGCAGTTTTACAAACATCCGATCACCTCCAGTTTTACTACATAATTAGCATGTATGTATTTAAATGAGCAACTGAAACTGCAGTTTAAAAACAAACAAGGAAAAAGTCCAATGCTCAGGACACGTGGGATTTATCAAGTTTGACATGCAGGCTTTTATTTGGCAGAAACCAAATTAAATACAAACGCGCCTGAGATGATAGAAGATGTAGACTCTGTAAATGAACAGTTTACAGATAATAAGCAAGACTTATTTTTTCGCAAAGACATCTTTACACTGGTAAAGGCTTTAAGTTTGTCTTTGAAAGAAAATTTGTTTCTGGTCTATGTTACAGTGGAAGCCTTTCATGTAAAATTGTAAAGAAACTACTTCATAAGTTGCAAACAATGTTACCAGTTAACTCTTCTACCTGTATGTCACTATTGTTTGCTTTCATTACTGAAGAGTCACAGGGAAAAACAAAATCAGGTTTGAATTTTAAAAATTATCAAATTAACACCTTTGTGCAGAGTGTGACTGGTCTATAATAACACAAAAAACACAATACACTATTAAGCTATGATTCGGACTATATGCCATTGGGCTGCTAACATCATGTTTGTTGCATATCCCTGCCAGTTTACACTGGCTCTCAAGGAATATTCACAAATGTGTTAATATACCAAGCTTTCATGATGTTTAAAAGATTAGACCATGACAAATCATCTCAAAACGTTTACCATCTTTTATGTGATACATGTCATATTGAATTTAACTAAAAAAAATATCAGAGAACAATGTAAAAATTAGAAACTGTGCAAACCCTTAAACGTTGTTGAAACAGCTTTTGATTCAGTTTCTGCATTCCATCCTATTATGTACGCCTTTTTTGTGAGTGTTTCATTATGTACGGCTCACATCAATTATAGTCAATTACATTAACATGAAATAAAGTTCAACTGTGCAAATAAAATATTTACGTATTTTCCGATTCATTTAAAGCTAATACATAAATTATACACAAAACAGTTATCTCTAAGAATGGAAATATTTACTTATATATTTACTTATATATTATATATAATATTTATTATATATATATATATATATATATATATATAATATTTCTTACACCATGCTGAAAATGTATAATTGCTGTTTTAATTTGAAATTATTAGGCAGCCTATACAGAAAAAGTGTGCCACTGTTTTTATTTTCCAGACGCTTTGCAATTAATTAACACAATACCACTACGTCATTACCACACATACTATTGAGCAGCAACAGAGGTTCCTCCATCTTACACATCCAAACAAGAGAGGTTCTTGTTCACTGAGAGCTTGATCACTTTTAAAACCCCTGTGAGCAATCATGATACACCTGACTAATGTGTTCCTCCATCTTCATGGTACTGCTTGTTTACTAATGTTCCTTAACAAACCTCTAAAGCTTTCACAGCACAGCAGGATTTACACTGTGGTCAAATTATACACAAGTGGACACTATTTGCAAATTAGGAGACTCCAGAAGGAAGTTAGTTAGCACTGGATTTTTTAAGGATATCCGAGTATAGCAAGCTAAAATAATGCATATCACATATTTCAGACTTTTATTTGACAAACACGTTTCAGTCATGAGAGAACATTAGGACACCCTGTTTTTCTAATGTATTTGGACATATGAACAATTAATATATATATATATATGTTTTACAATACTGATCGATTCAAGTAAACTTATTAAAACCAGAAGAAAAGAGCTTTTAAAATTCCCTTTAAAAATGTGTTTAGGCCATCGCCTTGCACATAAATTAGGCCATCAACTTGCTCTATTTAAATCTCAGTCATTTAGTTTATTGTGCTCTTGACTGTTTTAGTGAAAAACTCGAAAGACCTGTCTGATAACATTGTAGCAGCTTTGAATCTGGTAAGGCATTTAAAGAGTTCACAAAATAATTTAAAATGAGGTATTGCTCTGTCTAGAAAACTGTCTACAAGTGAAGGACATTTAAAATAACTGATAACATGCTCACTTCCAAACGTCCAGGCAAAGTGAAGTCAAGAGCAGACCGCAACATGGTAAAAGCAGACTCAAAAAACCTTCAAATGTCATCACAGAACCTACAATAGACTTTTGTTACTGTTGATATGAAAATGTATGCCTGTATATCACGAAGAGACTGCACCAGTTTATCTTTAATGTGAGGTTTGAGTGGAGGAAGCCTTTGATCTGTAGGAAAAACACATAAAGGCCAGACTGACGTTTATCACAGAGAATGTAGAAAAATAGCAGGACTTTTGAAATAATGTTTTTTTTTTGTATGGAGCTGGATTATTTGGACATCAGAAGTTTGGTAAGAACACCAGCATTCTCAAAAACCGCTATAGGTGCATTATTGAAAGCCTGCTGACGGGGTGTAACACATTTGTGACACTTTATTAGCTTATTGCTGCGCGATGTGTACTTTTTTTATTGCACACCATCAGTACTTTAGTTTTTATGGTGAGTTGAACGGTTCTTCTTATCTCAAGCATTTCATCACATTGTTGACTGTGTGGTAACCTGCATATGACAAATAAACCAATACAATACAATATAAGGACATGTTTGGTATAAACTAATTACAGCATATTAGGACCTGGTCAGCTCAACATCATAGAATCCACCATGAATTCTACCCTGAATCATAGGATGTGTAAGGACTCTGTGAGACCATTTGTAAATAAAATTAGGCTGAAACACAGCTGGATTCTGCAACATGTAAATGACCCAGAACATAACAGTAAATACTATCAAGAAATGGCTGAAAACTAACAAATGGGAATGTCATAGTTAATGTCCAGACATGTTGTGGGGTGACTTGAAACAGGTTGTACATGCAATATATCTAAAAGAAAAACAACTAGAAGAATTGTGCATGGAGGAGTAGAAATATTTGTTCTCAGACCAATTTTACCAACTGGTAAATGGTTACAAGAAGCATCTGACTGAATTTATTTTAGCCAAAGGGATAGAACTAGCTATTAGGGGGTAGGGTGTCCTTACTTTTCTTTGGTGAAAAAGTTATTTTTATTTTTATCTTTTGTTTAATGTGTAAAATAAGGTTAATATTAATTCATTACCAGTCAGGAGGACTAGAGGAAGACCAAATAGGAGATGTATGGAAAGAGGACATGAACGTAGAGGATGTGAGAGAAGACGGTGCAGAAGGAGGCTTAGATGGAGATAGATGACTTGCTGAGGTGACCCTGAAATGGAAAAGCTGAAAGAAAAACAATTCTTGTAAATTAAATCACTAAATTTTCCAGAGATCAAAAAGAAATTAAACATCGATTTTTTAACCTTTCTTAAAAAATAACTCTTCACATGATTGTATCCTATTTCTTCTTCTACACAATTATGCACTATTTTGTTGTAAACGTGTAGAATTGTGTAGAGTCCATCACGTAAAAATGAAGCAATGGTAAAATGCACTGAAATGGTAATGTCACCAAATGTGAAAGGTTCCAGAAGTATGAATACTTTTGCAAGGAATTATAGAAGTCTTAGTTGGATCTAAAATATTAGCAGCATCACAAACTTTCTTTTAAAATTTGTTGATGTTACAAACATGATTGCTCCAAACAAAGCTGAAGATATTAACAGAGCTCACATGACGTCAGACTGCAAATGCACCTAGAAGTTACATGACATATTAAGCTTTAACTCTGTGATCTTTTTTCTTTTTTTTCAGATGATCCAAACTCACATTCCGACATCAAAACTTTTTCCTTCATTTCATCATGAATGAATTATTCATTGACAAACATGTTATGTATTCCGACTCTTTCATTACTGAGTAACACAGCTGCTCCACAGCAGTAAATTCCAGTCAAAGATACATTAACATTTTACCGCCTACAATTCATCACTGTATTACTAATTTAAAAACAGACTGTAATTGCCACTCTCTGAGGCAAACTTCTGACTGTCTAAGTTGTCTGACTTGAGGCTGCTGCAAGCCTCAAGCACAGAAGAAACTCTGCTTTAAAACAGTGTTCTATTAAATAAATGCTCTTTTTTGTCTTCATGCCACTTGGGCATAATAGCCTTGTGGTTACCTTCTGCAACTCTTCCTCTAAGTTATAACATTCTTTCCTATGGCATTGTGGGTAGCTGTTTACATTTTAGCATTAAGTTTAGATTGACGAGGCTTATGGGTTTTAAAAGTTACACAAAGGGAGTTAAGGGGTTTAAAAGTAGCACAAAGTGTAGCGTGGAGTTAGCTGTGCAGTCGTATGCGAGCAAGCAAGAGACATGAATATTTAGGAATGTGTCTGTGAGCATCCATTTGTAAAAGGCATGGATGGATGCGTCTGTATCCTAAAGAAGGGGCTTTTGCTGTGAAACAATGCAAAACGGAGTCTTGAAAAATTCAGTGAAAATAGAGGGCTTGGTTCCTTCCTTGAGCTGTTGGCTCAGCTGAGAAATTGCTTTTTATAAACTTTTTATACCTTCAAATAAAAATAAATGTCACAGGACATTTAGTACTGACCATGCATCAATACAAACCCATCTTGGGGACTTTTTATTCACACTTTGGCCACCAAAGATTTTCTAAAAAGTACTATGAGTTATATGACTCATTTCCTCCACCAGCAGGAGGTTGCCGCTAGTTATTTTGGTTTAATCTGGACATACTGGCTATACTAAAATCCACAAGGATTGGGGGTACCTCTCTCTGTCAGACTGATTATAACCATTGGAAAAGAGAAGGAGACCAATGAAGAGAAAGAGCTGAGGGAGAGAAGAGTAATGAGCAGAATCAGACAGACAGGCACAAAGGGTGGAACTCTATCAGAAAATATCTAAATATCTCAAAGGATAAGAATAAACATAAAAATAAGCAAACAATATGATGAACTAAAATGGCAACACAAGTGACTATAAAAGGGAAATAAAGAAATAGAAACCCAAAAACATCTGACACAGCAAGATCATGACATTTACATCCTAATCATTGTTGGGAGTTGACATGGAAGTGGAAGCTGACAGCTCTTTCATCCACTGCGCTTTTAGAAATTTTAGAACCTAAAAGTGAAATAATATTTTGACAGTAAGGTTCACTGTTGAGATATGGTTCTATGGTAACTTTAAAACATGATTGAGCCTGCGGGTTAAGAGCTCTATATAATAGAAGGATTTTAGATCTTTATCCATCACATAGTACAAATGATGAGGGGCTAATACTGAATAAAGATCTTTCTTGTTAGTAACTCAATACACTCTTACTGATGTCTATAGCATACACTGAGGCTTTTTAGACAGTTCATTTGGACCATTTAATAGGTTTCACTGCATTGCTCTGAGACAGGATGTTCCAAATTTTAACAATATGACACATGCAGGTCTGGAGTTTTACACTATTTTTCTATCCTATTTGAAATTGCTTTATTATATCAGACTTTTTTTTTTTCTGGAGCATCATTTCATCCAAATTCTTCCATGTCTTAGATTCCTAATATTTCTTGATAACCCACTTCTTTCTGTAGACAGGCCTTTATTCAACAACTGTATTCAAAACATTATATCTCTGAAGTAGATATAAAAGTACTTTTTAGTTAATTATTAAATGTGATGAGATAAAACGAGACAAGATGTTGATGATCCCACAGTGAGGCTATCCAGTTGTTAAAGACTCCCATAGTATTAGTACATCAGAATACAAAAAGGTTTAATTGAGAGATTTGAAAGCATAGTCATGAGGTGAATGTTAAAACAGTTGTTAGGAGACAGAAGGGGGTGCAGCCATACATGAGACACAGATGTGGACAGATCTCTCACCTGCTGACAGCCAATAGAAAATACCACTCTGGATGAGCGAACAAGATTGATATTTTACAGATGTTCTAAATTTCATAGATTTATAGCTTTCACATTGGAGTTTCAAATTAACATGCCAGATGTGCATAATACTCTGTACGCCTCAGACTTCCAATGCAAGAGAGACTCCTGCCATCTGCAGAAATATTCGGAAGACTATGCAGTCATGGAGTGTATCAGAGATGGACAAGAAGCATAGAGGGAGCTGGTGGACAGCTTTGTGCCATGGTGTAGAAACAATCATCTCATCTTGAAGTGAATAAAACAAAGGAAATGATTGCAGATTTCAGGAGAAACAGAAATAGGTTGAACACTTTTTCCAGTGGAGTTGGTGGAGCAGTATAAATACCTCACTGTTCACCTGGCCAACAGACTGGAGAGACAACTGTGAAGCCATCTACAAGAAAGAACAGAGCAGACTGTACTTCTTGAGGAAGATTAGGTCGTTCAGTGTTTGCAGCAAGGTGCTGCATATCTTCTATACGTCTGCTGTGGAGAGGGCTATATATTTTTGCCATCATCTGCTGGGGTAGCAGCATCAGAGTCAGGGACTTAAAAAAAAACAACAAGCTAATAAAGAAGGCTGGGTCCATTCTGGGTACTCCTCTAGAATGTCTGGAGATGACTGCGCAAAGAAGGATTCTTCATAAAATGAGGATAATTACAGGCAACCCACTTTATCAGACTGTCATACAACAGAGCGCCTTCAGTCAGAGGCTTCTTCAGATCCACTGTAAGACAGACCGCTGACTGCCCAGAGCCACAAGCATCTACAACAACTCTTTGAAGAAACCTGCATAATATGAGTTACAGCAAAATATAATTTCCCTTTGGGATTAATAAAGTATTTCTGAATTGTAATATATTTTGCATAACATAAATTGTACAGTGTGTACTAATAAAATCAAATCAAAGTTATGAATTCATAACTTTAGCTACCTTGAAAAAGACCTCTGTTCCATCTAAAGAAAAGTATATCTAACATGCTTCTACCACTGTCTTTCACTGTAAGCATGGTGTTCTTTTGGTGAGGTAGAGTTTTGTTTGTGTGACAAACAGAAAAGTCTAATTGGAACTGTAGCCCAAATTTTGAAGTTTAGCTTCATCAGACAGATACAATTCCTTCAGTGCTGTTGTTGGTCTTATAGCAGCCTACCTGACCATTTTCAGTATCATCTTTTGGGTAGTTTTTGATAAATGTCCAGTTTTTTTAATGTCCCATATTTTCTCCAGATAACTGTGATGCCTATATTGTGCCATGGTCCATATTTAATGCTATGGATTTTTCTGAGTATCTATTTCCTGGCTGAAATTTTGTGCAAAAAGATTTTTTCATCCCATGTAACTTTGCTGCATCTACAGCTTTAGCTAAAGGTTGCTAAATGTCTGGAAAATCCTGCAAAGAGCACTGATTTTTGTGTTAATCAGATTTTCTTTAATTAATGGCAGGTGTGAACTCATAAAAGCTAAATGCTAAAGTTAAATCAAAAGCTGTTTCAATGATTAGCTTAAGGATGTGCACATTTTTGTTACTAGGTGACTGGAGCTTTTAGGTACAATTTTTTGCTGTAAATACATTTTGTGTTTTCACTTGAATTGTACAGGATAAATGTTACTTTAAAAATGGAAGTATTTCTAAAATTAATAATCACAGTCTATGTTTCAACATCACAAATACCTGGTGTTTTAACTTAACTGCAGTTTCTACAGTTATGTATTTCTTCTATTCATCTTTAATGATGTTGTCCTTTTTCCATGTGTTTGGTTGAATATCACCTTTAAAGTGATTTTTTTTTATCCGTGTCCTTTCTGGCAAAGCAGCGTTCAGAATTTTTCTTTGAGTGCCAAAAAAAGTCCAACAGATTTACTTTCACAACTGGAGCAATACAGCTAATGCTTTAAAGCCCTGCTTGATATTTATAACAGAAACTTTATTAGAAACTGATTTAGGATTATTTCAATTGTTACAGATATGGAGACAGAAACAAAAAGGAAAAAATAAGAAGCATGAAACAGAGAGAGGTGGGGCAAAAAGGAAAAGGGGAGAGATGAAGAAAATAATGGAGGAGAGAAAGAAAAGAACACAAGATAACGCCCTGCTTGCTTCTACACCTGCAGAAACATTCATATTAACAGGTTTTGTACCAAAAGTGCAAGTTACTTATGCAAGATGTATTTAGTGGTAAATGCAGCTCAATATAGAACAATTGTGTATCTGTTAACACCTGAATTTAAACACCTGTGGGTCTGAGTGTGAGCGTGCTTGTGTACACAAGGTTTCTCCATAAAAACGTGTAATAGCGAGTGTGAGAAGCCAAACACCTGCCCCCCTGCCCCCGGGACAGTTTCGGAAGAGATACACACCATAGACATCTAATGGCCCCCCGGAGCACAGGAACCCCAGCAGAACCATCGCCGGGACTACCGCAACCCCCCCCCCAGAGAAGAGTAGGGGAGAGTCCCAGGGGAACCACCCAGCAGCCACAGTGTAGAAGCCCCAGGGAGCTGCAGCGACGAGCCCACAGGCCCCGCCAGCAGCCGTCTACGCCCGAGCAGATCCAGCCATGGACCCAGAGGCCCAAGACACACATACAGGGGCCCAACGGAGCCCAAGGGTCCAGGCCCCGGCAAGCAGCCACCGGGAGTGAGCCGGTATACACCAAAGCACCCAGCCCCAGACACCGAGAACCACAAGTACACCAACGGGCAGAGACACCAATCACCGACAGGTAGCGTGGCTGGGAGGAAATTGGCCCCACATTTGATGGGGAGCCTAAACTGATCCAGGAGAGGGAGCAGTCAAAGACCCAACCTGACACAAAAAATAGGCACACACAGTCACAATCACCCTCATGCGCACACATAAAAACACTCACACCCATGCACCCAACATAAAGACAAACTACAATGGATGTCATACATTCACTCACACTCCACATACATACTCTATACTCCCAGGTCCGGGTGCCGATACCCCATTGGGGCAACCAGCCCAGGAGGCAGTCCCCTTCCCTCCGGAAGTGGAAACAGGCAGACCGGCCCAGCACCTGAACCTAAGCTGGGCTAGGCTGGGCTGGTGCCTAAACCTGAGCGACCCCGGCCTGGACCTTGACCCTCCACCCCGACCCCAGTCCCCAACAACCTCCATCCTCATCCGGAGAGGGGGCCATGTACAAAAGGGGTCTACATGGTCCAAACTAGCCTGCCAACCAGAACGCCACAGGATGAAATAGTCCCAACCCCCCAATGAATTCCGATCCTAACCCCATGAGCCCCCCACCCCCAATGAACCCCAACATGAATTTTCCACAGGGCCACCCCCAACCAGGAAACAGATATTGAACACATGCCACCGAACCCAAACGCCATGAATCCCCTCCCCACAGCACAGGGGCACACCCCCACAGGAATGCTCCATCCCTGAAAAGCTGACGAAGTCACACCCACACAGAGTAAGCTCTACACACAGCACCGCGACAGCAAGGCAAGGGCCCCACTCAATGCTACCCCAGCCCCCACCCACAGGCGCAACAGGGCAGACACCACCAAGCACCACGCCCACAACAGACCCTCCGAACCCACACCAAGATGGGAAAAACTCACCAGGTAAGAGGTCCCCAGACAGCGGCAAGCACCCGTGGCCGGCAAACCACCCCCCACCACCCAGCCCCTGCAACCACACAAACACACCACATCACCGCCACTGCAATAATAGCCCAGGAAGAAACATTATCAAGATCAGCTCTACCATCGCCGCTCAGCCAGTCCAAATGCCGCTGACCCCCCTCATCCAAGAAGAAGACACAACCCCCCCACCCCACATGCTGCAGCCCTTCCACAACACCAAGTGACCTTGTTTCTATACTCCCAGTATGCTAGGACATTTCCACACTAATAAAGTGGACTCACAAGAATGATAAAAACTAAAAAATAGCGCTTCACCACATGTTAACATTAGAGTCAACATTTGATGTCTGAAGAGAAGGCAGACAACCCATTGCTGCTTGTATTGCTTTGCTATCCAATTTCTTTGTTTTCACTGAGGTAGAGGTGTCTCCATGTAAAAATCAGTAGCCTCTCTCAGCTTCAGTTCATTTTTAAGTTTGATTTTGCACAGCTCACTGACAGACATCAGAAAATAATCTATTCAGGATATCTAAATGCCTTAGTTGTCAAAAAAATGTATTATCGCACCACATTCTCTCAAAAATTAAATTTTACATCACCCCCCAAAGCTTGTAATGGTCTTAAAGTAATGATGCGTTGCAGGGAACTTGCTTCAAACTTGTCTTTTTACAGATATTCATTAAAAAAGATGTTTGGAAGAGTGGATGGGGCTGTTTTTGACAGAGATGGTTTTTGATGTCCTTTTGATGCCTCACTGTTGGAGTGGTGCCTCTCTACCAGCAGGGTGCCAGGAGAAGCGTAAGTGTTTGTGAGTGGAAAGTACATGCAGGGCTCTGTAATGTGGCGTGTATTCAGTGCAATCTGTGAGCTGATAACTTTCACTTTTACCTTGTGCCAACTTCCAGCTAATTTGTAGAAACCACTGAGTTATATATGTGCAGCCAAAAAAAATACCTGATGCTAGTAAAGTACTGAAGTAAGGCACTGAATCCTACTAAACTTTAACAATTGAGAAACAAGGGACGTGTTTTTTTCTGGGTGTACTCCCATCCTAATTAACCAGAAAAACATGCTGACCAGCAAAAAGGCTAAATCTAATCATTTGTGTCCAGAGACATGATTTTCCCTTTGACTATGTTGGACACAAAATAGAAGTCATAAAGGAATCCGGTGCAGTGTCATTACCTTCATTTGCCTTCACATTTAATAGTTTAAAACATATTTACCATCAGTTTTTAGAATTGAGTTTTGTGCTTTCGTCTGTTTCCAGGTATTTCTTAAGGCATTACTTCAGTTGGTCATTAGCCAGTGTGGATTGCTCACTGGTGTGAATGCACTTTGTCTCTTCTTATTTGTTATACTGGTTTTCTATGTGTCTTCTTGACAAACCCAACAAAAAAAGAAGTATATTTTTATACATGAAAGTAGAATATTAAATACTCTAAGCTGATGAATACAGCTGCTTCTGCCTAAGCATTAATTATATTTCACCATTTGCTAGGAATGCATCGCTATGAGTAACACAACTGGATAGGCACAAAGGTTGTGCAATATTTCAATCAATAGGTTTTTCAAAACAAAAGTTCAGTGCTACTTCATGAGCACCTTTCAGGCCCTGTCCACAACAACACAGATATTTTTTTTAAATGAGGATTTTCAGCTGCATTGCTGCAAATCATCTGCAAATAACAGTTATTTTGGTAACAAACATTTATCTAAAAAATGTTTTCCAGTGGTACGTTTTTTCATAAACTGTATATCTGTGTGTACTGCACATCCCACGGAACAAGCATATAGAGAAACACATTTTTCACACGCAACAACAACAGTAGTTGCATGGGAAAGTGACAAAGACAACACAAGCTATATGTGATTAGGGATCATCTTTCAAACGTACATATTATTCTTGTAGCAATGCTCAGGATCTTCTTCGTTTCAGTCTTGATGATGTTACTGTTGATGTTGTTGCCACCTACTGGTGCTGTATACGTATTAATGCATTTTTGATTGGATACCAGAGTTTTTTTGTAGCACCAAATTATGTCAAAACTTAAATAATGTTACGAATATATATGGACATGTCATAATGCAAACAAAAATGTCATTACTTTCTTACTGTTTTCTGCATCTGGTGCTACATAGAGCAAAAATCCACCTACAGACCTTAGGACTTAGAAAGTTAGGATCTGTCAAACATATTATATTTACACTCCCTTCTGGCCTATTTCGACTAAGGTCCCCTATTGGTTTCCAGTGTTTGTTCTTTATTACATGGCTAATATATACAATGTCACTCAACATCCTGCAAGAATCAACATAGACACTAATAACTCCCAAGGCAGAAGAAAGAAGCGGCAATTTAACAAGGAAAAAATGGAGCTGTAGATTTAATGCTCCTAATGTAATCTGATCATCATAGGAACACTTGTGATCTCTCATAAAGTATGCATCATTCATTCATGCATTCATTTATTCATTTTCAAAGCCCACCTAATTTTTGCAGGATTGTATTGGCTGGCACCTATCTCCAGAGGTCAACAGATTAGAGGCAGGATTCACCCTGAATAAGTAACCAAAAACAACACAAGATATGCAACTACTCATGCGCTCAAATCAACAGCTAAAATCACAATCGTAATATTTTGTTTTAGCCTTGTGTTTCAATGGCAAAGGCAGATATTGTCACTGTTGGGCATAAAACGTCTATCTCCATTTTTGTTTTCTTGTTAAAATCAACTTTATTGATCTCCCTTCTCATTTGTTTATGTTTTCATTGATAAATACCTACTGAATAGTATTTGACTAAATTGTATGAGTTTACATTTAGAAGTTTTTTTTTTTGGTTCCTGGGAAGTTCTATTTGTGGACATTCACGGTTTTTGTCCAACCTTTAGCTTTAAGTAAATACCCATTTGATACTGCCGCATACACAGATTGATCACCAGCTTAACAAGGCTGCCACACATGTTTTGATATGTCAAAAAATTACACTGCATGAATGTCTAAACCCTTAGGACTGCATGATATCGATTCCCCTGCAGTGGCAAATGTGCCCACTGCAGGGGAATTTACACTTGAATGTTACTGTTTCCTCATGTTATGACCAACATAACACATGTTTGAGACATGCAAAGATACATGGCAAGATAGGAAACAGTTTGATGTTAGCATCAGTCTTTGTGAAATTCAATGTATCAAATTTTTTTGTCATGTTTTGTCAAATTTGTTATTAAAATGTTGATCAAACCCGGTTAGATTAGTAAAAAAGATTTACACAAGCTTTCAAAAGGAATAAAACTTGGAAAAGTAATGCTGCATTGTGTGCTGCTTATGAGACATACTGCCATTGACCTACAGAATCATAGCAATATTCAAAACTCAATACTTATGTAAACAAAACAGACTATTTCAGACTTGAAACACTAACAAATGATCATTTCTGTAAAAGTTCAATATGTCATATAGAAGGCATAAAATGGTTAATATAAACAATTAACTGGTTGGTTTTTTATGAAAATTCAGCAGTATACATTTAACTAAATCATGTATTGTGGTTCGTAGGATTTACTCAGCATAAGGGCGTTTGGTCACCAGTGTTGATGCTAAAAAGGCGAACTGAATAACTTAGATAAGTAAAAAACCACCCAGCTATATACGTTTAGTTTGTCTGATAGACAACCAAAGAATAAATTAGTCGGTGGGCTTCTGACTACATTGGGAAGCATTCGATTACAGGTGAAGGTATTTAAATGTATGTCAATGGATGTCTACCAAACATGCTGAGTTAGAAAGAGACACTTTTTGTAAGTTAGCAAAGACACAAAAGAATAATTTACTCCACAGAAAGAAAACACAACAAAGTGGAGAGAAGTATTGAGGGAAGTATAGAGATGTGACACTGAGCAATTGCTCGTCTATTAACTGGCTCTAAACAAAGACCTCATTGCACCTCATATATAATCAATTTAGAGCCATTCAATAGATTTTTCCTAGATGCTTTGACTTTGAGGTACAAAACAGGCTCTTAGGCCTGTCACAGGGAGATGAACCAAAGTAGTAAATTAGGCCTTCAGCTACATATTCCCTCTGGTAGCAGCTTTGTAACGGCACCATATCCTAACTGTATTATACAAACGCTATAACAGAGATGCAGGCACAAGACAATAAATCATTTTTCATGACACTCCCAACAGGTAGCTACAGTGTCTAGAATTATTGGAGAAGGAGGCTGCTTTTTACTGTCCATGGTTGTCCTAATATGAAATATCAGGCTGTTTTTACCAGGTCCAATCACTTACCTTGTTTTCATGGCTTTGTGTCAATATTTTAGCAAGTCTTAATTATAGGTTAAACACAGCAGGTAAAAAATAGCAGCAAAAATTAGCTCTGGCTATGTGGGTAATAAATTATTATTGGAAAGTGGTAAATGTTGATAGGAATCCATAGCTACACAGCTTGTATTTATCTTATAGAACATATATAAATGCTGAGCATGAACATTTGTTTTCACTTTGTAGAAATTATAGAAACTATGATAACATTTTTGTGGCTTCAAATAGAGATATACAGGTCCTTCTCAAAATATTAGCATATTGTGATAAAGTTCATTATTTTCCATAATGTCATGATGAAAATTTAACATTAATATATTTTAGATTCATTGCACACTAACTGAAATATTTCAGGTCTTTTATTGTCTTAATACAGATGATTTTGGCATACAGCTCATGAAAACCCAAAATTCCTATCTCACAAAATTAGCATATCATTAAAAGGGTCTCTAAACGAGCTATGAACCTAATCATCTGAATCAACGAGTTAACTCTAAACACCTGCAAAAGATTCCTGAGGCCTTTAAAACTCCCGGCCTGGTTCATCACTCAAAACCCCAATCATGGGTAAGACTGCCGACCTGACTGCTGTCCAGAAGGCCACTATTGACACCCTCAAGCAAGAGGGTAAGACACAGAAAGAAATTTCTGAACGAATAGGCTGTTCCCAGAGTGCTGTATCAAGGCACCTCAGTGGGAAGTCTGTGGGAAGGAAAAAGTGTGGCAGAAAACGCTGCACAACGAGAAGAGGTGACCGGACCCTGAGGAAGATTGTGGAGAAGGGCCGATTCCAGACCTTGGGGGACCTGCGGAAGCAGTGGACTGAGTCTGGAGTAGAAACATCCAGAGCCACCGTGCACAGGCGTGTGCAGGAAATGGGTTACAGGTGCCGCATTCCCCAGGTCAAGCCACTTTTGAACCAGAAACAGCGGAAGAAGCGCCTGACCTGGGCTACAGAGAAACAGCACTGGACTGTTGCTCAGTGGTCCAAAGTACTTTTTTTGGATGAAAGTAAATTCTGCATGTCATTCGGAAATCAATGTACCAGAGTCTGGAGGAAGACTGGGGAGAAGGAAATGCCAAAATGCCAGAAGTCCTGTGTCAAGTACCCACAGTCAGTGATGGTCTGCTGCTGGTGTTGGTCCACTGTGTTTTATCAAGGGCAGGGTCAATGCAGCTAGCTATCAGGAGATTTTGGAGCACTTCATGCTTCCATCTGCTGAAAAGCTTTATGGAGATGAAGATTTCATTTTTCAGCACGACCTGGCACCTGCTCACAATGCCAAAACCAATGGTAAATGGTTTACTGACCATGGTATCACTGTGCTCAATTGGCCTGCCAACTCTCCTGACCTGAACCCCATAGAGAATCTGTGGGATATTGTGAAGAGAACGTTGAGAGACTCAAGACCCAACACTCTGGATGAGCTAAAGGCCGCTATCGAAGCATCCTGGGCCTCCATAAGACCTCAGCAGTGCCACAAGCTGATTGTCTCCATGCCACGCTGCATTGAAGCAGTCATTTCTGCAAAAGGATTCCCGACCAAGTATTGAGTGCATAACTGTACATGATTATTTGAAGGTTGATGTTTTTTGTATTAAAAACACTTTTCTTTTATTGGTCGGATGAAATATGCTAATTTTGTGAGATAGGAATTTTAGGTTTTCATGAGCTGTATGCCAAAATCATCCGTATTAGACAATAAAAGACCTGAAATATTTCAGTTAGTGTGCAATGAATCTAAAATATATGAATGTTAAATTTTCATCATGACATTATGGAAAATAATGAACTTTATCACAATATGCTAATATTTTGAGAAGGACCTGTATTTGAGCTCCAATTTTCTGTCTCCAGACTAAAAACAGTTACTTATACATTGTGATTCATTTCTGTTTTGTCAAGACTCCAGGTATCAATAAAGAACATGCAATGGTCCTCTTTTATTGAAGGCATTAAATATCCAAGCAACAAGGTTTTCTGAAGCACATATAGACAAAAGTCAGAAGACCAAAATACAACAGAGGTCTATTTTGTTCCTTTTAAATTAAATTAAATTAATTTCAATTTAGTTCAAATGAGGTTCAAGACACCCTCTTGAGGACTATACGATCGAGGCACATGACATCGTCCAGTATGGCGGAGCTGGGGTCCCACACTGGAGATGTACAAGCGGAGCAGGAGTTTGGTCCGCATTGCCGGCACTAAGTCGGTCCTGTTCCCGGTGCATGTTGGACTCCAGCAGGGCTTCCCTTTGTCACTGGTCCTGTTCATAACTTTTATGGACAGGATTTCTGGACGCAGCCAAGGGCCGGAGGGGGTCTGGTTTGGGGACCAGTGGATTTCGTCTCTTCTTTTTGCGGATGACGTGGTCCTGCTGGTCCCCTCTAGCCAAGGTCTACAGCATGCGCTGAGGCGGTTCGCAGCCGAGTGTGAAGCGGCTGGGATGAAGATCAGCTCCTCCAAGTCCGAGGCCGTGGTTTTCGACCGGAAAAGGGTGGCTTGTCCTCTTCAGGTTGGAGGGGAGTTCCTGCTTCAAGTGGAGGAGTTCAAGTATCTCGTGGTCTTGCTCACGAGTGAGGGAAGAATGTGGCGGGAGATCAACAGACGGATTGGTGCAGCTGCCGCAGTAATGGGGGCACTGTGCCGGTGCGTTGTGGTGAAGAGGTCGGTCTACGTTCCTACCCTCACCTATGGCCATGAACCTTGGGTCATGACCGAAAGAACGAGATTTGCAACCAATCTCTCATTCTGGGCAAACACATGGCAACAGTGGGGAGGACCCACCTCTATTTAATAGGAAGAATCTGCCACCAAAGCCAGACTCAGTGTGAGCAGCCATCTTTTGCGACCCACTAGGGGTTGAAAAGACAGGAAGGGGTGTTATGATTTGGGGTTGTTTGGTTTTTAATTTCGGGTTTTTTCTTTATATGTTTTTCACAGTTAAGGTTTTGAATCGTTCTTCTGTTTATTATTATTATTATTATTATTATTAGATTTTGAATCATGCTTCTGTTTATTATTTTCCTAATCATGCTTTAGTTTTTGTTTTGTTCATGTCTTATCAAGTTATGTTTTTTGTATCTGGTTATGCTTTAATTTCATAGTGTACTAGTTTGTATTCAAGGGTCTCTGTTTTGCTCCAGCCACGTTTTGTTTTCTCCTGTCAATTAACTTTATTCAGTTCACCTGCTCCAAACTAATCTGGCACCTTTCTTCACCTGGTTCACGTTCCATATATATACAGTGCCTTGCGAAAGTACTCGACCCCCTTGAACTGGTCAACCTCTTGCCACATTTCAGGCTTCAAACATAAAGATATAAAATTGTAATCTTTTGTGAAGAATCAACAACAAGTGGGACACAATCGTGAAGTGGAATGAAATTTATTGGATGTGTCAAACGTTTTTAACAAATAAAAAACTGAGAAGTGGGGTATGCAATATTATTCGGCCCCTTTACTTTTAGTGCAGCAAACTCATTCCAGAAGTTCAGTGAGGATCTCTGAATGATCCAATGTTGTCCCAAATGACTGATGATGATAAATAGAATCCACCTGTGTGTAATCAAGTCTCCGTATAAATGCACCTGCTCTGTGATAGTCTCAGGGTTGTGTTCAAATCGCAGAGAGCATCATGAAGACTAAGGAACACACCAGGCAGGTACGAGATACTGTTGTGGAGACGTTTAAAGCCGGATTTAGATACAAAAAGATTTCCCAAGCTATAAACGTCCCAAAGGAGCACTGTGCAAGCAATCATATTGAAATGGAAGGAGTATCAGACCACTGCAAATCTATCAAGACCCGGCCGTCTCTCTAAACTTTCATCTCGAACAAGGAGAAGACTGATCAGAGATGCAGCCAAGAGGCCCATGATCACTCTGGATGAACTGCAGAGATCTACAGCTGAGGTGGGAGAGTCTGTCCATAGGACAACAATCAGTCGTACACTGCACAAATCTGGCCTTTATGGAAGAGTGGCAAGAAGAAAGCCATTTCTCAAAGATATCTATAAAAAGTATAATTTAAAGTTTGCCACAAGCCACCTGGGAGACACACATGTGGAAGAAGGTGCTCTGATCAGATGAAACCAAAATCAAACCGTTTGGCCACAATGCAAAACGATATGTTTGGCATAAAAGCAACACAGCTCATCACCCTGAACACACCATCCCCACTGTCAAACATGGTGGTGGCAGCATCATGGTTTGGGCCTGCTTTTCGTCAGCAGGGACAGGGAAGATAGTAAAAATTGTTGGGAAGATGGATGAGGCCAAATACAGGACCATTCTGGAAGATAACCTGTTGGAGTCTGCAAGAGACCTGACACTGGGACGGAGATTTATCTTCCAACAAGACAATGATCCAAAACATAAAGCCAAATCTACAATGGAATGGTTCACAAATAAACGTATCCAGGTGTTGGAATGGCCAAGTCAAAGTCCAGCCCTGAATCCAATCGAGAATCTGTGGAAAGAGCTGAAGACTGCTGTTCACGAACGCTCTCCATCCAACCTCACTGAGCTCCAGCTGTTTTGCAAGGAAGAATGGGCAAGAATTTCAGTCTCTCAATGTGCAAAACTGATAGAGACATACCCCAAGTGACTTGCAGCTGTAATTGCAGCAAAGGGTGGCGCTACAAAGTATTAACGCAAGGGGGCCGAATAATATTGCACGTCCCACTTTTCAGTTTTTTATTTGTTAAAGAAATTTGATGCATCCAATAAATTTCATTCCACTTCAAGATTGTGTCCCACTTGCTGTTGATTCTTCACAAAAAAGTAGAATTTTCTATCTTTATGTTTGAAACCTGAAATGTGGCAAGAGGTTGACCAGTTCAAGGGGGCCAAGTACTTTCGCAAGGCACCGTACCTCTGTTCTGTTTATTCCTTGCGGAAACTTGTTCAAATCATGCTCATGTCTAGTTCTCAGATCATGCTCATGTCTTGTTTTTTCAAATCATGATGTCTTGTTTTTCGGATCATGCCATGCCTGTCTCGCCAGCCTGTTTCTGTTTTGTTCCTGAGTGAGTTTTTGTTTTTTACTCATCAAATCTTTTTCACTTACCGTCATGCTGCCTGCTAGTCTGCATTCCGGGGTCCTACGCTGCACTGAGCTTAACAAAGGGACATAAAAGGCTATAGAGGAAGTGTGGCATTTTGTATGAGAAAAACAATTATGTATAGTTAAAGGAGTACTTTCTATGGCAAAGAAAAAAAAGGATGCTGTGATTAAGTTAATAAGACAGACCTGGTTAAACATGCATAACATAAAATGATTTTAATTTTACTATGTTTGCCTGACTCTTTGAAATGCATGTGCTCATCAGGTTTAGGATCCTGCCAATATGGTTCACACACTTTTAATAACGGAGCTGGCCAATATTTTAATCTAACCAAAAGTCTAATACAATACCTTTTTATGATCCTGATTTTCAGCAGTGATAAAGCATGATAGGCAGTAGCTGACCATGCCATTGAAAATGACCACGTAGAATTAGCTTTTAGTTTTACAGAAAAAATATAAACATATTGAAGCATATATGAGCTTATAATCCTTTTAAGAGACATATTATGTTTGGTATTGCATTGCATTATTGCTTAACTAGTAAAAACAAAAAAATAAATATACATTTAAATAGCATTTGTTCCTGAACATCTTATAGACAACCTGAAAAAGTCCCCAGACTGTGAAACCAAGCTACTTACATATTTAATTAAGATGTATCCTCAATTAAATTGAGTTATACTCAGTGATGTCCAGTTTTTGATATATGCCACCACTCAGCCCTGCAGTGCTCGCTCTGTCAAAGGCCTGTCAGGTTGCTATTCCATTAGACTCCAACCAGGATAAAGTGAAGAATGAGCTCTCTGCTATGCTCGGACCCCAGCCAGTCAGAGTCACTGAAATGTCCTATTCATCATTTGCTGTGGCTAATAGAAAAGGCTCAGCGCTCTCTGTGATTGTTTCCCCAGAAATTTTCAGAAATTTCAAAAGTGGATTATAAGCTATATATGTTACTAAACTTTCTGCCTCTCCCATTTAGTTGTAAGATGTATCCTAGTGATCATTTTTTGGCATTTATGACCTATTTTTCTCTTTGATACACCACAGGCTATTGACTCATATTTCCTCATTCATGCGTTCGTTGAAGCCCTATTCATATTGACGTGGATCTTTTGCAAAACAGAGATTCTTTGCTGTATTTGCACCTCTTGTCCAAATGAAAAAGAAGGGTTTGGTGAGAAAAGCAGAGATTTTTTTAAATGATTTCCAAAGGCAAGATTTTAAAACTCTGTTTGTGGTATAACCTTGTGGACAGCAAGTAGATCATTAATAATGATGACCACGAAACTGACTTCCACTATTGATTTTTGAGAAAGAAACCACAACAGTCGAGTTTTTCCACATTCACCTAGTTTTTTTCCAGCCTTTGTTTCCATAAAACTTTAATTGTAAGGGTTTAAATTCAATGACTGAAAAGAAAGTCTAAAGGACGAAAAAAAGAACAAATAAAGCTAGTACTATAGCTAGGGAGATTCTTTAGATTAGCATTTGTTTAACCATGTTTGTTTTATTATTGGCTGATTTAGGTAATGGTAGTAGTGTTGTCACTTACTGTCGCAACTGAGTTTTTGAAAGCATTGAATCAAATAAGTCTTGGAGACAACAGGTCCAGGAAGGAACCCTAGACATCTCTCCTCAACAACAACTTCCAGTTCATTCTGGGGGACGCTAAGGTGTTCCCAGGCAAGCCTCAGTTCGGCCGCTTGCATCCAAGATCTTATTTTTCTTGGTCACGATCCATATCTCATGACCATAGGTTTGGGTCAGAACGTAGACGGACCGGTAAACCGAGATCTTTGCTTTTTGCCTTAGCTTTCTTAATCACAACAGACCAGAGCAGTGCCAATCTATCTGTCCACCTCCTGTTCCATCCTTCCATTACTCACGAACAAGACACCATAATACTTGAACTCCTCTGCTATATCTGACACCAAAGTCAAGTGAATGTGCATCTTAAGTGTGCTACAGGCAAATAGTTGTTAAACTGTTAGAGAAACTGTATGATCATGTTGTGGGTTCCACTATTGCCTAGAAGGTAAAAGTTTTAGTGTTTAAAACAACTATCAGCAAACCTATATTTTGGCATATGTAAATAACTGGTGGTGCAAAATCATTCTTTAAAAAGCACAAACAAGTAGGAAATTTGACTCTGTTGATATTAATGTTCTGGCAACATTAGCAGTCCATCAATGAATCACCAACTTAAGAGATCAACATTATTATTTGTAGAACAGTTTTCCTACCATGTCTGAGAATCACCTCTATTATGCAGTTCCAACGACACTATTTCAACCCTACGACTACACCTGAATTAGGTCTCTTGTCTAGTCACAGGTAGTTTTTGTGATGCAGTGATTAGGTATTTTGGTCCTGCAACACAAGGAGTCAAATGCCAAGTCTGAGCTTCATGAAAGCAGCTATATATTCAAAGACACTGGTCAGAATAAAATGCACTTTACTCCATGGTAATTTAATTCTGTTGAGAGCTGCTGTCGCACAAGATTTCAGTTCTAAATGGAAAAAAAGCCAAAGGAGAAAGTCAATTCACTGGAAGAGAGCTTCTGTTTAAAATGATTCTTTGAAAAATTTTATGTTTTGACTAGACCCTAAACAAAGCTACTGAATAAACTATTTGTTGTAAAAGTATGTAAAGAAATAGATTAATCACATAATTAAGGAAAACTGGTTCGTGATTCTGGCATGAACGGTAAGCACCCACATGCAAGGAGAACGCAGGAGGAACAGTTTTACTTAAAAAGAAAATCAAAAACCCATTAAAACTAAATTCCATGGGGGAATCCTAAATAATACATTACAACAGTAAGATAAAGAAAACATGTTGACATGAGTAACAGGATGATCTGACCACCTGAGAGACATTTAAACTGGAGAGGTGATTCTTTAACAAGGAGCAGGTGGTTGATTAGACACTAGGTCCAGCTGTGAGGGAAGGCAAGGAACTGAAGTTGAACAGATGATATGGGAGAAAGAGAACACAAATGGAACAAGGGAGCAAAATAAAAACTTCAAAATAAAGTAAAACACAAAGTCACACAGTAAAGTCCCAAGGATCCCGACAGATTCATGTTTTCGAAGAGCAGAGCAAAAGTTTGCTTTTGATGAATTCCAGTAAAATCACTTTGTTGATTAAAATGCATTATCCATTATTTAGAAAGTCTATTCCAAGTTCATGGTACACTTCACTTCATGGTAAAATTCCAAAAATAGGACCCATTTTACTGTCATTGTAGACTGCATTTTTAGACTTGAATAAAAGAGAAACTTTGCTTTTATATATGCAGACAATACTTGGTCAGGGGCTTCTTTTGTATGACTTACTGTATTAAGGCAGCATGAACCTGAAGCCTAGGTTGCTTTATTGACCACCTTTAGCTTATAGCTCATTGTTGTTGGGTCATGGCTTACCCTCCTCCTGGAAGATGTCAATTACTCTGTGCTGGACAACTGTCAGATCAATAGTTTTCCTCATGATTATGTAGGTCATTCAATAACATTTATGCATTAAAAATATTTAAATGTTCTGAGAAATTAAATTTGTTTTTTGTTTTTTGAGCTATAAACCATAGTCATCAAAATTAATTAACAGAAATTAATGCTTTAATTATAGTATTCTCTGTTATGATTTTACTCTTTGAATTACTGAGAGCAATTTACTTTTTCATAACATTCTAGTTTCATGATATGTATTAAGATGCTGCAGTATTTGATGATAATACAAAAGTATAAAATCTATAATATAATTCTGTATAAAATTTTAAATAAATAATTCAAAGAAACAAATTATATTAAAGGTGAAGGTATCAAGTTTTGACTCTTTGAAATCACATCATCTTTCTAGCCCTTTCATCTCCTCATTATTTGTAAGCTGGTGTTTGTACACTTTTTTTTAGTTGCTGTGTTTTTGTGCAGCCTGTCATTTGAAAACAAATCATAAACACTTTGATGATAGATGGCGATAGCTATTAGATGCAAAAAATCTGCAGGTAAGACTTAATCACAGCATTAATCACTGAGATAAGGTGAACAAAGCAGGTAAACAGCCCCAAGGTGCCGAAGTCAGCCTATCTCATCTACATCATTCTCAGACAAAATCTTGATTAGAAAGGCCTCATTTGAGAAAGCTATGAATATTCTTTAATTAATTTCATACTTTTTTAACCCCATCTGGAAGGGTTGGCTCTGTGTAAAATAATGATACGAGCTCAGGGGTTCTATTAAGCCTCTGACTCATCCCAATAAATCCACTCACCACTGCAGTAAAATCCAGCCTGACTTGTTTCGAAACACTTGTGATGGCTGCAGCATTGAGATATCTGCCCTTGATGGCTCATGTCCTGTCCAACTTGTCACTCATGAAGGTGATCACCTGAATTTATTGCATGAATTTAGGCATGAGTAGTGCATAAGACATGCCTGGTCTCCTCTGGCGTAAAGTATGGCATGAAGGGAATAACAAATAGAGTCAAAGAGTTTCTTGTAAGAGCCTTGTACGACATCTGCCATTTAAAGATTAAGAAGAGATGCCACTGCTTTCTGAAGTCGACCGTGGCCATTGTATGCTTAGTTCAGTACAATTCTGAATGTTATTTGCTGTAACAATAAATCCAATATCAGTTTTTTATGCATGGATGTGATTTTTTTTTTTTCTTTTTCCTTACCCTGGGGAATGTTAACATGCTGTGGTAAGCATAACAAGAAAAAACAAAGTGTCTAAATGTGAGAAGATTTGCATTTTCACTCATGCTGCCACACAGTTCCTTGTCACAAGAAGATAGGGATCTCACGGTGGGAAATTGGAAGATTTATGTTACTCTACACGGAATCGAATCTATCTAACATGACAGTTTAATCCTCTGAGAAAAATCCCTCAAGATCAAGAGCAAGCATTTCAAAAGTTTCTTTGTGATGTTTTCATTATGATTTGTTGCCACATAATAAACAGAAACTCTGACAGCTAATTTTGAAACGTTTCCATCTTCTGGGTTGAAGGATGTAAGTGAGTTTTAGCTTATTCTTCTTCAAAACATTACCATCTTAATACAGAACGGTAGCTGATGACATTCCCTTACCAGTTTAAGCCTGCATCTCCACAAAGTCTTTTTTTGTTGTTGTTCTGGGGTTGATACACACAATTAGTCCCAAAAACACATTCATCTCTGTGTCACAGAGCTTGTGTCCTTCCTGAACAGTATGATGGTTGGACATTCCCATTGTGTTTATAATTGCTCACAATTGTTTGTGCACATGAATGTGGTACCTTCAGGCATCAGGAAACTGTACACAATGATGAACCAGACTTGTGAAGATCCATAAATTGCTTGCTGATATCTTGCTGAATTTCTTTTGATGGTGTGACAAATATGCAGCACATAAATAATATTCTGGCAGTTTCTAAGTCTGATCTAAAACAAGAAATCCTTGACGATGAAAAAAGGGCTTGATATTTTTGTAAAGTCTATGTAAAAATCTGGTTTTAAAGGTATACCTGAAAGAAAAGGGGCAGTTTTGATTGCAATAACCCCTGCAAAGAGATTTTTAAAACATTTGTATTTCAAGGCATGGACTCATGTCAAAGCCTTACGTGGGAGGAATCTTGAGTACCCGAAGAGAACCAACACATGCACGGGGAAAACATGCAAACTCCATGCAGAAAGACCCCCAGTTGAAACCAGGACCTTCTGGCTACAAGGCAACAGTGCTACCAACTGCATCACTGTGAATTTTTATTGGATTTTATTTTTATTTTTTTATATCTCTATCATAGAGATAAGTGATAAAACAAAACAACTTAAAGTTGACTTAGACCCACAGCCTAAGTACTTAAGTTTTGTCTGTGACCCATGGTGTAGGGCTAAAGTATCAAGAACAATGTGTACC